>NC_140973.1:48381828-48600328 GCF_056783735.1 Eptatretus burgeri | reverse complement strand
TTCGACAGCTGCTGCAAAGACGAACGCACGACTGGACATTGTGACGTCACGGTAGCTACGTTCGAATAAGTAATGACGTCACAGAAACGAAATCAGTCGTTTCCTGGAAACCAGAATCAACATTCAGTAAGTATAATAAAACTTTAAAATAAATATAAATTGGTGGGCAGGGGGCATTTATGTGGGCGAAGGTTTGGTGGGGGGGGGGAGTAGGGAGGGGGTAGGGGCAGGGGGTTAACCGTTGAATTAACACCTGGTTACAGGGAAGATTGACAGCCTGTCATCCTTCTGAGGTTGGCAAAATGAGTTCCACCTCACTGGAAACAAGGGGCACTGCATCAGTGGCACAGCTGTGCCCCCAGAAAATGACATGGCCAAGCCACCACAGGCTGTACACGAATAATGAAATAAAGAAATAAATAATGATAGCACAAGGAACTTGAACACAGGAGGTGGTTGGGCATCCATCAAGCCTGCAAAATGGTTACCAACGTATGGTTGTTGTGACGAAATTGAAAATGTTCATCACATGTCGGTCTGTCTCTGTTTTAATGTTTGTGAGTGTGATAACTTGTGAATGCTGTGAGCTCTCTTAGTCAAACTTTACCAGAGGACAAAAATGAGACAGCCAAAGTTTTCTGACTATATCTGTTAAAGGTTAAGGTGACAGTGACATGATTTGCATGAGTTTCGTCATACCTGTCAGGCTGCCATCTGATACCTTCTTTAATTGTCTGTGCCCTCTCTTTTATTTTGAACATGCAGCAAGGAAGCAGTGTCGACGATGTGAAGGTGTTTGGTATGATTCGACCTGGATGTGAACTCAACCGACCCCTGACACTCGGTCTGGTTGTGACTTCCACTGGCCCCCAATACTCGATACTCGGTCTGGATGTGACTTCCACTGGCCCCCAATACTCGATATGGTTGTGAACTCCACTGACCTGCAATACTCGATACACGGTCTGGATGCGAACTCCACCAACCCCTGGTACTCGGTCTGGATGTGAACTGCCCTGACCCCCGATACTCATCACTCGGTCTGGATGTGAACTCCACCGACCCCTGATAGTCTGGATGTGAACTCCATCAACCCCTGGTACTCGGTCTGGATGTGAACTGCCCTGACCCCGATAATCGTTACTCGGTCTAGATGTGAACAAAAACTGACCCCCGATACTCTGTCTGGATGTGAACTCACCGACACCTGATACTCGGTCTGCATCTGAACTTCACCGACCCCTGATACTCGGTCTGCACGTGAACTCCACTGACCCCCAATACTCGATACTCGGTCAAGATGTGAACTCCACCAACCCCTGGTACTCGATCTGGATGTGAACTGCCCTGACCCCCGATACTCATCACTCGGTCTGGATGTGAACTCCACAGACCCCTGATACTTAGTCTGGATGTGAACTCCACCAACCCCTGATACTCAGTCTAGATGTGAACTCCACCGACCCCTGGTACTCGGTCTGGATGTGAACTCACCGATCCCTGATACTCGGTCTGCATCTGAACTTCACCGACCCTGATACTCTGTCTGCACGTGAACTCCACTGACCCCCGATACTTGGTCTAGATGTGAATTCAACGACCCCTGACACTCGGTCTGGAGGTGACTTCCACTGTCCCCCAATACTCGATACTCGGTCCAGATGTGAACTCCACCAACCCCTGGTACTCAGTCTGGATGTGAACTCCACCAACCCCTGATACTCGGTCTGGATGTGAACTCACCGACCCCTGATACTCGGTCTGCATGTGAACTCCACCAACCCCCGATACTCGGTCGAGATGTGACTTCCACCGACTTCTGAGACTCGATACTCGGTCTGGATGTGAACTCCACTGATCACTGATACTCGGTCTGCATGTGAACTCCACCAACCCCCGATACTCGGTCGAGATGTGACTTCCACCGACCTCTGAGACTCGATACTCGGTCTAGATGTGACTTCCACCGACCTCTGAGACGATACTCGGTCTGGATGTGAACTCCACTGATCACTGATACTCGGTCTGCATGTGAACTCACCGACCCCCGATACTCGGTCTAGATGTGACTTCCACCGACCTCTGAGACTCGATACTCAGTCTGGATGTGAACTCCACTGATCACTGATACTCGGTCTAGATGTGACTTCCCCTAACCCCCGATACTCCGTCTGGATATGAATTCCACTGATCCCTGAGACTCGCCTTGGATGTGACTTTAACACGGCGTTTGTCCCTTGGGAGGGACAAGGATTTTCCCTCCCCGAGGAGGGAAAATCCCTTGGGGAGAGGGGCGATATTATTATTCGTTTTAATAATGTTTTGTAACAACATTAAGATTGTGCTATTATCATTATTGTTGTTATTACTTTTGTTATTAAAAGCAGCCTTGGAAAAATGCCGTGATTAGCTATCATAACACGAAATACACTTCAACACGAATTTCGCTCAAGGAGGAAAACCCCTTTGGGGAGTGGGGCAAAGGAAGTCGCGACAACCTCCATTGTGTGATCCTGGGTCCTTCTGTCAAGTTTGGTTGAGATTGGATAAGTCACCACCAAATGTATTGCAGTCAAAAATACACACAGACAGACAGATACGAAATTGCATATTTTACTATAATTTCAATATCCAATATAGTACCTTTATTGGGGGCTGACAGTATAGCCAAGAGGTATATGCACACTCGCCTCTGAGCTATCTCGTCAAATTTAGTTTATCGACTCAGATGTAAACTGTCATCCTGGTGTTGCAGAGTCGGGCGAGGCATCAATGGATGTGCCGTCCCTCGGATGTACGTTAAACTGGGTGTCCTGTCTGTCAGCAATAGTTGATGGATATTAAAGATCCCAAGGTGACTTCACAGAAAGAAGGTGAGCTATCGTTAGCACCATCAACAAATTATAAATTCCTGCTCTAACCTACGGGTGGCACCGTATCAGTGACACCAATTTGGCCGTGCCATTGCTATAACATCCTAACCCGCAGTCACGAACTACATCCTCATGATGACGAGCTCTATTACATCCAGGTGCGTTGAATATGTCGTTGTGAATGTCCTGGAAAGATCTTTCTAATCCACATCTTTGGTGAGATGGGGATTGATACCAGTTGAGTTTGTGTTACGCAGTCATCTGGCTTGAAGATTGTGAGATGCAGCAAATCATGATGCTTGGAAATGGCCACTTTGGAATACCTTACTAAATCTCAATGACGATCATGAATAGGAATGGAAAGTGTAACTTGGAGATTTCTTTCTTAACGACGTTCTTAACATTGATTTGCACAGCAAAGCTTAAAAATCCCACTCGGGAATGAAACCAAAAGAGACGAAATTTAGGATTGTGTGGAAAATCTTGACAACCACTGTCAATATCAAATCACAACGCAGAAATATTCTCATGATTTCAAGGTAAAGAAAATTAATTAAATATTGTTAAAAGTGGACATGTCATCTGGAGATTGTAAACCCACTTGCGCCTTTGTTACCTTTTGATATTATTCTGTCGCAATCCCACAACAAATAAATGAAAAAATCATTCATAGAGTGACACTTGGTGAAACAGAACGGCACTCGGGAGAGACCATACCTCCGCCAAGCTGAATAGTTTGCCTAGTCACCTACACACACAAAAAGTTTCAGAACGATTGCTTCAAAACAGTGGCTGAAAACCGTGTGACAACACACAAACAGAAACATACAAAAAATTATTTCTCCAAGGAACAACACATAATCGCACAAACCCAGATGACAAATCTACAACTACCTCGAAAATCGACTTCTTCATACAATTGTTACTATTGCCATTTGTGACAAAAATGTTCAAAATGTGACGGGAATTCGTAAAAAGTGTTGCTGTATTGTGGGATTGTCATTCCTTCCTTCCAGCCTGGTGTTGGCTTCATGGTTAAGATGGCTGATGTAAGATCTTTGGGTTGTGAGTTTGTGCTCCTGTTGGTTGTTGATTTAACACCAGGTGGGGTGGTCATTTGTCAGAGGTTGGAAAAATCAGTGCCATCTTCCTGGAAACAGGAGGCACTGCATCAGCAGCACACCTGTGTTCCCAGCAATGAGGTGACGAACAGACGCTGGCTGCATTTGAAATATGATTCGTTCCGACCTTGTTTGCTTGTTTTGGAGGAATTCTATCCCTATATGTTTTATCCTGACTTGTTTAATTCTATTTTCCTGATTTGGATGCCATTGTTATCAATAAATTATTTTGAAGGGCATTTACATGGAGTACCCCCTGATATATCTCATGCAGGTTCCTTTCTTATTTCCCTTACTGTCCCATCCAAGCTTCCCGTCCCTTCTGTCTCTACTTCGACATTCCGCTATCCTGTTGTCCTCTTTTGGAAGGACAATTTCTCAGTTGATCATTTGGTGAGATTGTCAAGGGGGAGTTTGAGGGACGGTTATGGATCATTTTAACGGAATTGGTATGTTAAAAATGGGTAATCACAATGATATAACTTCCCCCCTTAACCTGAACCCCTGTGAACATGATTTTTAAAATTGCCTACAACATTACCGGGCACACCCCAAGCACAACCACCAGTTTTAACTCATTCCGTCCAGGTTCAGTTTTCCATAGGAGTCGAACAAACATACGTCTCCAATTATAGTAGTCATATAAGTGTTTTAAAATTTAAAGAGGCTGCATATATAAACAACATGTAACTCTTCGAGCCTTGTAAAAAAAAATTAAATGCCGATTCAGTTTTAATTGCAAATTGTGAATCACAAAAATTGACTTCAGCAGCTTTGGTTGATATTTTCAAGTCACTGCATGTCTTCTGAGCTTGCAAAAATAAAATAGGACCACTCGTCCTGGAGCGCTCACCTGGATCAACAGTCACTCAAACCCGCCACACACACCCTCAGACCGTTTTTTTTAAATGCCGTGAACAAACTTTGGTACACTACGCATGATGAGGGTTGTGGTAAAGTTTCATCAAAATTGTGTTAGTATTTTCAGAGAAAGGGGAAAAAACCTATTTGGGGGGTTAACATCCCCAACCACAATGGACCCCTGAATGAGCACAGATTTTGATGCGGTCAATACACCTTCGTTTGGCATCAGATATGAAGCTTGTGGTCAAGTTTCATCAAAAACCTGTGTTTGGTTCAAGCAATAATGACTGCAGTGTTTACTGACTGACTGACTGACTCACCTATGGACATTGCTCGATCACATCAGCTCATCTTAGATGGGACATCAGTCCATTTCCGGGTTTGGAGCGTCGAGAGGTCTCCTTAGGGCTCTCTGCTGACGATCTCAAAGTTAAGTTTCCGGTAGTTATCTGTCCCGTTTTAACCGTTTATTTTTCTCACCTACATGTTACTGTGTGTTCCGAGTTCGGTTTTGTTTCAAAAATCGTGCTATTTTGTGAGATTTTGTCGACGTTGTCTTACCGGGTGCTTGAGGCCTAGGCTTGAGCCTTGAGGCCTACCGGTTCCCCTCAGTGTACGATCGTGTTTATTTGTTTTTTCTCCCCATTACCTTCAATTTCTATCTTCCCCACTTTCCTAACGTCCCCCATATCTCCCAACTAATCACTATGTCTTATCTTAAATAAATAATAAAAAAAATGCTACCTTTCTCCTGATTCATTTTCTTCTTCCTCGATTTTTTCTACAACACTTTAATGACCTAATCTGTTGAAAACTCTCTCAAACATTAATAATAACAAAAACTATCTCTTATAATGCTTCATCTTCCTCTTTCATACATGTGGTACTCTTTAATGTATCATAATGCACTACTCTTCTGCTATTTAAACAGACTGCTCTCAATTTGACCTCTCCTTCATTCCATGCCTAAAAAATCCAACTGTTACAGCATTTCTTCTCTCCATTCTCTGAATTCACCTTCATTGCATCCATCAAGAATTGTGTTAAATCGCATCTCTGACCTAAAACTTTTAAAAACCCCAGTTTGCTATGAATGTTTGCTTTCCATCAACCATTCTTTTTTCCAACTTCAGTGTCAACTCACCCCTCTCACCCCTCACTCTCACTCTCAAAGCAACCATCCCGCTCTTCTCCCTCCAAGCCTCCCTCTCACCTCTCTCAAAAATCCCACCCTCACTTTTCTCCCACCTTTCATCCCCCTCACTCATCCTTCTCAAAGTTTCCCCCCTCTCATCCACAAAGCTTCCTCCTTCCACTGCCCTCTCACCTCCATCTCTTCACTCCACCTCCTCATATCCTCAACTGCCTTCTTCCCCCTCTCTTGTCCCCCTCTCCCCCAACACCACAGAGCCTTTTCTCCTCCTCATTCTGCCCCCTCCCCTAGCTCTTCTGCAATCCCCCACACTCTTTCAACAACCCTCCTTACCTCCCCCCCTCATCCCTTGTCCTAGCCTCCCCCTCCCCCCTACCACCTGTACCCAAAGCCTCCTCCCCCACCTCTTCATTAAAAGTGTGGACCTCAAATATCCAGGGCCTTCGCTCAAACCTTTCAGATCTTTCCATACAGGTTGCCACTGAAAAACCAAACATAATCTGCCGAACAGAAACTTTCCTCCCCCAAGACGTGTCTGACTCCCAAGTATCTCTCCCTGGTTACTCCCTCTTACGGTATGACAGACCTGAGCCTCGTCCTGGTGGAGGAGTTGCTCTCTTCATCAAAGACTATTCCTCACTCTACATGCACTGCTCTCACTCCCCCACACCCCCAGGAATACCTCTGGCTACGGCTTCCCTTCCACTCCAACCTCATGTTTATATGTGTCCTGTACTGTCCACCTAACAGTGATGACTCCATCTACACCTCACTATCCGAAAACATGGACCATCTTCTATCTTCCCATCCAAACTCTCTCTTCCTCATATGTGGCGACTTAAATTGTCATCACACCAGTTGGCTAGGTGTGGGTACCTCTCTCACCTGTCATGGCACCTCAGCAAAAGCTTTCTGCGACTCATTGGGACTGACTCAATTGGTCAACTTCCCAACCCGGATCTCAACCAATGGTTCTCCATCTCTTCTGGATCTGATTTTGACAAATTTCCCTGACAATATCTGCTGCTCTTCCTTCGCTCCAATTGGTTCTTCTGACCATGTCCTTGTTAAAGTGGACATCTCTCTGGCTGTTATCAGAGAACCACCTCACCGCCGTCGAGTCTGGCATTTCACTCAAGCCGACTGGCAGGGTCTCCAAGCAGCCATCAAACTTATAGACTGGTCTCCTTTCGCTACTTTCTCCAACATCAACTCATCCTGGGAATTATTTTCACCACAAGCCAAGGTAACAACAGCAAGTGAACGCATCGCTTCTGAGGTGCACGATTTTGAGGCTTTATCACCTGATTCAGCCAAAATGATCTTGGGAGATTTAAATCAGTGCAAATTGGACACTGTGTGACCAACATTTGATCACTGTACAGCAATATACACGGAGCAGATTTATCCTACTCCAACATTACTCATGCGTACTCATGGAAGGCTTGTCCTGAGCTGGGAAACTCTGACCACAAAAATATTATTTTTCTGCCATCTTATTCACAGAAACTGAAAAGATACAAAGCAGTTGAGAAGGAACAGGGTGTTTGCAGCAAGGATACCACCGAGAAGCTGCGGGCATGTTTTGATCGTACAGATTGGAGTGTATTCATGGATTCATTTGAGCCGGTGGATGTGAGGGTGACAGTTATTTCCGAGTGCATCAGGTTCTGGGTTGATTGTGTCATCCCTTATAAAGTTGTCAAAACATATCCGAGTGATAAACCGTGGATTACCAAGGAGCTGAAAGACTTACTTAGTAAAAGAGGGGAGCCTTTTTAGATTGAGGTGGATCTCAAGTGAAGGATATTAGGAAATAAATAAATGGGCAAGCTAAAGTCGAAGGCAGGTTATAAATCAGTTAAACAGAATTTTAAAGGAAATAATTCCAGTGTTGCTTTGCACAAAATGCAAACTGATTGGATACAAGAACAAATCAATAGCAGACTGCACTGAAGCCTTTGTTGATAATCTGAATGATTTTATTGTAGATTTGATGTTCACAATTTCAAACTTGAGAATGATTCTACTCAGGGCTCAGATGAGAGTGTTGCAGTGAATGTTGATGAGATTCGAAATGTATTTGCTGAGACAAAGGTAAACAAGGCCACTGGCCCAGATGATATTTCAATAAGGTTTTGAAACTATGTACTCACCTACTTGTCCCATTCTTTGCATGTATTTAATCAATTAATTTTGATGATGATCTCATTCCCAAAATTGGGAATGTTCAATTATCATTCCAGTTTATTTTCCAAAAGTAATAAAACCAAGTGAGTTCAATGTGTAACGGCAGCAAGCGCGAATCTACCGTTGGGGGTTTCGTAATCGTAGCGTCGCAGGTTCGTTGGATGTCATACGCAGATATAGACGCAAGGAGTAGTGTTCATACAGAAGCCTTTAGTGGTTTATTCATTCCCAAAGAAGCTCCGTGAAAGCTCCGAAAAGCTCTGTGAAACTGTAAAGGAATGATGTTGTTTTGTGACAACAATACCTCAGAAATGCATTACAGTTCCACTATAAATCAAATACAAGAAATCAAAGGAAACAGACCTCAAATGCCATTGAAATACCTTAAGCAAATGGCACGAATGTACCTGACGTGCAATGCGTTCACATGAAAACAGGGACAAAATACATTACAATCTTTTTATTGCATAAAGTCTTACAATCAGCTACAAAGAGAGATATACTGACCACTTTAATCTTCCTGAATGAGAAGTGCCTGTACGTATGTAGATAAAATGTAGACTGAGCCTGGTCACACCAATGGTCTCGTGGCTCGATAGGAACCTCACAACATAGTACAAGCTTCACACACAATGTGAGCTTCACAGAGAGTCAAAGCTTTTGGCTTCCCAGAATGCATCTGCATCCGTTCTGAGCTCCACCCAGAACATCCGCTCAGAACATCAATGGTATTGTAAATCATTAGCAACTGACATTACACAATGATTACCATCCAGTTGCCTTGACAACTATTTTAATGAAGTGTTTTGAAAGGATATTGTTGAAATTTTTCATTTGTCAATTAGTCTTGTTTGACCAATCTCAATTTGTATACATATCAGAATAATATACAGTAGGTGTTGAGGTTGCGATGCTTGTTTATCTCCAAAGGCTGCATCATCACTTAGATCGTCCCAAGTGTTTTGTAAGAACAGTATTTATTGATTTCTTCAGTGTCATCAATACCATATAAAAGCAAAAGATATAGTACAAGCAAAATATAAAAATAAACTTTGTGACGCTGTATGGTGCCAAATAGCCCAAAATTGGTCCTACCCCATGGAGTATGAATGTGTGTGCTCAGATTTACACTACTCTCATCACGGAGTATGGTAGTACTCCACATGTAGGGAGGCGTGTGAAAAAAATGGCCGCCCCACCAAATGTGTACAAAATGAAATGCCGAAAAGCTTCTGTAGGGTAAACTCATACCTTTTATTTGTGAATGTTTTTCATAGAACTAACAATAATTAAAAAGACACCCGAATACATCGCTTAAGTCCCAAATCGAGAGATCGAAAAATTACTGAATTGTCCATCCACCGAATTGTCTATAAATGTAATCCGGCCTAACATGACAATGGCTGAAGCAATTACAATGATTGCAACGGAAGGAAGTGACAATCTCTGTTGGGTATTGCTCCCATACATAAAAAAAAATAATAAAACCACAATACACAACAACCTGATGAACGCGTTTATGCATGCGCAGAGTAAGAAACTCTCCAGTAAGACTCATTGTCTGCAGTAAGTCTCTGTCTTGGATTGGAAGGCACAACAACAATGTGTAACTTATAGTCCAGGATGCAGGCTACCTATCCGTAAAAAAAAGTGGTTGTGCATCCAGTTTTACTGCAGAAAAAGGTTCTACAGTAGCTAATGAAATAAATGAATTTGGGTAGACATTTCACTCTTTGGACATTTTCATTCTGGTGGCCATTTTGAAAAAAATGTGAAATTATCATAAATTACCCCCAATAACTCAAAAATACCCCTGTTAAAATGACCATTTTGATGTAATCAGACATTTTTTGGTCAGAAAATATTAATTTTAGGTTACTGTAAAAACCATTCAAAGTTGAATTTTCAAATTCAAATTTCAAATTCTTTTTTTGGGGGTCTACCTACACTATGTTGTGAGGTTGCAGGTCTGTCTTAATATGTATGTGCTTTAAAGTTGTCAAAGTAAATACGCCAGGCAAGCATAATCACTGATGACTAACTTGACACCTTATCTTTGCAAATATTCACATCATGGCGTCAAAAGAAGCTTCAATCCCAGCGGTTCTTCTGAAAGTCAGCGAAAGTAGTCCTATCTAGAGTTCAAGAAGTCTGCGTCTGCAAGGTCAGAGCTGTGCCAGTACTGGTGTATCTTTCTAGAGATGGTTGGGCTCATAAAGAACCTTGTGGCATCTGATCGTGATGGTAACGGGCATCTTCATGTCCAAACTGTGCAATCACTGATGAAACTATTTCGGGAATTTGACTGTGTGAACTATCTGCGTTATGGCTCGTGGTACATTGAGAAAGTGAAAAGACTGGAGTCTCCACCTACTCAAATCCTCAACCGCCTTCTGCCCTCTCTCTTGCCCACCCTCTCCCCCAGCACCACAGAGCCTTTTCTCCTCCTCATCCAGCCCCCTCCCCTAACTATTCTGCAATCCCCCACACTCTTTCAACAACCCTCCTTACCTCCCCCCCTCATCCCTTGTCCTACCCTCCCCCCTCCCCTCCCAACCCCTGCATCCAAAACCTCCTCCCCTACCTCTTCATTAACAGTGTGGACCTCAAATATCCGAGGCCTTCGCTCAAACCTTTCAGATCTTTCCATACAGGTTGCCACTGACAAACCAGACATAATCTGCCTAACAGAAACTTTCTTCCCCCAAGACGCGTCTGACCCCCAAGTATCTCTCCCTGGTTACTCCCTTCTCCGGTATGACAGCCCTGAGCCTCGTCCTGGTGGAGGAGTTGCTCTCTTCATCAAAGACTCTATTCCTCACTCTCCATGAACTGCTCTCACTCCCCCACACCCTCAGGAATACCTCTGGCTACAGCTTCCCCTCCACTCCCACCTCATGCTTATATGTGTACTGTACCGTCCACCTAACAGTGATGACTCCATCTACACCTCACTATCCGAAAACATGGACCATCTTCTATCTTCTCATCCAAACTCTCTCTTCCTCTTATGTGGTGACTTCAATTGTCATCATGCCAGTTGGCTAGGTGTGGGTACCTCTCTCACCTGTCATGGCACCTCAGCAAAAGCTTTCTGTGACTCATTGGAACTGACTCAATCGGTCAACTTCCCGATCGGATCTCAACCAATGGTACTCCATCTCTTCTGGATCTGATTTTGACAAATTTCCCTGACAATGTCTGCAGCTCTTCCTCCGATCCAATCAGTTCTTCTGACCACGTCCTTGTCAATGCGGACCATCTCTCTGGCTATTATCAGAGAACCACGTAAATGCCGTCGAGTCTGGCATTTCACTCAAGCCGACTGGCAGGGTCTCCAAGCGGCCCTCAAACTTATAGACTGGTCTCCTATCGCTACTTTCTCCAACATCAACTCATCCTGGGAATTATTTCAAAGAAACTTGCTCTCCCTCGTGCACAGGTTTATCCCCTCTGTCTTCGGTTGTCCTACCCTTCCTCCCACCCATGGTTCACTGAAGCTTGTGGCGAGGCAGTTGTCCTGAAACAACTTGCCTTTGCCTCATGGAAAGCAAACCCAACTAAGGGTAATCTCAGTTCCTTCCATAAAGCTCGGAACAAGTGTGTATCTACCCTCAGGAGAGGCAAAAAACATCTTTCTAAGCTCAAGTCCGAACTTTCAAACCTCCCTCCCTCCTCAAAATCCTGGTGGCATCTAATCAAATCTGTTTCTGGTGTATGTTCCCCCTCCATGCCCTCCCTTACCTCAAATGGCCACACTGTTGATACCGCACGTGAAAAGGCTGAATGTCTAAACTCGGTGTTTGCAGCTAAATCTTGTATCCAAAACCCATCGCTTTCTCTACCCACCTTACCCAGTCACACCCAACTGTCCCTGGACTCTGTGTTCTTTTCTTCTGACATGGTGGAGAGCTTGCTGTCAAACCTCAACTCAGATTCTGCAACCGGTCCAGCCGGCATCAGCCCACGTGTCCTAAAAACCTGCTCTTCTGCTCTTGCTCACCCTCTCTCTGTTCTATTCACCCTCTCATCTGACATCTGCTAGGAAATCAGCAAACATTACTGCCCTGCATAAAAAAGGTGCAAAAATAGATCCCTGCAACTACAGACCAATCAGCCTTCTCCCAATCATCAGCAAGGTTATGGAATCCATCATCGCTTCAGACATTAAATCCTTCCTCTTCTCCAATGGCTTGATTTCCGATCTTCAATTTGGTTTCAGACCAGGTCACTCTACCCTGGATATGCTGCTTCTGCTCTCCCAACAAGGGATGGAGGTCCAGACATAATCTCGTATCCAGACATAACATAACATAACATAATTTGGCCGAAGCTGAGCGAAGCCGTTTATTCCTGATACATGAAACACCCTGCAAGCTAATCGTTCAGAAAGCAAACTTTTTGGAATGATAGCCACATTTTCCATCCAATCATCATGTGAATTTGTTGTTTCTTAAATTATCCTTGGATAGGTACTCTTGTGTTAAATTTTGTGCCAATCGCTCAAGCAGTTATGGAGAAAACAAATTTAAAAGCGAACAAGAAAGCATCTGAAAATGCAAAAGCTGTCCGCATCCACTTTGCCATCGGACTTCTTATTCTTCCACATGCTAAACATGACGAAAACGGATAAAAACTAGAAGGGCACTCGGTAGAGCACATACGTATACCATGTAATGCCTGATCCACGAGAATATATCGCACCAAATACATTTTTGAAATATCATGCTATATATCGTTTTTGGTCCTATTTCTCAATGGTGAAGAATCACTTGGAAAATGAAATAATACTCGTATCCGGATCCGGACTCCGATCTTCACTAAAATTGGATCAATTCTTCCTTGTCAAACACTCAACATGTCCACCAAGTTTCATCCAAATACATCCAAACTTTTTGAGATATCGCGCTATGTATCAGTTTAGCCCTATCTCTCAATGATGAAGAATCACTTAAAAAATTATCAGATCCGGATCCGGATTCGGATCTTCACCAAAATCTAATAATTTCATCCTTATCACACCCCCAACCTGTCCATAAAATTTCATCCGGATCCGTCCACAACTTTTTGAGATATCCTTCACACAAACACAAATGAAATTGCTTGTTGAGCAAGGAATTGCCAGAATAACTTTGTCATATCTCCATGATCTCTGAAAAAGCAAAAACCTGGAAATCAATTTGGTTCTTATAAGTCGATAGCACTACTGGTTAATGAGTTATAGCACTTAGTTTGGTCATGATCATAACTTGGAAGTCAATCGGACTTGAAATGGCGTTTTTATCGCAATTTGAAATTTTTGACCCGATCCCCCCCCCCTGACATTCGACTAGAACCGCTAAGAAGGGTGTTGGTGTGACACCCCAATGAGACATATGGTTGGATGCAGAATTGGAAGATGCATATTTTGGATTTGGGTTGAAGTTGATACGACCATTTCAGCGAACGTTATTGTGAAAATAAGAATTTCGGTTTTTCGGTGATGTTGACCTTGACCTTTGACCGAGACTCACCAAAAACGACAAGTGTCTAAGTTGGACCATGGCCGACGTCTGTACCCAGTTTGGTCATGATCGCTGAAACGGTGTGGCTGCTACAGGGTAAACAAACACACAAACAAACAAACAGACAGACATATAGAATGACACACACAACCGACCAACATAATTGCCGAAATCCAAAGGATTCCAGCAATTAACAAGCAGACAGAAAGGGGTGAAAACATAACCTCCTTTTTCTTTGGTGGCAGAGGTAAAATACAAAAAGATTGCCGACTTTAGGCACCATGACCTTTTGACTTCAAAAATAATCGGTTTCACTGAACCAATATGCAAATGCTGTTCAAATTTAAAGTCAATCAGATGGAAATTGACGAATTTGACCTTGACTTTTGGCCTTTTGACCTCCTTGACAGAAAACCGTTAACTCTCGATCACTGACATATTGATATGACTGATATATTGATGTTTTATGCAACCTTGACCATTGAGCTTTTTATCAAAAAAAAACAAAAAAAAACCATTCACCTTACAGCTTTTGTTTGGTGAACTAATTCAGCGACCCATTATGCAAATTCATTAAAAATCAGGTCAATTGGATGAAAATTGACGATTTTGTGACTTTGCCTTTTGACCATTTGACCAAATTATTTATATGTATTTTCCATATTCTCATAATCAAGCTTTGTTGAAAATTTGATGTCAAAAGCTCAAACGGTAAAATAGAAAGCATCTCAAAAAGCAAAGCCCATCCTCGGCTGATCCGCAAAGAACAACTCTCCGTCTGCCACCCAGACGATTGTTCCTGCTAATGCAAACCATTCAACCAGAAGGCACGTGACATGATCAGCAGACACATCGAAACATGTGGAGTGTGACGAGCACTCACCCGATACCCATTGGACACATTCCTACAAATTGCTTATAAGTTAAGGTGTCGGACTATGCCACATGAACAAGGGCGAATCTCTGCCAGGGCGAGCAGGCTGGGCCATGAGTGACTGTGCGGATAGGCAGCACAGGATCCTCAGATGCAGTGACCAGACATATTGATTCACATGATCTTTGCTTGCTATCCTGTATTACCCCGCTCACACATGCGAAGTGAAAAGTGGAGTTAAGCAATTGGTTCATGTCCGTCCATCCCTCCATCCATCTGTACGCTTTATCAGTTCATGATAATCGGTTTATGATCAAGGAACAACTTATGTAAATTGACTGTTATGTTTTAAACATAAATCAGAAAATGAACTGGAAAACTCACCTGTAGTTTAGCAGTACCTCAGCTCTGAATTCATCCTGATCACACATGCGTAGAGAGGAGTGAGATAATATTTTTACTCTGTCTGCCTGCCTGGCAGTCAAACAAAACTGAAAATCATTCCAAACAGGAAGCTTACTGTGTTTAAGGACGTTACGAAGGACACAAAAAATAGGCACAAATAACTAATGTAATGTGTTTGGTAAAATATACGGATCTTCAATATCTCAGAATTGGATAAGGTGATGTCACAGACACTGCGGAAATGGAGGCAAAAACCTGGAATTTATTTATTTATTTGACTATTTAATTATACACTTGATGACTACAAAAAACAAATCGTCTGTCATAATACTTCCAAAAACCTACTGTTTAAATAAAGGTTTTGCAGTACTTCAATTGAAATAAAGGGTCAATGGGGTCGTGGATATGGATGGTGTTCGGGACTGCTTCTGGACTATTTCAATTGCACTGAACTTTCGTATGTTTTTTTGAAAGAATTGTTAAAATCTTTATTTTATTTAAATTGAGGTAAAATTGAAGGAACACTGTGTGGGGTATCGAACAAAGAACTCAAAGAACATTGGATATGAAACGCATGTTAAAAACTTCTCAACTTATATGTTCAGTCCATTGAGGAGTTTTTAAAATCCATTTCATAAAATATCTATTTCATAACATGTTGATCTGAGATATTAAAAATACATCAATTTTAAACAAAGTGGAAAATAAGGATGCGGGTGTTCTTTAAACACCTCAGCTCAAAATAAATTTCGAAGTCAAGGACATGAAAGACAGACTTTGGGAGTTATTTCTCCAGCTCAGGTTAAGAATGAAAAAAAAAAACTCCACTGAGGAATTGGATCTTTATAGGTCACTTACCAACAATCATGGCTTCCTGCAAACAGGATGTTCTAAAGCAATCTTTCCTGGCTGCTTGCACTTGCTTTTGAAAATTCAACATCTCTTTGTATCCTGCACAAATAGAAATAATTTTGGGGAAGCACTGTGGGTGGACACAATATGAGGTGGTTCAAATTTCTCCAGGGATTTTGTGTATAATTACGCTAGTATATGGTTAAATTTGCCATTTTTAACAAGATGTAAGGCTCGTGGAGTAGCTGTCTTACAAACCACACACACTCACAATTAGACAAACACAAGAGATACTGGGTGACGCCATTATTATGATGTAGGTAGTTTTTCTCCTGTAGTCAAAAAGGCAATTTAGGAGAAATCCCACCCAGTTCCCCTTCCAACCACCACCAACCCCCATCCCCACTCCCCCCACCACTCCATGGGAATTCCAGCTCACTGGGTTTATCCATGCTCTATCCTGTAAATACTGTGCATGAAGCAAAGGGGAAGCACGTTTTTGTGTTTGTTATGGCTCAGCCAGGGTTGCACGAATTGCTGAACTTCCACACTCAGAGAGGACCATCCATCCATCCATTAAGCCGGTATCTCACTGGGCTGCGACAGCTCACGACTCGTTGGAGACAGAAAATTGCGATAAAACAGCGATAATTTTCACTTGGAATCACACTGAATTTAGACTAAAACACATTTGCGTATGTCTCACGAATATCGCACGAATGTCCCACGAACTCCTGGCGAAATTTGGGATGAGCTTCGTCTGGTGTTCGCATACATGTCACACGACATTCGCACGATGTTCAAGTGACAAAACTGAGATTTTTTTGGCACATGCAACTGTCGCGCGATGGTCACACGACAGTCATGCGACCATCGCGCAAATGTCGTGCGACAGTCGCACGACAACTGTGCGTGACAATTGAGAAATCGGGACTATATATATATATATATATATATATATATATATATATATATATATATATATGTATATATATATATATATATATATATATATATATATATATATATATATATATATATATATATATATACATATACATATACATATATATATACATATACATATACATATACATATATATATACATATACATATACATATATATATACATATACATATACATATATATATATATATATATATATATATATATATATATATATATATATATATATATATATATATATATGAGGCCTCTCCCTTCCAGCAATCATATTGTCATCAGACGTCAAGCGAGATGGACCACAGTGAGGAAGTGCAGAACCTGCTGGATGAGGACCTCAACCTGGATGAGGACCAGGCTGACATGCTGAAGGCTGCAGCATGTCTCCTTGCTGCTGCTGCGGTCAAGAAGGCCAAGTCCAAAGCCAGAGAAAGAAGGGCCAGAAGAGAAAGAAGAAAGAAGAGTGTTTGGGTGAGAGAATGGCTCTTGAAGAGACACAAGTATGGCATGTATGAGAAGCTCATGAAGCACCTTAGAGAGGGGGATGCCAAGTCCTTCAGGAACTTTGTCAGAATGGTCCCAGAGATGTTCAACCACGTGGTGGAAGAACTCACCCCTAGGCTTGAGAAGAAAACAACCAACTTTAGAAAGCCTCTGTCCCCTGGACTCAAGCTGGCCATCACTCTAAGGTATCTAGCCACTGGGAATCCGTACAAGTCGCTGGCCTATGGGTTCCGGGTTGCCCCCAACATCCTCGTTATTGTTGTGCCTGAGGTGTGCCAAGCCATTTACGACCACGACCAAGAGACAGCCTTCAAGTGTCCCACAACAGAAGAGGAGTGGAAGGAGGTGGCTCAGGGATTCTCAGACAAGTGGAACTTCCATCACTGCTGTCGCTGCATAGATGGCAAGCATGTGAGGATACAAGCTCCACCTCACTCTGGCAGTCTGTACTACAACTACAAAGGCTTCTTCTCCATCATTATGCTGGCCCTGGTGGATGCCAACTACAAGTTTATGTATGTGTATGTGGGTGCCTATGGTGCTGACTGATGCTGGAATCTTCAGAGTGTGGACTGTATCATGCTCTGGAGCAGGACAAAGCTGGTCTGCCAGCAAGTCAACCCCTGCAAGATGGTGATGCTGATATCCCCTACTTCCATGTTTGTGATGACGCATTTGCCCTTATAAGCTGGATGATGAAGCCACCCTCCAAGAGAGAGATGACAGCAATTTAGTCACAAAGTGCCTCA
Source organism: Eptatretus burgeri (assembly GCF_056783735.1). Classification (NCBI taxonomy): domain Eukaryota; kingdom Metazoa; phylum Chordata; class Myxini; order Myxiniformes; family Myxinidae; genus Eptatretus; species Eptatretus burgeri. The sequence continues at coordinate 48,582,274 of NC_140973.1, read as the reverse complement.
GTTATGTCGCAATTTCTTCCGAAAATATTCTCTATTGAATCGCAGTTTTGTCGCGCTCTCAGGGTCCCAGGACAGATTGTCAGTTTTTTTCTCCAATCAGTCACAATTTAGTTTCATCAGTCGCCAATCCCTCACAAAGTTGTCTCACATTTGTCGCACCTTCTGACTCACGGAAAGTAAATTGAGAAGGGTTCGAGACCAGTTCGAGACAACCGCGACGACTCTGTGACTATTTTGAGAGAAAATTTGTCGCACTAATTTTTTGAACATGTTCAAAATTCAAGCGACACCAGAGCGACGTCCTGCGACTCACGCGAGGAAATTGAGAACCACCGCGAACGTTTCTAGACATTTTGGAGAACCCCGTTCGCATTTTGTCGTGAGCTGGCGCAGACAAGTGAGATACCGGCTTTAGGACCATACTCTATGCAGAGCATTGGTGCTGCCTAAGCAGTCTCCTGGGTTGTCGGGCACAATCCTGGACGGGTCACCACTCCGACGCAGGATACCAGAAAGCTGGTCCTCATTTTGCCGACCTCGGAAAGATGACAGGCTGAGTCAACCCCACCTCGTATTAATTCAACAGCCAAGTAGGATTTGAACTCAGGACCCTAGAATCCAAAGCTTAGAATCCCAAGCCCACCACTCGAACCATGAAGCCAACACCAAGCATATAGAGAGGACCCTCTAACCATTATGCCACCATGTCCAGTCAATGTTTTTGGACTAGGACCTTTTTGTTTATAATTAACTATGCATGCAGTTAAATTTGGCTGGGATCTTTTTGTTTTTCGTTAAACTTGTATATGGTTGAATTTGATGTGGACATTTTTACTTACAATTAAGTTTTATGTGCTTTTTTTATTTTCCTTGCAGAGCAAGGCTCATGGAAGAGCAAGGTACATCAGACAGTGCAACAAACATCAAGTGAATGAACAAACAGGAAAAGAGGAAAGGGAGGAGTGAAGGAAATACTGAAACTATTAAGGAAGATAGTTGGGTTAAGAATAGTTAATGGGGGTAATAAAATCATGGGTTAGAATTGGGGATAATAAGATATAGTGGTGCACTGCTTACATGAAGTTCTGGAGGGAAAATTGAGAGAACAGCCTCTGGAATGTGGCTCCAAAGACGGGAGATTCAGAAATAAAACCTAATACTGTATGTGGTTACATTTGACCTGGACATTTTTGTTTACAAATAAGCTTTATGTGTTCAAATTTGGAATGGATATATTTGTATATTAAGATAGTTTTTTACAGCCATTTTTCCCTGCTGTGCAGGGGTTTGGCTTTTTCTTGAGGCAATGTTTTATGGCCGGATGCCCTTCCTGACGCCAACCCTGGTCGCCTCTTACGACACACAGGGATATGGTACACCTATTCTAACCGGGGCATACACCGGGACCAGTACACTGGTACTCATTTCGCCGACCTCGGAAGGATGACAGGCTGAGTCAACCCCCTGGTGTTAATTCAGCAGCCAACGGGGCTTGAACTCAGGACCCTGGGATCCCAAGCCGACACCCTAACCACTAAGCCAACACCAGGCTATATTAAGATAGTGTGCGTTTAAATTTGACCCAGAACTTTTTGTTTATAATTAAATTAGGCTGGTATATAGTTAATTTCGACATTGACATTTTGTCTTATAATACCTTGTATGTGGATAAATTTTACCTGGACCTAAAAAACAAAAAATTAACCATGTATGTATTTAAATTTAATCGAACGTTTTTCATTTATAATTCAGCTTGTACATGGTTAAATTTGACCTACACCATTTTGTTTATAATTAAGCTTGTATATAACCTTGAAATGCAATTCATTACCTTAATGTGCATTCAATGATCTTTAAATTTCAACACACTTGATATTTCGTTGACCAGAAATTTCACAGATATTTACTGTTCCAACATCTTTATGATCTCATTTTATAACTCGGTTTGAGGCATTCCGTTTTTCAGCGGTGGTAGCTTTTCTACTCTTCTCCGAATGACCTGTTAAGTCTTGGTTTTTCAAACCCAGGGGCGCGACCCCAAGTGGGGTCGCCGAGCAAATTTGGTGGGGTCGCGGGCGTCCGCTTGCAGCAAAAAAAAATTGTCTATTTTCGATCAGTGCTCGCTTTTACGGGATATAATATAAACGGTTCGTTCAAAGTATGGGAACCGGCGCGACATGATGCTTGGAATGGGATCCAGCCAATGTGCGGGCTCGCAGAAGGATGGTTCATTTTGGCGGGAAATTAGTGGTTTGATCCACGGCCTCTCAGACTCAGACTCTGACTCTATCATTAATGTCTATTCACATCTCCACGTACGACTCGAGACCTTATTTGTGATGACAGCACCGGCCACCAGCAAATCTTGAGAACGTTCTTACCAGGGTGTTCTTACTAGGACAGTTCTTACGTTCTTACCAGGAAGGATAAATTTCTGGACCTTGGATTTTACTACGTGGTGGATAAAAGTGGGGCACAGAGGCCTCAGTGTGTGATTTGTTTCGAAGTGCTTTCTACGGAGTCTATGAAACAAAATAAGTTGCAGAGGCATTTGACGAGAAAACATGCGCCTTATCAGGGTAAGGAGAGAGCGTTCTTTGAGAGGAAACTTCTTGCACTCAAGAATACGTGTCTTGACAGAGAGGGTACATGCCATCAGACCAATTCGCGGGCATTAGAGGCCTCGTATCGAGTGTCGCTCTATGTTGCCAAGACTAAAAAGCCTCACTCCATTGCGGAAGAACTCGTGCTGCCATGTGCAAAGCACATGGTATCTCTCTCTGATGGTTGGGGAGGAAGCGGCAAAGAAACTGGCAGTTATACCCCTCTGACAACACCATCCAATGCAGAATTGAAGATATGAGTCTGGACGTAATGGCTCAGGTCGTACAGAAGATCAAGGAATCGCCGTGGCACGCCATACAGTTGGACGAGTCCACTGATGTCGCATCGTACGCGCAACTCATCGTCTGGGTCCACTTCATCAAGGCTGATAGCTTTGTCGATGAACCTCTGCTCATCAAACCATTGGAGGCCACCACCAAAGGCGAAGTTGTTTTTTGGAAAGTAGAGCAGTTTTATCGTGACCATGATCTGGACTTCGGAAAGTTGCTCGGTTCTACAACAGACGGCGCGCCAGCAATGTTAGGAGTGCGTTCTGGATTCAAGGCTAAATTGCTTGAGGTGGCTCCTCAGACCTCCATGGTACACTGCATGATTCACTGAGAAGCACTCGCCTCTCGTACTTTGCCAGAAACCTTGCAGAGCGTGCTCTCAGAAGTGGTAAAAATGGTGAATCGCATCAAATCGAGCACCCTCAACACTAGGTTATTCAGGCTATTCTGCCAGGAGATGGATGCCGACCATAAGAATTTTCTATTCTACACTCAAGTCAGATGGTTATCATGAGGAAACCTTCTTCTGCGTGTTTACGAGCTCAAAGATGAACTGAAGGAGTTCCTACGCACACAAGGGAAAACGGCATGGGTAGCGTTTCTTGAGTCGGACTCTTGGCTGTCAGAACTGTGCTATCTCGTTGACATCTTTGAACGTCTCAATGTCCTCAACTGCTCCCTCCAAGGCAAAGACGCCAACCTCATGATTTTTCACGACAAAATGAGCGGATATCTGGCGACTCTAAAATTACTGGCAGACAAAGCAGCTGTTAAGCGCTTTAGCCTTTTCCCCCCGTCTGGTGGAGCATCTAACGACCTGCCAGTACTATGATACTGAGCTCGACAGTCTTTCTGGGGAGATAGCACGTCACCTTCGGTCGCCCATTGAACAGTTCGAGCACTATTTCCCTGAGCTGGATGTGCAGTCCTTTTCTGTGGTTCGGGACCCTTTCACGGCTCCACTGGACTCGATTGCTGATGAAGATGATACAGCACAGGAAGAGCTTGTAGAGCTCCAGCAGGATTCAGGAGCACAGGCTCTTGCACGGACAAATTCGTCGTCGACATTCTGGTGCAAAATGCTGCCGTCGTACCCGACCCTGTCACGGCACGCCATGAGGTTCTCATGCCATATCCTTCATCATACTTTTGTGAGCAGTCGTTCTCCACCATGGTGGTGATTAAAACAAAGTATAGAAATCGCCTAAAAATGGAGCATGATATGATCCTGGCATTGTCATCTATTTCTCCACGAATAGAGAAGTTGGTTTCTGAAAAACAGGCTCATCCTTCTCACTGATATATCTAAATGTCATTCGGACTAAACTTCTGAAACATTCAACTGTACTATTTGGAGACTGTCGGCTATTCTCCGTTTACTCATCTATGAAAACATGATGATGGTGAATAAAGTAAACAGTAAATGTTCTTGTGTCATATAGTCCGGGAGCCAACCGATCAAAATTAAAAAAAAATTGCCCGGTCTGCTATAAAATTTTTGTGTTGATTTTCATAAAGAGACACCCTTTGAGTATATGAAAACCAATGTTGGCAATGGTGAAACTCTTGCGCAACAACACAGTCAACACTTTTGCGAGCCCCCTCTGATAACAAAATGTTGGCAAAAGCGAAGATGTAGGATGGGGGTAGGGGTAATTCATATTGTCCTAAAATCATAACCACTAAACCTATATACACAAATGACCCCTCATATTAAAGAGGAGTTCATTTCCTATATCACAATTGGTGTAGATTTAACCTACCTACAATTGACAAGGTTATATGTCAAACAACAAAAGATTTATGCAACTCAGAAATGCTTGACTATCAATGGGGTCAGGAACAAGAACATACTTTTACATGCCATGGTTTTAAGGAAGATAAAATTAGAAATGGATTAACACAATATTGTGACATGAAACATCCTCTTCAGAGGAAGAGTCACTCTCTGAAACAACTCCACCACATGAACCTCTGACCAAGGCATATGCATGTCACTCAGCAAGGCACAGCAGCCTTTTTGCATGAACATCGTTTCAGACATTTGGATAATTTGCACATGCAAGACACCGTTTTGTCTATGTTTGGCTTGGCTGGCTTAGACATGAGAATTGGGACCAGTTTTCCATTGATAAGGGTTCTGCCAAATGTTGTGGCTGGGGGAAGTGCTCGGTCACTGAGATGTGCACGTCTATACAGAAGCAATTGATACAATGCTCTTAAAACAAGGAAGTAAAACGCATCTTCTGTTGCTGGCAGTGACCTAAGGTCTAATTTTGAAGAGACAAACATATGCTGCCTGAGGGTATCCAAACAGCTGAACCCTTTTTGGCCATGCAGAGCAGTCCAGTATACTCTGGCCTCATCAATGACACATTCTGTTGCTGCCATTTCACTATCTCTTCCAAAATCAACAAGGTGGGGAAGGTTTCCTATCAGTCCCAGAGAAACCTGTGCCGCTCTTCTTTTCACAGGAACACAGGCATCATCCCAACTGACTGGAAGAGGGGCCTTGTTGTCCCTCTCTGGAAAGGGAAGGGTGATCGCCAAGACTGCAACAACTACCGAGGGGTGACGCTGCTCTCAGTGCCGGGCAAGGTCTTTGCTCGGATAATTCTTGATAGGGTTCGCCACCATCTGCTTGGAGCACCAGCGTCCAGAGCAGTCAGGCTTTACACCAAAGAGGTCAACGATTGACCGTATCCTTGCACTTCGTGTCCCTCACCGAACGCAGACGAGAGTTTTGGCAGGGCTGCTTGCAGCCTATGCTGATCTCTGTAAAGCGTTCGATTCAGTGAATTGGGATGTCCTCTGGAGGATTCTTGGTCTTCGTGGGGTGCCACCGAAACTGATCGATCTGATGTCTGAACTCTACTCTGGTACTGAGAGTGCTGTGAAGTGTGGTGGTACCATCTCTGACTTATTTCCAGTTGTTACTGGAGTTCGTCAGGGATGTGTACTTGCCCCCACACTTTTCAGCACTTGTATGGACTGGATTTTAGGGAGGATGTCGGAGAGATCAAGTTGTGCATCGTTTGGCAATGTCAAGATCTCGGACCTTGATTTTGCAGATGATGCAGTCATCTTTGCGGAGACTTTAGACATCCTCTTGGGGGCCCTCGAGGTGCTGAATGAGGAGTCGGAGCCGTTGGGATTACGGATTTCTTGGGTCAAAACTAAGATCCAGGCTTTCGGTGACATCTTGGATGCTGCTGTCCTGTCTGTGTCTGTTTGTGGTGAGGATGTTGAGGTCGTGGATAGATTCACTTACCTTGGCAGTGATATTCATGTCTCCGCAGGTTGTGAGCCGGAGGTCAATAGACGTCTGGGTCGGGCCTGGGGAGTCATGGATTCACTGGATCATGGGGTGTGGCGCTGCCGGTACCTGTGCGGGAGGACGAAAGTCCGAGTCTTCAGTACTTCCAGTCTTGCTCTATGGGTGCGAGACTTGGACTTTGATCAAGGATCTGAGACGGAGACTTAATTCCCTTTGGTACCAGGTCTCTTCGAAGAATCCTTGGCTATCGCTGGTCGGATTTTGTGTCCAACGAGCGGTTGCTGAGAGAGACTCGGATGAGATTTGTTACCTGCATAGTCCGTGAGCGTGCCAGCTGCGGCTGTATGGACATGTGGCTCATTTTCCTGACGCTGATCCTGCTCACCAGATTCTCTCAGCGAGGGAGAGTCTCATGAGTGGAGGAGGCCAGTGGGCTGACCACGTGCATCATGGTTGCAGCAGGTTGACCATCATCTCAAGGAGATGGGGATGGGCCTGGCATCTGCCTGGGGGATGGCCAGATGGAGGCCCTGGAGTACCGGCGGAAAGTGGACGCAGCGACGCGCTGTTCTGGCACATGCTCCCATACCTGACCTGACCTCTTCTTTTCCCCTTCTGAATGGGTAGCTCACTGTGTCACATCCACACAACACATATGTGCACAGAAGTGTAGCTGCGACATCAAGAGGATTTTCTGGTACTTCCTGCTCAACACTTCTACCAGCTCATGAATAGGTAGGTATTGATTCTGCCGTTGTATCCAGAGTTCTTGCAATGTGTTCAAGCAGCAGAAGTGATATATACACAGCATAATTATGTCTGTATCTGTTGCATGCACAACAGCTCGATGGTGATCAAGATATTCCACACAATATGCAAGATGAGCAATAATCCTTGTGTCTGCCTCTTCATGTTCTTCACAAGGTAAGTCCAGAACTGAACTTGATGCTGATGTGATGGAAAGAGTGTGACCTTTGTTTTTCCATCATACCACCAATAATGATGGTCACTCCATCTGGAATAGCTTCAGGACTCTCACAAAGGGAAGTGCCAATGAAGTTCTGAAGATTTCCTTTATTTCTTGATTCTTTCATGAGTAAATTCCAGTCCGGAATTTCTAGACTCTTGGATGGTGAGAATTGTCTTGCCTGGTCTGTCTGGTTTCTCCTCTGCTGCTCATCACCCTTCAAATATGGCTATCATCAAAATCATACTGATCACCAATGATGTTGACACAGTTGCACATTTCAGGTTTCAACTGCAGGAGCTTATGAAGATACAGCTGGGGAAGTTCAAATGTTTTCGCACCCATTTTTTGGTATTTATTTACAAATGCCATTATGTCTACCAGATAAACTGTGTATAGGTCACTCTGTGGTAATGATGGCAGCTGTAAAACAACATCCTGCTCAGCTTCAGCAATTAGCACTGCCACGAAATCAGACTTGTTGCCTTTGCGCATTACAAACCCCTGTGCTAAGCGTGGATCAACCTCAAACAGGGATGATGGATAGTCTGTCCACTCATGGGAAAATGCAATCTGTCTTGTGACTGTCGGCATCTCGATAGAAACACAGCACACGTGTAGTTGCAGTCTCATCTTGATAGATCCTGATTAAACTCTGTTTCCTTGATGGGTTTGATTTCTTCTGTGAGGAGAAAGTTACCAGCTTCAGTGGTTCAATCTTAATAGAGACCACCTCTTCTGCTTTCATAATGGCTTCCATGCCCTTAGCTTGAGCATGGACCAAGTCTTTTGAAGCATCCTTCTCACCAGTTGCTCTATTGAGCAGATCCACTTGGTTGTTACACTGGAATGGGTTTATCATCTGCTGGCATATCACTTTCTGATCTCCTCAACATTCATATGTTCTTCTGTTGCCTGCTTATGTGTTTCTCCATGATGAGTAGATTCCTGTTGGCCTAGATTAGCCATAGACTTTATGTTCTCTGATACAGCTGTGAGAAATGGTGCTGTCTTCACATATTTATCTCGAGCAGCTGGTGCCTGAGATATGCCTTTGAACAGCGATGTCTTCCTTCATTGTTGTATGTCTGCTCCAGGGCCATGTCACTCCAAACACCATTGAATTTTCCTTTGGAAGAGTGAACTGTGAAGTACCCAACCTGGATCCAGCAAACCTTAACCGAACTGTGTTCAATAGAGTAAGAGGATTTTGGGGGTAGGGGTAACTTTGGTTGACAAAAATGTTAATTTTCTCTTTAAAAATTGATAGAACTCACTCAAATTTGCTGTTTTAATTAGCCATGGATACCATGTTCATATCACATTAAGAGAAATTAGTATTCTAATGCAGCATCTGCCTATGATAAGAAAAGTTCTAAAGGCCATCTTCAAAAAACGTTATTTTTAAGGCATTTTTCACAAAATTATGTACTTTTACGAGGTTTACTTCCACAAAGGCAATTTTTTTTGTCAGTTTACAATGCACTGATTGAATTCTTACATTTAGTTCACATTTATTTTTCATGAATGTGATTTTTTAATTTTGTTAGAAATTTTATTGACAATTGCTGTTTTATCAAATTTTTCAAATCTTCCTCAAACAAAAACGTCCGCCAAAATTTTTCGCAAGAGCTTATGAATTGCCAACATTGGTTTTCATGAACTGCAAACATATATCTAAACATCCTGGGGGTGTAAAATTTTATAGCAGAGGCTGTAAGGTCCAACCCTAAAACAGCCTCGTACACAGGTTGGCTCCCGGACTAATAGGAAATCTTATCTTATATATTATGAATTGGGTTTTGAATCTTTTGGGTCGCGCGATGTCGAGAGGTTCTGAAATTGGGTCACCACTAAAAAAAGTTTGAAAACCACTGTGTTAAGTAAACTGTTCTGGATTTGACTCTGTTGTCATCGATTGTTGTCTACTTTTATTTGTCTCGATTGTTGCTTGTGTTGTGTACTCATTGCCATCTCTTCTTTGTGCCTGTTTGATTATATTGATCTTGTGTGTTGGCCTCAGCTGGTTAGGCATAACCATTTCCCCCCATGACTTGAACAAATGTTAATCCATGCTTAATCCTCACCTCAATTAATTTGTTCGTCTTTTCTGTCACCTGTGGTACCAACTTCCTTTGTCTGTTTAAATGCATTTCTCCCTCCAGGGTTTCAATATGGCTGTTCACTACCACAACAGATCATTCCCCATCCATACTCATGATCTTTACCTTCATTAATCCTCCAAAAGCCCACCCTTTCTCTCCAGGTTAGTGTGTTTCCCTCCTCTCCCTCACATTTTTTTCTGTTTTTTATGTTCTACTTCTGTTTCATCCCTGGTTTTCTTTTCCTCTTCTTTCTGTGTTTGAACCCAGCTGGTTCACCCCCCCCCCATGTCCTACTCCCCCTCCTCTTGCTGCCATTCTTCACCACACTCATTCTTTCTCAAAGTGTTCCGATGTTGTATCCCTCTACCCTACTATTGATGCGTTTCCTGCTTTTACTGTGTTCTTGTTGATCTGCACATGGTATAAGAGATTTAAGGAGAGTGGAAGTTGTCAGAAACAGAAAAGTACCAATCGATCAAGCACAAGTTCAGCAGACATTGAACAAGTACGTGAATCATTTCAAAAAAGTCCCAGAAAATCAATTAAATGTGCGTCCATTGAAACGAGACTACCAACCACCACTGTACACAGGATTTTGTACAAGAGACTGAAGATTTATGCCTATAAGCTGCAGATTCTGCAGGAATTCAAACCAAATGATGGACCCAAAGGCAAGGCGTTTGCCTTAAAAATGCTCAGGCGATTTGTTAGGGATCTGGGGCTCCAAAAACCCCCACGTGGTTATTGAACACATAAACGACAGTCCAAATGTCAATGTGTGGTGTGGCCTTCTCCATGACCACTTGGTGGGTCCGTTTTTCTTTGCAGAGGATACAGTGACCTCAACAATTTACATGAACATGTTGGAAGGATTCGCCTTCCCACAGATTGAAGACCTGCAACCAGATATCATTTTTCAACAGGACAGAGCTCCCGCTCATTGGGCCTTAGTCGTTCAAGCCGTCCTGAATGAAAATTTTCCAGGTCACTGGATTGGCCAAGATGAACCAACCGCCTGGCTCCCACGATCACCCGACATAACCCCACTTGATTGTTTTTTTCTGTGGGGGTTTGTGAAAGATGTTCTTTGCAACACCAAGGTGGTAAACCTGCACGATATTCGTTCTCGGATCACAGCTGCATGCGCACTGGTGGAAGTAAACATGCTGAGCCAAACAAGGCAAGAACTCTTGTACCGCCTTGATACCCTGCACACAACAAACGGAGCTCACATTGAAGTGTATTGATGGCGTGCACAAAACTTTATGAGTTTCTGTATCATATAAATCAAAGGGTATCGTTGTATCAATTGTAGTTCTGAATTTATTAACAACCAAATTTGTACGGGTATTTTTGGAAAACCCTGTATTTGGAACACGAATCGGAACATGAATAGGAAGATAAGTTTTTTGTTTGACTGCACTTTGGCTCTGAATCGTCCCGAACACTCATGTGCAGAGAAGAGTGAGATAATTATTTTTTTATTCTGTCTGTCTGCTTGGCAGTCAGACAAAATTGAAAATCATTCCAAACAGGAAACTTACTGCTTTTGAAGACGCCATAAAGGACATAAGCAACAGGAACAAATAACGAATGTAATGAGTGAGATGGGGTGGTGTAATAGACACTGGGTAAAACAGCGGTACAATTTGGAATTAATTTATATGTATGGCTTAAACATCTAGAAACCCTTATTTAAATTGAATTATATCCTTGAACACTGGAGAACACAAATCCCCTTCAGAAAACTTCCAAGAACCATGCAATGTATAGATATATAGCATGAAAGGGCATGGCATGTGCATATCAGGGTGAAGAAGATATAATAAAAAAATAACTGTTTTTACAGCCATTTTTCCCTGCTGTGCAGGGGTTAGGCTTTTTCTTGAGGCAATGTTTTATGGCCGGATGCCCTTCCTGACGCCAACCCTGGTCGCCTCTTACGACACACAGGGATATGGTACACCTATTCTAACCGGGGCATACACCGGGACCAGTACACTGGTACTCACTTCACCGACCTCAGATGGATGACAGGCTGAGTCAACCCCCTGGTGTTAATTCAGCAGCCAACGGGGCTTGAACTCAGGACCCTGGGATCCCAAGCCGCCACCCTAACCACTATGCCAACACCAGGCAGGGTGAAGAAGAGGTTGCCGATATAGCCTTGCACGATGCCAATTGATGCTGTATTCTATGGTAATGAATAAAACCTTCATTTCCTAAACTGCGACTCAACGTCGTCCTATTACCGTGTATAAGGGTGATGTATAAGACCGCTTCAGTAGCGCAAAACTTCTGGATTTTTTTTTGTGTAATGATCTTGAAAATCATTATTTTATTAAAATTGAAGTACATACATTAACGCTGCACAGAGTATCGTGTTCTATACCGGGCGTAGTGGCGTGCGCCTGTAATCCGGATACTCGGAGGCTTGGGTTGGAGGATTGCTTGAGGACGGGAGCTCTGCGCTGGGCCGCGCTATGAGAGGGTGTAGAGCAGCCCGGAATCATGGTGAAACCCAATCCTTATCCCTGTGTCGTAAGAGGCGACCAGGGTTGCGTCAGGAAGGGCATCCGGCGTAAAACCTATGCCAAATCAGTATGCGGGTCATAAAGGATGATCCGCGGTGGCGACCCCTAACGGGAGCAGCCGAAAGACTTTCTTTCGAAAAAACGAAAGAATGAACTTTCAAGTTCTGTTCTCGCCCATTCACTGTTCCAGCTCTTCCACAAGCCACAACTTCATATCCAAAAAGAAGCAGGAAATACAGGATTATGGTTAATGGTGTGGAGCATGTATGTACTACGAAGGCAAACGTCTTCAAAATCATTCATCTACATCAATGTTTATAAATTACTTTGACTTAAAAACAACAGTCCAGGTGAAACATGAACCACCATTTATTTTATCTTTATGAAGCCGTTGGGACTTTGATAGACAACTAGGAACAACATTCCTCAGCCAAATGAATGCTTTATTAACGAGGAGTTTTGCCAAGTGCAAGGGAAATCGAATGAAAACCTATGGCTAAACAGTATATTGTTGTGGTTACCAGATTCGCAAACCACCATTCAGGTCCCTTAGGTGAGGTATCTCGGTAAGTGCATGTGTAGTTAGGCCCAAACCCGTTGTCTAGTGGGAATACATGTCATTTATACGTGCTGCGACTCTTCAGGATAGCCGTTTTTCTTTTACTATCTTTATTTTGGACCAACCGCCATGATCACAACCACAACATCAACCACCGACCACAACCACCGCTTCACCACAACTCGCCACCATCGCATCACCGTCATCTCGCGCCACTCATGGGCACCGATGCTGGACTCGTGTAGGGCGCACGTTGAACAGCGTGTACAAAACCACGGATTTTCTGCTTCGAAAACGACACACGCCCACTTTTTGCCGTCCAATCGGTGAGCGAGGGGCGAATTGGCCCCGCCCCCAGGGCGATCGATATATGCAAATTTGTGGATCAAAAAGCCTTCACGCCCACTTTTTCTCGGGCCAATGGGGAGCGAGGTGAAAGGTCAAAGGGAGGGGGTCAAAGGCGAAGTTACGGGGGGGATAAAAGGACGGTGTTCGTCAGTCAAAGGAGTCGTAAAAGTCGGAGCGAAAGAGTCAGCAGAACGAGAACGAAGAGTCGGAGAGTAAAAAGAAGTAGTAAAGGTCGGAACGAGGCGAAGGAGTCGGAACAGAGAGTCAAGACTTCGCGGGCGGTGGAGCTGCTCGTCGTGTGCGTTGAAGTCGGAACGGAGGGGACGAGCTGTGGAGAGGCGGCGAGGGCGGACGAGGGGGTGCTCGCGTCGTGCAGGGAGCTGCACCCCTGGGAGGCCGGCAGCGCGACCTGGCCGAGGTGGAGACGCTCGTCGCGCACATAATAAAGATCCTCTATACCCCGAGCATCAGCAACCCCCTCCTGTTTCACCCGCGCTGAGATAGTGCGGGACCAAGGGGGCCCCGTTCCCACCCCCTTGCCAGGCACTGTCCACGAGGCCCGCGGGTTGCGGGGCCATCGCCGCTCCGCGTCTCATCACCAGACGGGTAGGCCCGACCAGGTCTCGGCCCCAGGCCTACCTCATTCTTGAGGGTATTTCTTCCTTGGTTTTGGGTATGTGTTGTCGGCGCCGTCTGTGAAGTAGAATTGTATAAGTGTTGCCGTGTGCTCGGTAGTCGGTATTAGCTCTGCACTGTGTTTTCACTTTTATGGTTGCTTTTTGTGTAAAATGGAATTGTGTTTTCTTTTTGTGTGCATTTGGTGTAATTGTATTTGTGTGCTTTCCGTTCGACGCGAATAAATGTGCTTTATTGTTGAACTGTTCTCCCGCTTCGCTTCGTCTTTTCCTCCATTGAATCCCCATCTTGCTTCACGTAAAGGGTTGGTAGTGGGCTGAATACGCCCGATAATTAATCGAACCGTCGAGGTCGACGATAACACCGCTCGGTTATTCTGATAGTACGGAACGGGTCGCTTAAGTGGCCCGTGTCCGAAGTCGACCTGCGGCGAGGTGCGATCGCCCGGTCTACCCTCCGCGTGGGTACTTGGGTAGGTCGAATTTGGCGAGCAACCCTATCCCACGCGGGGGCTGATTGGCTCGATCGCGGTGAGACCGAAAGGTCCACCCGTGACTGGTTCCCGGCGTTAGTCCGAGAGGGTCACGACTGGATTGTCCGTCCGGTGGGCGACGTGCCGCGATTCGAGTTACGTGGCCGTTCGCACGCCGGCGGGCGAGAAAACCGCGACACTGGTGTCAGGTCGTGCGATACAAATTCATCGCCCTCCTCGCGGCACTGGTATCGGAGAGCAGGAAAACAGGCTCTCCTGTCTCCAATGAAATTCACGGGAATCGGTCCAGGGGTGAGAGAAGCGACCCCCGATTCCCTCCAAATTACGAGCGAGCAAATTAACCCTTCACGAGAAGCAAGATGGCGTCTCAAGGCGAGCGGGAGCCGGGGGTATTAGAAATGTATATGTGTAGTAATGTAGAATCCATGGTCCAGGATGGAATCCCCGAGCAGGAAATGTTGATTGTGCAGGAACACGGACTCGCCCAACTAAACCCAGAGCCCGAAATGGGTGCGGCAGCGGCCGCAGTGTATGACACCTCCCCCCCCTCTCCACCAAAACCCTTGCTGAAACGGCTCAGCTGAGTGCACCCGACGTGGCCCAGCCATAGCGCCATGCTGGCGGCAATGACAAATGAAATAAAAACGAAATGAAAGGCATGAACGAAAAGATGGATGCGAATACACAGCAAATAAACGGAATGGAAGCAAACATGAAGGAAGAATGAAAAAGCTGCGGGGTGAGACGCAGAACATGGGCCGAAGCCTGCAGGCGGGCATGAAGGCCGTGACCGGGGAGATAAAAATGGCGACTCCACGTGTGGGATCAAACGAGCTGGGTGGGGGTGCAACGGCTGACAGGCCCGCGGTGGAGGCGGGTGAAAAAATAATTCGTGGAACGTGTTGGGCGAGGGTCGTGACGATGACCGAAAGGGAAAAATTAAATGGGGAGACCAAAACGTGTGAGACGAGACACGAGGTGACGACAAAGGAAAAAATAATAGTTGAGACAAGGGAGGTAAAGGGTGAAGAGTTGGCAGAGACACGGGAGATGGGAACGATAGAGGGAAGACTACACGATGAAGACGGGGTAAGTGACGCACACACACACACGGAGGTAGTGGAGGATAATGGGGGTGAGCTCGCGGAGCGTGTAGGGACCCGGTGCGAGCAGCGGGATGGCCTCCTCCAGGAACGAGGGGAGGGAGTATGCCCCCTTGAGGCGAGTCACGACCAGGTGAGTTCGGTCGTGCTTTGCGAGGTTGAGGGGACGAGTGCTGTGGACGGGTGCACGGAGAGCTTGGGGGGTATAGAGGCCCCGGAGACCCTTGTGGGGATACGAATCCCCAGTGTGGTTGTCCCTGTGTGTGTGGTGCAAGGTGTGAGTGCGGCACCGTGTGTGGAAGCGACCCCGTGTGTGAGTGGTGTGGTGGCGATGTTGCCGGAGTACGTGCTTCCCAGCACACCGTGTGTGGATGAGGCACGGAGTGCGAGTGAGGCACCGCGGGTTAGTGCCCCCGCGTGTATGAGTGAGGCACGGTGTGTGGATGAGGCACCGCGGTTGAGTGCCCCCGCGTGTGTGGATGAGGCACGGAGTGCGAGTGAGGCACCGCGGGTTAGTTCCCCCGCGTGTGTGGGTGAGGCACCGTGTGTGGAAGAGACCGCGTGTGTGAGTGTCGCCGTGTGTATGAGTGAGGTACCGCGGGTGAGTGCCCCCGCGTGTGTGGATGAGGCACGGTGTGAGAGTAGTGAGGCACGCGTGAGTGAACGGCCGTGTGCAAGGGAGACCGTGTGTGTGAGAGAGCGGTATGAGAGGGAGATGTCGGTTGGCATGCGGGAGCACGCAGCCGCGTCTCCCGGTGTGAGTTTAATGGTGTGGACTGTGTGCGTCGTAACACGCAGGTGTGCGTGGGTTGAATGGAGACGGAGACGGCGACATGGGAGAAACGAAAGCCGAGTAGCGGCTGTGGTTGTTTCGAGGACCGTGCCGGGTTCACCCAGCAGTGAGCACGCGGTTCGTGCTGTGCAACGCACGAGACCACCACGTGCTCGCTTGCGAGAGTGAAGTCCCGGTCCGGAAACGCACGCGGTGGATTTGCCGATCCCGCGGACGGACAAAGTTAGGCAGGTAAATGGATTTGGACCGGACGGGTTCTCCACGCGATCGTGTGTGTGTTAAGCTCCAACGGGCAAAGCACATGTGTTCGCGTGGGGAACCCCTCGAGACGTGTGGCTTGTGTTTTTTTTTTATGCGCACGGTGACGTCATGGCTGCACGTGGGGTTGGAATCCGGCAGGAGGGGTATCTCTGCCGGATGGTCCCGTCCAAGGAGGGACGAGGAACACGTGCAGCTGCATGACGTCACGGGCAGGTGCAAAGTGCGCGAGCTCTGAGTTGCCGCGCAGGTGCTGCGCATGAAAAAAAAAGAAAAAGCAAGCCTCACTTTCGGGTGTACAGGATTCCTGGGCAAGGGGTGAAAGACCCCCTTACCCTGGGCACAGGATGGAAAACTAGTTAGGGGGAAGGGTTAGCTTAGCTAGACCGACTTCATGGGGCAGGGGTAAGTCCTCATGGAGTCCGTGGAATGGATTAGTTAGAGGGATTGTAGCCAGATTTAGGTTGGGAAATAAAATGATTGATTTGGAGACATGGACAGACTTTGGATGTGTAGTGGGGACGTAGCTTAGCTACGTAGTGTTAAAAGGAACGTGCTGTAGTTTAAGGGACGACGTGGGAGCACGAGTTAGTTAGGGGATGTAGTTAGAAGGATGGCAGAGTTCAGCGGTGTGTGTGTTGAAGAGTTGTTGGTGAGTTGTGAGGTGAGTACTTGTTGAGTGAGTGAGGCCAGCGGGTCTGTGTGTATGGAGCGAATGGGGAATGCATGGTGCGATGAGTGATTGGGGGGAGGAGTGACTCCCGCCCAAGGGACCCCGGGGTCAGTGTAAAGTGAGTTAGCTGGGTTAGTCAAATTGAAAAATGGAGGTCGTTTTGCTGTTGGTGGGAAAGTAGGCTCGAAACCCATTTGGAGGGGTGCAGGAGCCCTGTTGACGGGCTTGGGAGCGTGGCTGCGAAAGGTGAGTATCGCTGAGTGGGTACCCCGGGCACCAGGCTAGTCGGCCGTGGTAGGCCAAGGGCCCATGGGGGGCCGGGATAGAGTAGTGGGCACGGGTGCGCCTGCTTGGTGCGGGGGCCCGGGCGCCATTAGCTGCGTGGGCAGTGCAGTGGGCACGGGTGACCCTCGGAAAGGGGCCCGGAGGCCGGCCTGCCACGTGTGCGTTTCAGGGGAGGTGCCATGGGGGCACTCCCCGGTGTTAGGGAGCTGGTAGGCTCGGAGGCAGTGTAGTGCCCGGGGGTGCCATAGCGGGAGAATCGGCAGAGGGTCGCGGCCTGCCAAAGGGAGCCACGTGTCCCAGCCAGGAGACCGTGTGAGGGCACGGAGAGAAAATTGGGGGCGAGGCCCGAAATTGTAAGGACACCAACACAGGCGACGGGAATCTGGGTTGGTAGGACCAATAGTTTAAGCGAGAGGCGGTTGTTGAAAGCCCCGGGGAAGTTTAGCAGTTAAATGGCTATGGCACATTAGGAGATGTACCCCTCCGCACCATCCATCACCTCGCTTCGTTGTGGGCCGCTGACCCACTTTGGGTTAGATCGCCGAACTCTGGGGAGGCCATTCTGAGGCTTCTCATGGGCCTCGGCACAGACATTACCTCCCCCTTATTCCCCACCGGGAAGGGAACGTAGGGGTTGGGAGTAGGGTAGGAGACAGAATAGCTAAGCCGAACAAGGACGATAAAGGCGGTTAGGGGACGATTTATAGTGGGGAAGTAAAAATAAAAACAGAAAAAAATAAGTTGGGGCTAAATTGGGGTTTGACAAATTAAGGGAGTGGGTATGTACAGTGACAGGCAAAGGCGAGCAGGTGGGAGGGAGACAGGAAGGTAGGTCCGAGCCCGCCTTCCAAGTGGCCAGCACCACCGCACTCCCTCCACCAACCTCCACTGAACGGCAAAGGCTAGCCAACTCCATCGGCTGGCCGTGTTTTTCTTCGAGGCGGAGGCCGGCCAACTTCATCGGCAGCTGTTGTTTTGCTGCAAGGCCTGTGCCATCGGCTGGCCGTGTTTTGCTTCAAGGCCTGTGCCGGCCAGTTCATCTGCTGGCTGTTTTCTTCAAGGCCTGTGCCGGCCAGTTCATCTGCCGGCTGTGTTTGCCTGCAACGGTCTTCTTCTGCGGGCTGTGTTTGCCTGCTCACCTTTGCCATGCCATGCCCACTGCCCACGTTCACCAGCCCCGTTCAATTTTTGCTTTGCCCCCCCTGTTCATTTCCATGTGCGCCAGGATCCGCAAGGCAACAGTTTGCAAGCTGCAAGAACTGCCCTGTTGGCAGCTACAACACGGGCCTGCAGTGGCGGCCCGTGCACCGTGTTTGCGTTCATGCATCCATTCGTTGTGCTCATTGCGTGTGCCACTTGAGCTGGCACGGAGACTGCGTTGTGCGGCCCATGCACTGTTGTGGTTCACTGAGTTCAGTTCAAAAGGGAAGGCCTTGGACTGCGTGTGAGCAGCCAGCCACGTTCCCTGTCACCTGCATTGTTTGAGTCAGAGACTGCATGTGGGCAGCCTGGCTCCCTGCTAACTGCTTTCTTTTGCAGAGTTCAATGATCCTGGGCCATGGTTTAGTGTAAGATTTGTAAGTTAAGGTTAAGATGTACTGTAAATATGAGTGCGCCCCCGGCATGTTTGTCTTAGCGCCGGCAATTTTATTTAAGTCGTCCGTGTGAGTGAGTTTGTTTAGGTAGTTACGCAGCCCTCAGGTTATTTATTTTGGGGACACGAATACCATGAATGTCGCACTCAGGGATCCGTAGGTAAAGTGTACTAGGGGAAAACTACACATGATGGCACACGAAAATTTGACGACTCGGGACGAGTCTGTAAAAAGGGAAGGGGGTAGTGTTGTGGTTACCAGATTCGCAAACCACCATTCAGGTCCCTTAGGTGAGGTATCTCGGTAAGTGCATGTGTAGTTAGGCCCAAACCCGTTGTCTAGTGGGAATACATGTCATTTATACGTGCTGCGACTCTTCAGGATAGCCGTTTTTCTTTTACTATCTTTATTTTGGACCAACCGCCATGATCACAACCACAACATCAACCACCGACCACAACCACCGCTTCACCACAACTCGCCACCATCGCATCACCGTCATCTCGCGCCACTCATGGGCACCGATGCTGGACTCGTGTAGGGCGCACGTTGAACAGCGTGTACAAAACCACGGATTTTCTGCTTCGAAAACGACACAAGCCCACTTTTTGCCGTCCAATCGGTGAGCGAGGGGCGAATTGGCCCCCCCCCCAGGGCGATCGATATATGCAAATTTGTGGATCAAAAAGCCTTCACGCCCACTTTTTCTCGGGCCAATGGGGAGCGAGGTGAAAGGTCAAAGGAGGGGGTCAAAGGTGAAGTTACGGGGGGAAAAAAGGACGGTGTTCGTCAGTCAAAGGAGTCGTAAAAGTCGGAGCGAAAGAGTCAGCAGAACGAGAACGAAGAGTCGGAGAGTAAAAAGAAGTAGTAAAGGTCGGAACGAGGCGAAGGAGTCGGAACAGAGTCAAGACTTCGCGGGCGGTGGAGCTGCTCGTCGTGTGCGTTGAAGTCGGAACGGAGGGGACGAGCTGTGGAGAGGCGGCGAGGGCGGACGAGGGGGTGCTCGCGTCGTGCAGGGAGCTGCACCCCTGGGAGGCCGGCAGCGCGACCTGGCCGAGGTGGAGACGCTCGTCGCGCACATAATAAAGATCCTCTATACCCCGAGCATCAGCAACCCCCTCCTGTTTCCCCCCCGCGCTGAGATAGTGCGACCAAGGGGGCCCCGTTCCCACCCCCCTGCCAGGCACTGTCCACGAGGCCCGCGGGTTGCGGGGCCATCGCCGCTCCGCGTCTCATCACCAGACGGGTAGGCCCGGCCAGGTCTCGGCCCCAGGCCTACCTCATTCTTGAGGGTATTTCTTTTCCTTGGTTTTGGGTATGTGTTGTCGGCGCCGTCTGTGAAGTAGAATTGTATAAGTGTTGCCGTGTGCTCGGTAGTCGGTATTAGCTCTGCACTGTGTTTTCACTTTTATGGTTGCTTTTTGTGTAAATGGAATTGTGTTTTCTTTTTTGTGTGCATTTGGTGGAATTGTATTTGTGTGCTTTCCGTTCGTCGCGAATAAATGTGCTTTATTGTTGAACTGTTCTCCCGCTTCGCTTCGTCTTTTCCTCCATTGAATCCCCATCTTGCTTCACGTAAAGGGTTGGTAGTGGGCTGAATAACACGCCCGATAATTAATCGAACCGTCGAGGTCGACGATAACACCGCTCGGTTATTCTGATAGTACGGAACGGGTCGCTATGGCCCGTGTCCGAAGTCGACCTGCGGCGAGGTGCGATCGCCCGGTCTACCCTCCGCGTGGGTACTTAGGTAGGTCGAATTTGGCGAGCAACCCTATCCCACGCGGGGGCTGATTGGCTCGATCGCGGTGAGACCGAAAGGTCCACCCGTGACTGGTTCCCGGCGTTAGTCCGAGAGGGTCACGACTGGATTGTCCGTCCGGTGGGCGACGTGCCGCGATTCGAGTTACGTGGCCGTTCGCACGCCGGCGGGCGCGAAAACCGCAACAATATATTGGATATCTGAAAGATACACAATGACAGATTATAATCATTTCAAGACAGTAATAATCAATAAAGCCATTTCATGAAACAATTTACAACAGCAATATCATGAACTCCCATAACACTCATACATGCTATTGTGCGACATTAAACAAATAACTTGCATGATGTGGCTTGCCACGACTAAAACGTTATTCACACAGGATGGACGGAAACGTCAGACTATACAGGTTGTATCTCTGTAGTATGGATATCAACCTGTATAAACCACACAGCACTTCCAGCATTTCTTATCTCGAAAACTCACAAGGCCTTTGTAACGACTCGTCATTGCCACCCATCACCGATGCTTTATTATTACTGATATTTATTTATTATTTATGACTATTTATTTTATTTATTATTTATTACTGATAGCAGTATTCCTACTAACAATTGATGCCGATTCTTGAGGTTGAACAAGTTCATCAAAAACGGGGCTGTCTGGCGTGCCCATTATTTGACGGACATTGTTACTACATGCCATAAAATAATACAATGTATATCGGATATAACAATGTAGGAAATGGACAAACCTCAGTGTCAGCTTACAGCAAATGGTTTACAGTCATAATAAACTCTCATGTGGTTTATATTATTGATCCGTTCGGTATACAATATGGCGTTTTACACATGAGCAGATGCACAATAACAGGTGAGCTGGTTTAACAGCTACGTGTTTGTAATTGCTTAAAATAAACTGTAACTTGATACCAATTCCACAACCTAAGTGACATACTTTGTAAGACACACATGACATAATGTTAGCTAACCTAAGCCAACACCAACATGTCCGAAATTACATCTCAATGCTGGACCACAACAACTACAATTATACAAATATATATCGGAACTAGAACGGCACTCGATAGAGCACATACCTCCGCCAGGCTGAACAGATTACGTTTAGGATCCCACTAATAGGTCGAATTTGGATCTCCGTCCACCTGCGGTGGCAGAGGTAATAAGGACAATCCATACCCACAACACCTGTATCTCTATTTGTTTGGTATTTACAACAAGTTAAAACGAAATGTTTAACATGAACAGCTCAGAAGATATCGAATTAATCACCATTTTACGAATCGCCTCACCAACTAACAGTCACACTGCCACCCAGTCCTGCACTTCCTGTATATATGAGAGAGAGAGAGAGAGAGAGAGAGAGAGAGAGAGAGAGAGAGAGAGAGAGAGAGAGAGAGAGAGAGAGAGAGAGAGAGAGAGAGAGAGAGAGAGAGAGAGAGAGAGAGAGAGAGAGAGAGAGAGAGAGAGAGAGAGAGAGAGAGAGAGAGAGAGAGAGAGAGAGAGAGAGAGAGAGAGAGAGAGAGAGAGAGAGAGAGAGAGAGAGAGAGAGAGAGAGAGAGAGAGAGAGAGAGAGAGAGAGAGAGAGAGAGAGAGAGAGAGAGAGAGAGAGAGAGAGAGAGAGAGAGAGAGAGAGAGGTCTTCTATTACGTCATATCCGGAGTTGTTGTTACGAATCTGGAAGCCATAAGCACTCAACATACAGGTCCTAGAGAACAGTTATATCGGTAAGTATGTGTTTTTAGTTAGGGTCCCCATCCCGTGACTAATGGGTAATTAAATGTACATGCGCTGCGAAGTTACTTTTATAGTCAGGGTTTTCTTTTATTTTTACACCACCAACATCAACTACAACAATGCCAGCATCACCCTCACCTTCACCTCGCTCTGGCCGACACCATGGTGGGCGGAGTTCAAGGAGGAGCCTCGCGGCGGCCCTCGACCGATCAGCGTGCTACGAGTGAGATGGCCACCGCTCAGCCAATCAGACCCTGCAACGATGAGAAAGGTGGTCCGCGTGACGTCACCACGCCCCCAGGCCAATTGACGGACTTGCCACTTGTTTTGGCCAATGACAGGGCGACGAGCGCATTTTTGCACGCCAAAACCGTCCAGTGAGGGAAAGCGGGGAGGGAGGAGGCGCCCCCCCCCCCCGGACGGGGGTGAATAACGTTGCGGCTAGAGTGCCTTTATAGAGAGAGAGTAGTGACAACTAACGATTTGACACCATTTTGAGTCCATTCAGTGCGGTGCGCGTGTGGAGCCGCTGTATGGCGCTAGTGTATTGAACCGTGTATTCCATTATGTTCTCGATGTATGAGAGATGGGAATGGTCTTTTCCATGTTGATAATGAACAAATTATGTGAAGATGACAAAATAGAAGATTTATGACAACTAAGAGCCATATGATAAAGAAGACATCCACAGAGCTGGTTGTGATTTTACAGTCACAGATATTTAGAACCATGACAAAGAAGGAATGAACTAGACAAGTACACGTGCTGCTTATTTCAGCCTAATTTTAATTTCAGGGAGGCGAAAGCGAGACTCGAACTCTCACCTCCATGCTTATACATGTACATGTACATGTACAATACAATGTTAAGATTTATCTTTGTATTTCTGCAGTTGTTTGACCTTGTTTATCGTGTATGGGTATAAATTTGTGTTTGTTTAATTTTCATATTTAAATTATTAATCTGAAGTTCTAAACTTTGCTGCATGTTGCCATCATATATTAATCCCACCCCACCTGGCCCCCTCATACACACACACACACACACACACACACACACACACACACACACACACACACACACACACACACACACACACACACACACACACACACACTCTAATACATATACAAAAGCCAGTCTCAACCATTCTACACTCAGAAGTTAGATGGGCTCCCTTCTATGCTTCCATGGGGTGTCGACCTATTTAAGGCCCTGTCACACCTTGACCGATTTAGCCAGCGTATGCCGACGTATGAAAAATTTGTCTAAAACGCTGGCACACATCGAATACGTATGGGTAAGTTTTGTATACGTCGTAGTATGCTGGCATACGTCGTAGTACGCTGGCATACGTCGTAGTACACCGAGCTGTTAGACAAATTTTCCATGCTTGAAATTTTTTGACGTATGACTCACACGTTCCGCATATGCTGGCCATAAGTTATAGGCACATTACACGATCGTTGACACACGTCGACACACGTTACTTGTAAGTTACTCATAAGTCGAAACACGTCGAGGTAATGGTTAGCGTCAGTGTTCCAGACTCCCTGGTTTTTTTTTGTTTGTTTGTTTGTTTTTTCTTTCTTTCTTTCTTCTTCTTCAGTATGACGTGATGTTGACACTTCAATTTCTAGTGCGGTTATAATATAATATAATTAATAGGCTGCCGCTCAAAGATTTAAATCATAATCGCACTGTACACTGTACACCGTCATACCGAAGAAAAAAAAAAAGAAAAAAAAACGAGGGAGTCTGGAACACTGACGCTAACCATTACCTCGACGTGTTTCGACTTATGAGTAACTTACAAGTAACGTGTATCAATGATCGCGTAACGTGCCTACAACTTATGGCCAGCGTATGCGGAACGTTTGTCATACGCTGGCATACGTCGAAAAATTTTCAACATGATGAAAATTTGTCGACGTACTCGGCGTACTACGACGTATGCCAGCGTGCTTCAGCATGCTCTTAACGTATACAAAACTTACCCATAACGTATTCGACGTGTGCCAGCGTATTCGGCAAATTTTTCATACGTCGGCATACACTGGCTAAAACGTCAAGGTGTGACAGCGGCTTGACACTTCGATGTCTAGTGCTGTTATGATTTGAATCGTCGAGCCGCAGCCTATTAATAGCCTACGCCACGTGATCGTCGGCGATACGCTGCCGCACGCTATGCATAAGTTAGACTATCGTTGGGCATAGGTTGTGAACGCTGACCACACGCTCAGCATTCTTTGATACAAGTTATCTACAGTATATGTTATCGAAACGTTCTATATACGTTACTAATACGTGATGCATACGTCCAAAACTGGAGGAAAAAACATCAATAGTTCAGCGTACGCCAGCGTTTTACATACATTTTGATACCTTGCCATACGCTGGCTAAAACATCAAGGTGTGACAGGGCCTTGAGTATCCTGAGATCTGGCAGTCTACACCCACACCAATAGATTTTAAATCTTTGGTATAACCTACTCTTAAAAGCTAGGGTTAGGGTTTAGGGTTAGGGTTCGATTTAGGTTTAGGGTCAGGTTTAGGGTCAGAATTAGGGTTAGTGTTGACCCTAACCCTGCCTTTTGAAGAGTGGGCCGTGTTAGCCCGTGGGCCGAGTTAGCCCGGATCCGTTCTCCGTTCATTCGTCTTTGTTTTGACTTTAGTTTGACTTTGACTTTGGAGACATGATCTAGACCCTATATTAATTGATATAGCTCGAAGACTCTAACTCAAACTTAATTTTAAATAAAGATGCTTTCCCCTTCAAGTGCTAATTAATCCACGAGCAATAGATAAGCCTGGAAAGCCAAAGCAAAGGCCAGTTTCACTCGCAGCACACAAATATACGCATATGGGACCATGACCACCATCACACTGACCTGACAGAGAACTGACGAAGAAGTTGCTTTCCATCAAACACGACTGACTCTGTTCTCCCAGATTTTCCGTCTTTTAGCATCTGATGGAAATCTATACATCTTGAATCCCTTCACCGTTCTATTTGTGCACCCAAAGGCGCAACAACCTGTTCATTTTGTCGTAAAATTGATGTAAAACACGAATGAGAACGCAGTGTACAGCGGGAACGTTAAAACGCTGACCGATATGCATCCGATCCTGTCCGCGATGGACTCAAAATGGCTCCACGCAATCACGTGACTAGATTTTTTTCCAGACCCTCTATGTCGCTACTCTCTCTATAAAGGGCTACTCAGTTGTGGTGCGATCGGACGAGGAGAGATCCTTCCTCCACAAGAACCGCAAGTCAGTTGCGCGCCATCTCTCTGTCAGTGAGGCCTAAGTCACATTTGCTCTACGGCGAGGATACGGTGGCCGTACGCCCTCTGAATTGACAGAAACGTGCGGCGGCCTCAGGGTGGCCTTATGCCATTTGGCTATCTTTTACAGGCCGTAGGGGTCGCCGTGGAATTATAACGCGGAGTTATAACTTTTTTCATTTCTACGTTGGCCATAGCAATTCGACATGCCGTAGTTGTGACGTAGTTGTGTTCCACGTCGACCATACGTAGGGCGTACGGTGGGCTTGCGTTATTCGTGCGGCTGCCATAGTCTCTTATCAAAGAAAAATGAATTTTGCCCTAAAACCGAATACATTTTAAAAAACCGAACACAACGAAGCGTTCATGTTTGTTCACGTGTCTCCCCCACCTGTTAGAGCGGCATCTTCGCGCTTTGTTCATTCAGTTCGTCGGTGAAAGTCCTCGTGAAAGCATCTCTCGTGTTTCGATCGCTACTTTACCTCGTGTTTTCACCTTGATTTGTGCTGTTTTTTTTTTTTTTACTCATCTTGTGTTTTAATCAATAACAAAAAAGCAATCCGATCACGTGGTGTGACGGACTGTCGGGCAAGGATTTAATTTCACTGAAAAACCGGTTGTAATTTGGAATATCCATGATTACCTCAGCCCGATGCGTTTGATGAAAGTGATTGTGGTTCTGGGGGCATCATGTTTGATGAGCTGCCCTGGGGGCAGCGCTCGCAGAGTGCGCGAGCGATCGGAACCCAGGATGGAGCTCGAGCCTGTGTGAACGTTTGGATGTGGTGATTGTACCAGTTTACATACAATACACCGCCACCGAAGGTCATTTACTCATCTTATTTTACCTTAAACATGGGGAATTTCAGTTGAAAGTGTCTTGAAAGTGGGTTTTCTTTGGGTCCAGGAACAGATTAATTCACTTTCCATTATTTCTTATTGGGAAAATAGTTTGGGAATCGAACTTTTTGCAATCCGAACAGCCTCCTGGAACGAATTCAATTCGGATTCTGGGGGCACCACGTACTGGTATATTCCGAACTGTTATATTTTTATTTCAGTAAAAAAATAAGTTATATATACCCACTCATTACCTTCCGTCTGGCCGCACGTTCGCCTTAGGGGCCCCCTGCGGTCGCCTTGCAGGCACCTTGAGGCTACCTTGTGTCTGCCTTGAAAATTCTATGGCCGCTGCAGGGACGCCATAAGGTCACCGTGCGACATAAAATCAAAGACCGTACGGCACACCCACGTTTTCGGTCTCCACAATTTCTAAATATGCTGTGCGGCTCCCCGAAAAATAAAAAACATATGTGACTGCTACATTGTGTGACCGTGGAAATACTGCGGCCGCCGTATAATTGCTAGTGGCTGTAGATTTTGGAGACCCCACGGCCGCCGTGGCAAATGTGACTTAGGCCTGAACGAGAGAGTTTTTGAGATAGTTGATGACCATCGAGCAGGCAAGGTTGTGGTCAATCTGACGGGCAGGTTGAACAAGTGTGGAGTTATCAGCCCTCACTTTGACGTTCAACTCAGACTTGGAGAAGTGGCAGAGAAACCTCCTGCCTCTCGACAGTTTGCGATACAGAGGAGAGTTTTGGTTGCCGGGACGAGCGCTGAAGGGAGCTCTGGATTCTATCATCACATCTCGACTCAGGCCTGGTTCACCCGTGTCAGCCGAACCACACGAGGTGGACAGGTCCATGTCCTTCTGGGAATCTGTGTGTGTGTGTGTGTGTGTGTGTGTGTGTGTGTGTGTGTGTGTGTGTGTGTGTGTGTGTGTGTGTGTGTGTGTGTGTGTGTGTGTGTGTGTGTGTGTGTGTGTCTGTCGGTAGGCCCGTCTGTAAGTAGAAATTATTTAAGTGCTCTTTGTTGTACATACTTGCATCTCTATAGTCGGATAACTCTGCTTCTTCCGTGCTCCCCCCTTTCCCCCATTATAAATAAATACATTTGTTAAATGTATCAGCTTGTTTCTGTGTTTCTTCCATTGGCTTCGCATGGCGCGTGTTGGTGAATTATAAAGGCTGTTGCCGCTGTAAATGTACATTTGGACCGACGGGACTTCGGCAACCATCCGCTCGGGCTGCGCATGGGTCGGGCACGCTACCGGCTCAACTCGTACGAGGGCCGTCGAGGGTGTGAATACTCGGTAACTCTCCACGTGGATCTCTAGGTATTTTGAAGATTGGCAAATAACCCTGTACCATGTGGTGGAATTGACGATTCACGGTCCGGTAAGGGACCCGTACCCTCAGAGTTTTCCGAAAGGAACGATCTAGATTCCGGGTGTTCGGTAGAGTCGACCCTACCGCCCCACCTAGCGGTCATGCTCGCAACCGATACCCAGCTCCACAACATTATTATCCCACACATGCGAAGCAAAGAGTGGGGTTAAGCAATAGGTTAACTTCTGTCCATCTGTCGTCCATCCACAAATGTCAGTTGATGATCAAAGAACAACTTCAATTGAATGTTACATTTTGACCATGAATCAGAAAACAAATCTGTAGTTTAGCAGTACGTTGGCTCTGAATTCATCCTGATTGCACATATGCAGAGAGGAATGACATTTTTTTTTGTACTCTGCCTCTCTGGCATTTTCAATTTTGTGGATTTTCAACAAAATTCTATAGCACGATATTTGAAAAATTTATTGGGCCTGATATGTTCTACTGGATCAGGCATTGCATGGTGGAGGTATCTGCTCTATCGCGTGCCCTTCTCGTTTTCAAATGTTTTATAAAATAAAATAAAAGAATGGACAATGCTGAATCAGCCTGTCTATATTTACAAAGAAGTGACATGGGATGATAAGTGTTTGAGCCATGTGCTTAATATTCCTGTCTCAAAACTATGGATGGGTAAGGAATGTGTTTAATCATCTGGGTTGATTTTATAACCAATCTCGCAGTTCCACAATAAATATTTTAATTGCAGAAATCGACATAAAATGGCAGGAAATGCATTCTATGGGAGATCAAACCCACCTATATTATTGGCGACTCGTACAACACACCCACAAGTAATTATGGTGGAATCGATGGAACAAATTTCATACTGTGATATGGAAAGTTGGGAAAAATTAAAAGTTTTTCAATTGTACAGGGTGATCCTATGTATTATTACATCCCTGGGAGCAAATCACCAGTATAAGTGTTAAAGTTATAAAATGCCAAGCGACAGCTTCCAAGTGAATAATAAATGAATCAAAGCACACCATTTTTCGAAAAAAATATAGAAAAACACTAAATAAAAGTAACCTTGCCATGGTAGTAGGTAGAGTCAGCCAGATAACAGAGCTGCAGATTCTGGTGAGGTCAGGTAGCAGCAACAACAGATGTGCTCACAACCATGGGCATCACTGCAAAAAAGGCACAGTACACAGCACACTTCATTCCCAAAGACAATATTAAAATTTACCATGTACATCAAGGTTCTTCCTCATACATTTACCAAGAGCACTGTAACACAAATCATGCATGCAAAATCAATTGAAAGACCAAATACTGCATTGGAGTCATCAGAAGGAACCTGAATAAGCAAAGAGTAAAGATAGGGTCATCAGGAGGAACTTGGATAGCATTTGGGTTTCAGCTGCTTGTCTGCTACTTCTCGACCCTCAACCCTATCCAGGTGCAGGCAAGAGAGCCCCACAATTGTTTTTGTAAGAATTCACTTCTCCCTACACCATAGCTTCCCAACTGCAAGTTGCATCCAAAATCAGGGTCATGGGGGGTTAATCAGTAGAGTTTTAAAGGATAATCAGAAAAAAAATTCGAATAAAAAAGAAAAATGACAAGACAGATTGAATGCTGGACACTGGGATGATGTGTACATCCATGTCGGCCTAGCCTAGTGCAAGACGTAAAGCGTGATGGACACAGTGGTACCACATCAGCTTTTTTTGTATTCAACTGTGGTGGAATCAACACTGCTTTCTCAGTGACTTACTAACGCTGCCTATCTACGATGGGTGTTGGTACGCAATGTTATGTTTTACAGAGTATTACTGTGCTGGTGACCTCTGGCATCTCTATCATGGGCGATACACCCTGGCAGTCTACATTAGTTCTTCAATGATTTACACGTGCCATGAATCTTTGAGGAAGAAGGAGAAAGAGGCAAATGTGAAACATATGAGACATGATGCTACATCAAATTCAATGACTGCTTATTTGTTTAAAAAAAAAAAGTTATGAAGGCATAGTTTGTGGTCACCTGAAGGAATACATGTTGCAAGAAGCCTCATAATATTAGTGAAGAACTTGTTAAACCAGCGACCTTTGCAATGGTCAGGACTATCTGTGGAGATGAGATTGCCAAGAAGCTTAAACCAGTCCAGCTCTCTGACAATAGCATCAAACAACGAATTGACCACATATCACAATATATTGGGACTGCCACTGGAAACATGTAACCCAGTGCTACCTGCCGCATGATCGGGTTGTCGGCGACTAAACAGACACCCCTCACTGGTTTTGTGAGTGGGGAGGGTGACTGTGACACTCTTCTAGACTAAAAACAGCATCACTCAGTTCTGAAGGATGCTATCCAAATTGTGAACTTCATCAAGGTGAGGGCAACGAATTTTCGACTGTTTTGTGTTATGTGCAAAAAAATGGGATCAGAGCAGCAGAACTTGATCTATGGCTCAGAAGTCTGCTGGCTGTCTCGTGGAAAAATCATTTCATGTGTTATGTGGCTCAGAGCGGAAATTGACTTTTTCTGAGAGAGAGAAAGATCACTCGTTAGCTGAACACTTCAAGGAAGAAGCCTGGCTGGTAAAGTTGAACACTTTTTCAGCATTTGACCGAGTTAAACACTGAAATGCAGGTGTGAAATCAGGCCATTGTTGATATGCGTAAGAATATCGCTTCATTTAAAAGGAAATTAGCTCTTTGGTCGGAAAATATGTCAAAGGCAAAAATTGCAGCATTTCCTGGGCTGAATAAATGTATTGAAGACACTGCAGAGCTATCCATCAAAAACACTTGGGAAACACTTGGCTTTTCCAAGAACACTTGGCAAGGAAGAAATCCTTGATCTCCAGGAAAAACAAATGCTGCAAGAGAAATTTTCTCAAGTTTCTTGGTCACAGATCTGGGCGCAGCTGCAGGATAAAGCTGTTCTGTCTCACGAGGCAGATGAAGCCCTGCTTCCTTTTCCAACGACATAGCTTTGAGAGGCAGCATGTTCAGGTCAGGTTGTAATCAAGATCAGAGCAAGAAATCATCTTGTGCCGTAGCATGACCTGCGCTGTGCCTGCTCCATCACTAAATCAGTCGAGGATAACTGAGCTGACTGAGAAAATGCAGATCAGGGTAGCTGCTGAAGTTTTGAAGGATTTCTAATATCATTTTTACTCATGTCGTTTTGTTTTTGAAGTAGCTTTATATGCACGTGTTCAAACAAATATTTTGTTTATATGTGATTAAATGAGCATTATTTATGGATCAATGTGCAGTTTCCAAGACATTGAAATTTTTTAATTCTGAACCTGAAATTACATCACATTTCTTTTCAATTTTACATAATTAAAAAATGAAAATAAATAATAATCCAATAAATATATCATTATATTTATTAGATTATATATATATATCATTATATTTATTAGATTATATATATATATATCATTATATTTATTAGAATATATATATATATATATATATATATATATATATATATATATATATATATATATATATATATATATATATATATATATATATATATATATATATATAGACCAACAGGCTCGTTGATGTCTCACCTCAAATGAGTGTGTATTGGCAGAAAAGGGAATTCAGTGTAAATATTCAGTGTGTAGATATTGCAGTAGGTGGAGCTAGTAACCTTGGCAACCTCGTTCCATTCCACCAGCAAAGATTTCCAATCCATGCTTGTTGTACCTCCGAAGTACGACTTGGGAATGAGGGTGATATTATGAAACAAATTTAGGCTAATAAAACTAGTATATAAATTAGTTATGGGAAACTAACTTAGAAACGTTTTGGTCCTACCACCTAATGGAAGATCATCAAAGTTCTTTCCATGCCAGCCAACCACCAACAAGCACCTATCCCTCTCCACATCGCTTCTTCAGTCCCCAACTTGCCACCTCTCTCGAAACTCCCCATAGCTTTGCTTTTGGCAATTTAGATTCAGTATTTCTCATAGCATTTCATTCTGGTTTCCCATTCGATGATCCATAGATCAATCATTGCGGTTTCACTTTTCCACATTCGTTTCACTTTGGGATATCAGTTTTGATTCGTCATCGCAACACATACACATCTACAGTACATGGCCAAAAAATGTTGTGATGCATAATTCCAAAGGTAATATATACAGTGCTCAGCATAAATGAATACACCCCCTTTGAAAAGTAAGATTTTAATCAATATCTCAATGAACACAAGAATAATTTCCAAAATTTGGACAAAATTGAGTTTTATAGAACATTTGTTTAACTCATAACATGAAAGTAAGATTAATAATATAACTAAAATTACAAAATCTTCAGTTTTACTCAAATTAGTTGATGAAAAAATGAATACACCCCACAACAAAAACTACTACATCTCGTATTTTGTATGACCTCCATGATTTTGAAGGACAGCACCAAGTCTTCTTGGCATGGAATGAACAAGTTGGCGACATATTGCAACATCTATCTTTTTCCATTCTTCAAGAACGACCTGTTTTAGAGCCTGGATGCTGGATGGAAACTGATGCTCAACTTGTCTCTTCAGAATTCCCCATAGGTGCTCGATTGGGTTCAGATCAGGAGACATACTTGGCCACTGAATCACTTTGACCCTGTTCTTCTTCAGAAATGCAACAGTGGCCTTAGATGTGTGTTTTGGATCATTGTCATGTTGGAAAAGTGCATGACGACCAAGGGCACGGAGTGATGGTAGCATCTTCTCTTTCAATATAGAGCAGTACATCTGTGAATTCATGATACGGTCAATGAAATGCAGCTCCCCGACACCAGCAGCACTCATGCAGCCCCACATAAGGACACTGCCACCACCATGTTTCACTGTAGGCACCATGCATTTTTCTTTGTACTCCTCACCTTTGCGACGCCATACAGTTTTGAAGCCATCAGTTCCAAAAACATTTATCTCGGTCTCATCACTCCAGAGTATGGAGTCCCAGTAGTCTTCATCCTTTTTAGCATGGGCCCTGGCAAATCCTAGGCGGGCTTTTTTGTGCATGGGCTTTAGGAGAGGCTTCCTTCGTGGAAGACACCCATGCATGCCATTTCTCTGCAGTGTATGCCGTATTGTGTCATGGGAAACAGTCACCCCAGTTTGGCTTTCTACTTCTTTAGCTCAGTGCAGAGAACTTGCATGGCGATTTTCTTCAGCCCTTCTCATCAGAAGACGCTGCTGTCGAGGTATTGACTTCCGTGGACGGCTTGTACGTCTGTGAGATGGTTGCAGTTCCATATTTGTTAAATTTTTGTATCACCTTTGCTACTGTATTCTGTCTGATGAGTAAAGCTTTGCTGATCTTCTTGTAGCCTTCAGCTTCCTTGTGTAAAGAAATTATTTTCTTTCTCAGGTCTTGTGACATTCATCTTCCATGTGGTGCCATTGCTGACAGCACGAAATGGGAAGGGGTTTTCTTTGTTAAGTAACACCCTTTTATCATCAACTGTCTGCTGGACACCTGTTTAATGAATAATTAGACTCACCTGTGGTTGAATTATTGTTAATTAGAATTTTGTAGTCTAAAATTTAGCTTTGCTCCTAAGACTTTCATTGGGGTGTACTCATTTTTGCAACATGGTCTTTAATGACTTAGTTCGGAAAATTCCTTTTTTGTGTGTGCAAATTTATAAATCTTGTTTGCAATCAATGGCCCAGATTTGTGGGAGTATTTTGGAGTATAGTATCCCATAGAAAATGTGGATTCTGAAAGGAAACTTAAGGTTTTCTGACAAATCTGTCGGGGTGTACTCATTTTTGCTGAGCACTGTATATATATATATGTATATATATGTATGTATGTATATATATATATATATATATATATATATATATATATATATATATATATATATACATATATATATATATACATATATATATATATATATATATATATATATATATATATATATATATATATATATATATATATATATATATATATATATTGCGAGCCAGACCTAATCACTTAACATCAGTGCCGGATCTCACTAAC
This sequence comes from Eptatretus burgeri, assembly GCF_056783735.1. Classification (NCBI taxonomy): domain Eukaryota; kingdom Metazoa; phylum Chordata; class Myxini; order Myxiniformes; family Myxinidae; genus Eptatretus; species Eptatretus burgeri. Next base: position 48,548,716 of record NC_140973.1, on the reverse strand, counting down.
GCTCTTCTGGCTGAATGTGGAAGTAAATACCCGCAGCAATGTTCCAACATCCATTGGAAAGCCTTCCCAGAAGAGTGTAGGCTGTTATTAGCATCAAAGGGGGGACCAACTTCATATACCCATGATTTTGGAATGAGATGATGGATGAGCAGGTGTCCACATACTTTTGGCCAAGTAGTGTACATATATATATATATATATATATATATATATATATATATATATATATATATATATATATATTGTGTACATACATATGTTCTATATATATATTTATATACGTATATAAAGAAAGACGCACCCACATCTCTCACCTGCGAATGGAGGGACTAGCCAATCAGCTCTCACCTAATTGACTTTGCCCTGGTGGCTAGGATTATATAAATGATTGACCCCTCCCATGCTCCTCTAGCCAAATTAGCTGCATAAAGCAACCCAAGAAAACTTGTGCAAGGTAACTGCTAAGCGCTGTTTTGAACCCTTCCCAGAGTTCCTTAACAACTATAAAGACGTTCACACATAGTACACACACGACAATCCCATTGCTATACACTCCCCTTAGTTACTGGACCGGTTTCATCACTAATTGGCGAATCATCAGCCATAGCATCGACAGCAATTCCAACCAATGAGGCTCTCAAGCATATACCACGTACAAACGTCAAAAGCAGTCAATATATAAATAAAGAAAAACCCACCCACATTTCTCACCTGGGAAGACCCACTCACATCTCTCATCTTAACTTTAGGACAACACAGAGTGAGTTTGTTGTGCAAAACTTGCTGTTTACAAGCGGGATCCTGTGAGGACTTGGGCAGGAAAGCACCAAAATGTGCTGTACGCTTTTAAAGGTAACATTATGCACTGTTTGGTCAGCACATCGCGGGCCATGGTGGCAAGGTTGGCTGTAGAGCTCTGGCTGAGGGCGGAGCACTTTTTCTAGGGCAAGCCCCCACAGTGCTGGATGGACCAAACAAAGGTGTCTCCCATCACCAATGAGCGACCAATAAAAGGGACCCAGAGCACATGAAGGCTGTTCCAAAGTTTACGAGGGTCATAGCCACACTGCGTGTGGCAGTTGGAGCTGGAACCTTAGAGAGGCAATGTCCCTCTCTCCATCGCCATCTCTCTTCATTGCCAGCCTCCTGCCCCATGCCGCACCAGGCTGCCCGGGCCATACTGGACCTAAAACCAGCTCATGCTTTGCTCAAGCCTTCTCTCAATCCCCATTGTCATGCGGTTTTCCTTTTTGGTGCCATAGTGGGTTATTTTGGTAATTTGCATAAGTTTGCATGCCCCCTCATCCATACTTGTGTCTGTCAACCACTTGGTTCATCCATTTCATTGATGGCCTGTTGTCTATCGCTATCCCCGTATTTATTTTTGCATTAAACCCGTTTTTATTATTAGAGCTATTTTCTGGCCTTTTTCCTCGTGTACGTTTAAGCACCAGGTTTGGCTGCCATTTGGATGATCCTTGAGAGATAGCATTTGGGTGATCCTTCAGGTATAGCCTTGAGGGATTGCAGTAAGATTGAGAGCAATAAACTGAAACACCGTTTTGGAATCCGTAGGGATACTATCACCCGTGCTCAGAGGGGTCAGTGTTAACGAACGCCTCTGACGCGACATTATGATATATTTTGCATGTATCAAAGGTGAGAACCCTTAATTGAATGAGTTTTTACAACTACCAAAGGCACCACACAGTCAGGTGTATAAAGTACACAACTCAATCACATCATCCTGTGATACCTCCTGGAGGATTGAAAACCAGGGAGGAGGGTACTGGAAGAGAGGAGGTGGATTATAAAACAAAAATATATTTAACGGAAATTGTCATCATCACCATCGTCACCTGTCATATGACTTCACAGATCATTGGGGCACCATGTCGGCATTTCATTCGGTGCTTCCCAAATAATGTTTCCCACCCATCTACAGGCCTAGTTCGGGCAGCAATTTAGAATTTGGCCATGTTGCTGACAATAACTTGCTTACTTACACTCATGGAAAACACCTTTAATGTCAACCAGCAAACAGTCATGCTGGCAGACAGGTATACAGCTCAACGTCCATTTTAGAGTCAGAGTACTCATCAATACAATGTTCTGCCTGCCAAACACCAGGCTTAAAATATTTGGCTGACAAACACCAAGCATATTACTTCTGTGCAATCCTGTCACTTTGATAGAAAATGGATTTTATATCTCATATTTCTTTGTATTTATAAATTAATTCAGAATGACAATTGGAATTGAATCTAAGATAATGTCAGTAGACAATTTTCTGAAAATTGGATCGTATCAAAGGAGTGCTTCCAGCCATTTGACCATCATAATCACAAGCTCAGGCTCAACTTTACTTTTACCCACAAGCTTCTTACACAGGAATGCATATAACATTAAGACACATTGCATGTGCGTATTTTGTCAAGGTGGTGTGTGTTGTGATTTTTATTTAAGGGAGAACAATGTTCTCGATCAACACTTCAGTGACATCCTCAACCAGTCTTCATGGGGATGCGTGCAAAGTTTCAAATGAACAAGAACTATTACAATTACCACCCCCACTTCTCCCTACCTTCTCCATCCTGTTCCACAAAAACACCAAAAATAACACTGGTTAATTTTGTTATATTCATCGAACAAAATTAAGATTCTGGTTAAGGTGTATAATCATATCATGCTCGAATTTAAGACTGACGACAATCCTTTTTAGTACTAATTGTCATGAATTTTTGGAACTACAAGTTCAGGAAATACATGCAAAAATACTTCTTGGGAAATAGGGACCACTGTCTGTTTTCCAGTGTTTAAAATTGGTCTGGGCCCCCGACAGGCAGGTATATTGGTGTACAGTGTATTACCTGAACCTGTTGGCACCAAAAGTATCCAGGTGGTGTGGCTTCGATGGGATTGATCCAGCCAACAAGACCTCACCCTGATTCACCACTGCTTCAGTTCCTTGCCTTCTTCTGGGTGCCATCCGACCCTGCGAGTTAATTTTTTTCTCTGGCCGGCATCACCCTGTTGAAGAAGCTCTCACACCACTGGTAGCCAAGTGGCCCATGTGAGTATAGCGTAGACCTTGGGAAAGTCACCGAGGCCATGCCGGGAGTGACCCACCTCGCTGCACCACACATGGGAGGAATCTTACAGCATGTAGGAATATGGTTCATTAAAATGACATTATAAGAGTACTATCAGATGGGTCACATGGGCCACTTTCAGAATATTTTTCCAGGGCCATTAAAAAATTTCCAAAATCTGCCCCTGGGCTGTGCCAACGCAGCCCCGAATTTCTATATTGCAAAAAGAGGCTTAAAAAGTCTCCCCAACACAAAGGAGGGGAAGGGTTAAGAGGAACCAAATTTGGTCGAAACACAGGTTTGCTCAATCCGAACAAAGCAGGGATGATGATGGTATTTCTGCAAGCCACCCCATCCATCTTACACCACTAAGAGTGCCATTGCCACTTGTTTCCACGTTTCTTGGAACTGATCATTGGACCAAAATGTAAGGGTTATTTTCAAAGATGGCTTCACATTAAAAGCGCCACTGATACTAATTAGTACATTACAGTTGAAATAAGTCGACAGTCATCAAAGGACAAAAAAGAAAAACATGAAAAAAAAAAAACGAGAAGGGCACTCGATAGAGCACATACCTCCACCACGTAATATCTGATCCACTTTGGGCCGGATTAATCCAGAGGCAAATAAGGCCTTTGGCCCTCAATTTTTTTAGGCCCTTCAATTTTATTGACAATATTGTCAATAATTTTGTTCAATGTTGTTTACATGGGTGTATAAACCTTGTATCCTGCTAAAGTGGTTGGAGTAAATTTTAAACGAGCTGGAGTAAAAAAATGTAATCAATAAATATTTCTGGCAATTCCAGAAGTGGTTGGAGATTTTTTTTGCCTTCATTTTTCAGTATTGTCAAAAATGGTAAATTTGTAATTCAGAGTAAAATGTAACCTTATGTATATATATATATATATATATATATATATATATATATATATATATATATATATATATATATATATATATATATATATATATATATATATATATATATATATATATATATTGGTTGGAGTACCTTTGTTATGTTTTTGACCCATGGCTCAGGTTGTTTAAATTAACTTGTTTTCCTTTCAGACTGTCTGTGTGAATACATTGATTCAACAACATGTCGAAGAAAGGAGGGTGGCAAAAGTTGAAGGAGGCTGAACAAAGAAGAAAACGACAAGATGCTGCACTGGAGGGAATTCTCTCTCTTCTAAGTTTTTTTTTTTACGACTAAGTCCAAGTCTGGTAAAGAAGTTTGGGAGAGTGAGGTGACAACCAGCACAAGTGAACATGCTGCACAGCCTGCACCTGGTTCTGATGAATAACAGGACCAGCGTCATTTGACTTCTCCAGCTGCAGTTGGCTCACCCCCATTCCTCGACATTCTACAACATACACATTCAGTGAGTATGAGGCTCAGGAGATGGAAAGAACCGATAACGAAGAACACAAATCAAACGAACGCCAGAAGAAATGAAAGACATGTGATGTTGCAACTGCTCACACATTCGGTGCCCAAGAGGATTTCAGAGACAATACCTTCAGCCACTATCGTTGACAAATTGAAAAGTGAATTAGAGCACAGGATAAAAAAAATATGAGGATGTTGAAAAAACTTTTAGTGTTCTTATAAATGTGTCACCTTATATGTCCAATGCACAAGTGAGTGAACGCGTTAAAAAAAAAAATCTGTGTTACACAAACCCAGATGATCTACCAATAGATTTCACAAAGGAATTTCAGCAATTTGATGATTTTAAATCCTTCTCAAATATTGAGAAGGAAGGAAGATGACGAAAGCCAAGCTGTCTGGATGTACCGCATTATAATTGAATCCAACATGATCGAATGTTTCGCAAATGGTGAAACGGCATTCCGGCTGTATGTGTCACTGATGATCAGTAATTGTAGTTTGGGAACGTTCATTCTCGCTTCTGAGAAGGGTCAAAAGCTTTTCGCAATTGACGAGTCAAGATCATCTGACTGCCTTGTTCCTGTTAAGTATTGAGAATGAAATTCTGAGATCATTGAACTTTGATAATATTGTTGCGAATTCGCGCCCGCCGGCATGCGGATGGCCACGTCACTCGAATCGCGACCGCGTCGCCCACCGGACGGACAATTCAGTCGTGACACTCTCGGAACAACACCGGAGCTCGTCACGGGTGGGGGTTTAACCCCACCACGACCGTGCCAATTGCCCACCCGCGCAGGATAGGGTTGCTCGCCAAATTCGATCTACCTAAGTACCTGCGCGGATGGTTGACCGGGCGATCGTGCCACGCCACAGGCCGACTCCGGACACGATCCGCTTAAGCGGTCCGTTCTGTGCTACAGTGATAACCGAGCAGTGTTATCATCGGCCTCGATGGTTCCGATTAATTACCGGGCGTATTAAGCCCACTACGAACCCTTTACGTGAAGCAGGATGGAGGGTCAATAAAAGAGGAAAAGAGACAAAGCAGAGCGGGCACAGTTTAACAAGCAAGCATTTTATTCACACGCACACACAGACAAGCACGCAAGGCACGTATTTACAGCAATACACAATAAAAATGCACATATAGTAACCAGAACAATAAAAGCAACGATGCAGAGCTACACCAGAATACGCGTACACACGGCAACACTTAAACAGTTCTACTTTAGCCAGACTGGCGCCACCCACGGACATTCACACCAAAACCCCAAGGAAAAGAAAGAAAGAAAGTCGCGACTTCCCTTTTGTCTCTGGTGAGTCCCTCTCCCGTGACCATCAGCGTAGCCGCGCCTGGCCCAGACCTCTCTCGTGGCCGGCGAACCCTCTCCGGCATTCCCCATCCGGACGCACAGGTCCACCTCGCAACGGGCGCTGCCGCGTCTCCCGTCCGTGCCTTTGTGACAGGCCCGCTCGCCAATGCGCGGGACCTCTTCCTGATGACCAACCAACCGAACCACCAGCCAAGATAAAGAGGAAGAAGAAGTGCAAGAGGGAGCCTCTTAGGAAACCTTCTTTTTGGGAGCCTCTCAGGGAGCTTTTTTGCGCCCGCCCGTGTCCGTCTTTTATCGCGTGGGATTCCGCCCTTCCGCCCCGCCCCGTTTTCGGCCCCGCCTCCCTTCGAGCTTCTTGGAGAAGCTTCTCGAAGGGGGCGTGCCCTCACGCTTTCCCTCCACCCCGCTCCGTCCGGGGGCCGAGGGAGTCAGTTTTTTGGCTCGGAGCCAGGGAATTATTTCCCCAAAAAGAAGCCCCACCTTCACATGACCTCTGACCTTTGACCTGCATCGCTCTTCCTCCACTCCAAAGCGTGGGGAAGTCAGACGGGAAAAGCCCACCAAGCGTCCTTGTTGGTTTTTGTTTGCTCCTCCGCGGAGATCGTAACCACACGGAGCCTGTTGAATGGCAAGTGGTGAAGATGTGGTAGCGTAGATGGTGGAGGTGGCGTGGTTGCAGTGTGGTTGGCGTTGTGATGGGGATGGTGTGGTTGTTGAAATGTTGTGTGTTTGAAATAAAAGATAGAAAAAGAAAAACGCCTAACTCAAAACGTCGCAGCCCGAATGAATCACATTAATACCCTATATACAATGGGTTTGGGCTAACTACACATGTACTTAGAGATATCTCACCTACGGGCCCCTCATGGTGTTTTGCGAATTTCCACAGCCGTAACACTACCCCCTCCCCTTTTTACAGACTCGTCCTGAGTCGTCAAATTCTCGTGTGCCATCATGTGTAGTTCTCCCCTCGTACGTTTTACCTTCGGATCCCTGAGTGTGACATTCATGGTATTCGTGTCCCAAAAATAAACCTACAGGCTGAGTAATGAACTAAATAAACCCACTCACTCAGACGACTTGAATAAAATTGCCAGCGCTAAAACACACATGCCGGGGGCGCACTCATATTTACAGTACATCTTAACCTTAACTTACAAATTTTACACTAAACCATGGCCCAGGATCAATGGACTCTGCAAAGAGAAAGCAGTTAGCAGGGAGCCATGCTGCTTGCATGCAGTCTCTGGCTCACCAATGCAGGTGACAGGGAACGTGGCCGGCTGCTCACACGCAGTCCAAGGCCTCCCCCTTTTAAAATGAACCCAGTGAACCACAACGGTGCATGGGCTGCACAAACGCAGTCTCCTGGTGCGGCTGCCTGCAAGGCAGTCCCTGCAGAACACTGAACGGGCACTGACGCAAGCAACAAAAGGGTGCACGGGCTGCTCAATGCAGTCCCGTGGTGCAGATGAATGGATGGATGGATGAACGCAAACAACCAACGGTGCATGGGCTGCTGGTACAGGCCCGTGTTGTAGCTGCCAGCAGGGTAGTTCTTGCAGCTTGCAAACTGTTGCTTTCCGATGGTCCCGGCGCACATGGAAATGAACAGGGGGGGGTGGGGGGCAAATCAAAACAGGACGGGGCAAAATGGATGAGGGCAGTAGGCATCGCATGGCAAAGGCAGGCAGGCAAGGCATGGCATGACAAGGCCACTGTAGCGAACAGCCGGTAGATTATATTATCTGGCCGGCACAGGCCTTGAAGCAAAGACAGCTGGCAGTGGAGCTGACCGGCACAAGCCTTGAAGTAACACAGCCGTTGGACGATCCGACCTGCACAGGCCTTGCAGCAAAAAAGCCAGCCGACGAAGTGGGCTGGCACAGGCTTTGCAGTAAAACAGCCAGCCGATGAAGTTGGCCAGCCTTTGCCTTTCAGTGGAGGTTGGTGGAGGGAGTGCGGTGGTGCTGGCCACTCAGAAGGCGGGCTCGGACCTACCTACCTGTCTCCCTCCCACCTATCGCCTTTGCCTGTTACTGTCTATACCCACTCCCTTAATTTGTCAAAACCAATTTAGCCCCCCTTTTATTTTTTTGTTGTTTTTATTTTTTACTCTTACTTCCCCACTATAATTCGTCCCCTAACCCCTTTATTGTCCTTGTTCGGCTAACCTATCGTCCCCGAGCCTACTCCCAACCACTACGTTCCCTTCCCGGAGGGGAATGAGGGAGAGCGAGCGTCCTGTGTCGAGGCCCAACTCAAGCCTCAGGATGGCCTCCTCAGACTTCAGCGATCTTTAACCCAAAGTGGGTCCAGCGGCCCACAACGAGAGCGAAGGGATGGATGGTGCGGAGGGGTACATCTCCAAATCTACCCTAACAATTATCTCTTAAACTACCCCGGGGCTTTCAACAAGCGCCTCTTGCTTAAGCTATTGGTTCTAAAAACCCAGATGCCCGTCACCTGTGTTGGTGTCCTCGCAATTTCGGGCCTCGCCCCCCAATTTTCTTCCCGTGCCCTCACACGGTCTCATGGCTGGGACGCGCAGCTCCCTTGGCAGGCACTACCCTCTGCCGATTCTCTGCCGATGGCACCCCCGGGCACTACACTGCCTCCGAGCCTACCAGCTCCCTAAACACCGGGGAGTGCCTTCTCTGGCGACTCCCCTGAAATGCTCATGTGGCAGGCTGGCTTCCCGGGCCCCTTTCCAAGGGTCACCCGTGCCCACAACACTGCCCACGTGGCTAACGGCGCCCCGGGTCCCCACATCATGCGGGCGCACCCGTGCCCACTACGCTATCCCGGCCCCCCATGGGCCCTTGGCCTACCACGGCCGACTAGCCCGGTGCCCGGGGTACCCACTCAGCGATACTCACCTTTCGCAGCCATGCTCCCAGCCCGTCAATCGGGCTCCTGCACCACTCCAAACGGGTTTCGAGCCTACTTTCCCACCAACAACAAAACGACTTCCATTTTTGTTAATTTAACTAACCCACGAACTCACTTTACACTGACCCCGGGGTCCCTTGGGCGGGAGTCACTCCTCCGCCCAATCATTCATCACACCATGCATTCCACATTCGCTCCACTCACACAGACCCGCTGGCCTCACTCACTCATCATGTACATGTTTCCACTCAACACTTCACAACTCACCGCTGAATCCTGCCATCCTTCTCTCTACATCCCCGAACCAACTCGTGCTCCCACGTCATCCCTTACACAACAGCACGTTCATTTTATCACTACGTAGCTAAGCTACATCCCCTCTACACATCCACAAGTCTGTCACTGTCCTCTAAATCCAAAAATTCCATCTCCCATCCTAAATCTGGCTACAATCCCTCTAACTAATCCATTCCACGGGCCCCATGAGGACTTACCCCTGCCCCATGAGACCGGTCTAGCTAAGCTAACCAATCCCCCTAACTCGTTCCATCCTGTGCCCTGGCTAAGGGGGTCTTCCACCCCTCGCCTGGGAATCCTGTTCACCCGAAAGCGAGGCTTGTTTTTTATCTTGCCAACCAAGTTTTGCAAGATATGTTAGTCAGCTTGTATGTTTTTTTTTTGTTGTTGTTTGTTTGTTTGTCTGTAATCACGTATAAAAAATTCTGCAGAGCACAGTTATCATCGGAAATTTTTGTAACTTCGCATATCAGAGGCCTATAGAGGTCCCTTTCAGTGCACAAAATTTTGAAGGTCAAGGTCAAAGGTCAAGGACACTTTGGCGCAAATCAGGGGAGTCGATGAAACCCTTATTTTTTGAGTAATTTTGATCGGATCGTCTTCAAACTTCATGGGAATATAGTTCATGGTCTGGCGCTCAGCTGATTAATTTTTGGTGGCGATTGGCCTTGACCGTCATATGTTTTTATTTTTTATTTTTGGTCTGCAATCACGTATAAATCACTCTGCAGAGCACAGTTATCATTGGAAATTTTTGTAACTTCGCATATCAGAGGCCTATAGAGGTCCCTTTCAGTGCACAAAATTTTGAAGGTCAAGGTCAAAGGTCAAGGTCACTTTGGCGCAAATCAGGGGAGTCGACGAAACCCTTATTTTTTGAGTAATTTTGATCGGATTGTCTTCAAACTTCATGGGAATATAGTTCATGGTCTGGCGCTCAGCTGATTATTTTTTGGTGGCGATTGGCCTTGACATTCATGGTTATTACGTGAGCTCAAACATATTTGACCCCAAGGTCAAATTTTCAAGTTTTAGGAACCATATCGGGTAGTACCTCAAATTGAACACCTCGATGAGTGCTTTCTAGATATGTCAAGCTTGAGACATTATGACGTCATTTGGTGACGTTATGAGGCAAACGCATATTTTTCATGGTTACTCTGTAGAACGATTCTCATCGGAATCTCTCGTAGGCAGATATTCCTCAAGGAGTCGCTCCTGGTGGATATCAGCTCTGTTCACCTCAGTGTGACCTTAAAGAATTCACACGTGGTCACCTTTTGGCAAGATACGGGTAACCCTGTGAGTGACTGTTTTTTTTATATATTTTTTTCTTTTGCTTTCACATGCGCAGCACCAGCGCGGCAACTCGCAACCTGCGCACCAGCGCGGCAATTCACGGCCGCGCACCTGCGGCGTGACGTCATGGCAGCTGTTCGCGTCCCTCGTCCCTCTTGGACGGTACCATCCGGCAGGGATTCACCCTCCTGCCGGATTCCAACCATACACGCGGCCATGACGTCACCCGGCGCATAAAAAAAACAAGCCTCATGTCTCGAGGGGTTCCTCACGCGAACACATGTGCTCTGCCCGTTGGAGCTTAACACACCCGCCCGCGTGGAGAACCCATCCGGTCGAAATCCGAAATCCTGCCGAAACTTTGTCCGTCGTGGGATCGGCAACATTCACCGCGCTCGTTTCCGGACCGGGCTTCACTCCCGCAAGCAAGCCGTGGCGGCCTCATGCGTACCACAGCACGGACCGCGCGCTCGCTGCTGGGTGAACCCGGCGTGGTCCCCGAAACAGCTACGGCCGCTACTCGGCCCTCGTCTCTCTGTCGCAGTCTCCGTCGCCATTCAATCCACGCACACCTGCGTGTTACGATGCTCACACTCCATTCCATCACATTCACACCGGGAGACGCGGCTGCGTGCTCCCGCATGCCGACCGTCATCTCCCTCACATACAGCGACCTTACACACACTGTCTCCCTCACACTCGGCCGCTCACTCACTCGTGCCGTTTCCTTCACACACACCATACCATTTGTAGTGTCGTGATAGTGGTGCTTCGAAGGCAGACACGAGAGGGGGAAACAGTCCAACCCGGCTCTGTTGCACGAGCGGGAGCGTGAGCGTACGTTTCCCGTAACTCCCCTTTATTACGTACTGAATGTAATCTACAAGCCACAGCGACTACAGCAACCACTACAACGCCTCAGGCGGCGCGCACTCCTATATCCCTTGCACGCACGTGATCACGCCGACCACTCCTCCCCATCATGCCCTGCCCCCGCAGGCCCGCTACACCACACTCCTCCCTCCTAAAACTATGATTACTAAATGACCATCATCATAATAACCAGAAGCAGCATAGGATACCATGATATAAAAGCAGATAAGGTACCAAAAACGATAATCGCCTCAAAAAGAAAAAGCATAGGCACATCACACCATATAACGTGTCGATGCGAGCGAGTGGAGCTGCAACGGCCAGGTCCCGAAGACTGAGTTGCCCAATAAACCCACAAAAACTCTGACCGCGTTACAGATATCAAGCAGCAAGGCGAGAAGCACAGCATCACTACGCAGCAAAAGCGCCCACAGGCGGCTCATGCTTACACGCCCTCCGGCGAGGTCGCGGCGACCTCCCGAGCAAACCTTCCCCGGCACCATCAAACGCCTCCGGCCGACAAGGCGGCACATCTCCCCCAGCCAGACCTGAAGCAGATAAACATTCCGAGGCCGGAAGGCCGCTGTCTGGAAACTGTGGCGCCACTGCCAAACCCGACTGACCTTGGGTGGGGACGCTGAACAGCGCCGTCGGCTGGACGCAACAAATACCCCATAACAACCCACGCACTACAATCAGTTGAGATTCCAACGTACGTCCAAACGGCCTCGGGCGAGAACAGAGTTGCGCCCCCGGCACCAGGCACGTCTGACCTTGCTGAAATCAGAGGTGAGGGTAACGCTGAACAGCGAACCAGCCCCGGCTCCGAGTCGATCTCTGAGACCCACACGGCAATCAGACGGTAGCAATTCCATACAAACCACACATCAAACCCAGGCTCGTCATAAATCAATAAGAACATCACTTGTGCAATTGCAAACTCCTTTTTCCGTACAGCGCGTTTTTCTGATAAAATCCCCGCACACGACAAAGCAACAACCCGTGGCCCGTGGCAGCGGGAGGCCAATAAAACCTCTTTATTTGCCATGATCGCTCCCAAAGCCTTCACATCACATTGATTATAACGAAAATCCCATCGATTGATGCCAGCCAAACATATTCTCACACATGAACTGTCGGCATTTATTTCAACAACGTTAAACTGCATCACTTGAGCAATGAAAATCAAATACACAATGAACAGCAACCCATGAACCACATCACGTGTCCGTCTCCCGGTTGTCGTCGCGACGTTGCGATGACCTGCTTGTCGTCGACAGTCGCGATCCGCGAACTTCTTGAACGCAACGGGCTCGCTGCAACTCCCCGTTGAAATCGCCTGACCGACACAGGCGCGCATTGCATCATGAGCGCAGCCGAAGCGCGAGAGCTCATCGCGAGAGCTGGCACGGCTCCCGTTGGTCCCGAACCGCACATCAACGTTGCAGGAAGCAACGAACGGCAGCTCACGTTGCATCGTCGCTGCCCCCGTCGCCGGAACCTCACCCTCGCGTCTCGAGGGAGGCCCGGGCCCACACGGAGGTACGTGCCCCGAGGGAGGCACAGGTGCACCTGGAGGTACGAACTCCGAAACAGGAACTGCGAGCCCTTCCCCTCGCACCACGAACCGGAGGAGCGCACCCCGCTGACCCCGCTGGGCAACCAAGACATGTGCCCCGCCAACCGCCGGCAGCGCTTCATCGGCATACGCGTGCGATGTGAGGGTAGCACGAGCGGACTCAACTCGACACCCGATCAGTGCCCCGATTACTTCGACCGCCATTGGCATTGGTCCTGCCACCGTCGGACCAACTGAAACCAGGCTCAACATGGGCAGCATCAGTGCCCCGGTCACCTCAACCTCCCCTGCCATTGATCTTGTCACCTCCGGACCAATTGAAGGCAGGTTTAACACGGGCAGCATCAGTGCCCCGGTCACCTCAACCTCCCCTGCCATTGGTCTTGTCACCTCCGGACCAATTGAGGGCAGGTTCAACATCGGCAGTATCTCCCGTTCCGGGTCGCTGGGATCTCTGTACCCAGGCTGCAAGACTCGACCCAGGGCGTTAAAGTGTACGTCATGTACCGAACACCGTACCGGCAGTAGGTCTTGACCCGGGATGCAAGGGTCGCTTCGTACACCGCCATCCATGACCGTTATGATGGCCGATGACTCTCGGCACACACACCGTAGACGTCCCCGAGTGCTCAGACCGCCGTCCGATTGACTGCATTGCAACGCTCGGCCACGACCCGCGCCGAAGACCGTGCGCGCGGTCGTGCGCGCCTAGAACACTTCCGAATCATCTGCTGCGCACCGACCATCGAGACCCCGGACATTCCTCAGAGCTTGCGCGATGTCCGATGCCGCGTCCGAGCTGAACTGCGTGTCCTCGTTCTTTAGCCGTGACCTCGCAGAAACCATTCCCGAGATTTGTCGTGCCTCAATTAAACGAACTCCGAGGGCGGCCGTTGTCCACTTGACGTGACCGAAGTCGACTCCGACGAAGGCGGGCATGCGTCCATGCGCCGTGCCCCGACTTCCTGTCATGCCTGAGCTGGCCGTGCTGGCAAGCCTCCTGGCTCCGGAGCCTGTGCGCGCGGCGTGCGAACCTGCGATACGCTCTTCGCGATGCGCTCCTCCGGAACCTTGAACCGCGCGGGGGGCGCTGAGTTACTCGCTGCCGATCCGAACCCAACCACCCTGCACACGCCGATCCGAACAGCCTCATCGCCAAACTGTAGTGTCGTGATAGTGGTGCTTCGAAGGCAAACACGAGCGGGGGAAACAGTCCAACCCGGCTCTGTTGCACGAGCGGGAGCGTGAGCGTACGTTTCCCGTAACTCCCCTTTATTACGTACTCAATGCACTCTACAAGCCACAGCGACTACAGCAACCACTACAACGCCTCAGGTGGCGCGCACTCCTATATCCCTTGCACGCACGTGATCACGCCGACCACTCCTCCACATCATGCCCTGCCCCCGCAGGCCCGCTACACCACACCATTCACACATGCGGGGGCACTCACCCGCGGTGTCTCACTCACACACGGCATGCTGGGAAGCACGCCCTTCGGCACACTTGCCACCACACCACTCACATGCGGGGTCGCTTCCATACATGGGGGCGCACTCACACCTTGCACCACACACACCGGGACATCCACATTGGGGATTTGTGCCACCCCAAGGGTTTCCGGGGCCTCTATACCCCCCAAGCTCGGCGTGCACCCGTTCGCAGCACTCCTCCCCCCCGACCTCGCAAAGCATGACCGAACCCACCTGGTCGTGACTCGCCTAAAGGGGGCATACTCCCTCCCCTCGTTACTGGAGGAGGCCATCCAGCTGCTCGCACCGGGTCTCTATCCAGTCCGCCAGCTCACCCCCATTATCCTCCACTACCTCTGTGTGTGTGCTCTTCTTCAATCCTGTCCAATTCACCCTCCATCTCCCGTGTCTCTGCCAACTCGGTCACCTCTTCACCCTTTACCTCCCTTATCTCCACTATTTTTATTTCCTTTGTCGTCACCTCGTCTCGTCTGACACGTTTCGGTCACTGTGATGAATTGAAGGATGTGACGCGTGATCACATGTCGCGCGGCTTGCACACGGGACAGATAAAACCGAGATTCCGCGCGGTCTGGGGGATTGTCCCTGGGGCATTGTCATTTACGGCGGTGGTTCACTTGGTGCTCGTTGAATGGTGAGAATTGAGAGTATACCGGACTCCGTGCTAATTGCTGATTTATTTTTGCGGTGATCGACTGCACGTGTATACCTTGCTGCACATGTACTCCTTGCTACACATGTATTCCTTGCTGCACATGTATTCCCTGATGTGTCTGTAGAAGCAGCTTCAATCAAGTGAAATAAAGCCTACACTCCGAAGGTTTTTCCCTCACATTCATTTGTCACCCCATTTAATTTTTCCCTCTGTGTCACCGTCACGCTTCTCGCCCAATACGTCCCCCGAATTATTTTCTCCTCACCCGCCTCCATTGCGGGCCTGACAACCGTTGCACTCCCTCCTAGCTCGTTCGCTCCCACACGTGGCGTCGCCATTTTGAGCTCCACTGCTATTGCCTTCATGCCCGCCTGCAGGCTTCGGCCCATGTTCTGCGTCTCACCCGCATCTCTCTCATTTCTTCCTTCACTTGTTGCGCATTTACTTTCATTTCGTTCGTGCTAGTCTCCATTTGCTTGTTCACTCCATCTATTTTGCGTGCGTTTCCATCCATTTTCGCATTCATTGCTTGCATATTTGCGTTAATTCCCGCCAGCATGGCGCATAGCTGGGCCATGTCGGTGCATTCGGCTGAGCCGATTCGGCCAGGATCGGGAGGTTTTGGTGGAGGGGGGAGGGGAGGTGTCATACACCGCGGCCTCTGCCGCTGCCGCGCCCATTTCGGGTTCTGGGTTCGGTTGGGGTAATTCATCCTGCACCATAAGCATTTCCTGCACGGGGATTTCATCCTGGACCATGGATTCTAAAAATTCTACATCCATATCTACCCCCGGCACCCGCTCGCCCTGAGACTCCATATTATTTCTCGTAAGGGGTTAATTTTAATTGCTCGTACTTTTGAGGGAATCGGGGGTCGCTCCTCTAACCCCTGAACAGATTCCCCGCGAATTTAGATTGGAGACGGGAGAGTTTGTTTCCCGCTCTCTGACACCAGTGTTGCGAATCCGCGCCCGCCGGCGTGTGGACGGCCACGTCACTCGAATCGCGACCGCGTCGCCCACCGGATGGACAATTCAGTCGTGACCCTCTCGGAACAACGCCGGGAGCTAGTCACGGGTGGGGGTTTAACCCCACCACGACCGTGCCAATTGCCCACCCGCGCAGGATAGGGTTGCTCGCCAAATTCGATCTACCTAAGTACCTGCGCGGATGGTCGACCGTGCGATCGTACCATGCCACAGGCCGACTCCGGACATCATCCGCTTAAGCGGTCCGTTCCGTGCTACAGTGATAACCGAGCAGTGTTATCATCGGCCTCGACGGTTCCGATTAATTACCGGGCGTATTAAGCCCACTATGAACCCTTTACGTGAAGCAGGATGGAGGGTCAATTAAAGAGGAAAAGAGACGAAGCAGAGCAGGCACAGTTCAACAAGCAAGCATTTTATTCACACGCACACACAGATAAGCACGTAAGGCACGTATTTACAGCAATACACAATCAAAATGCACATATAGTAACCAGAACAATAAAAGCAACGATGCAGAGCTACACCCGAATACGCGTACACACGGCAACACTTAAACAGTTCTACTTTAGCCAGACTGGCTCCACCCACGGACATTCACACTAAAACCCCAAAGAAAAGAAAGAAAGAAAGAAAGTCGCGACTTCCCTTTTGTCTCTGGTGAGTCCCTCTCCCGTGACCGTCAGCGTGGTCGCACCTGGCCCCGACCTCTCTCGCGGCCGGCGAACCCTCTCCGGCACTCCCCGTCTGGACGCACAGGTCCACCTCGCAACGGGCGCTGCCGCGTCTCCCGTCCGTGCCTTTGTGACAGGCCCGCTCACCAAGGCGTGGGCGCAAGACCTCTTCCTGATGACCAACCAACCGAACCACCAGCCAAGATAAAGAGGAAGAGGAAGAAGAAGCTCGAGAGGGAGCCTCTTAGGAAACCTTCTTTTTGGGAGCCTCTCAGGGAGCTTTTTTGCGCCCGCCCGTGTCCGTCTTTTATCGCGCGGGACTCCGCCCTTCCGCCCCGCCCCGTTTTCGGCCCCGCCTCCCTTCGAAGCTTCTTGGAGAAGCTTCTCGAAGGGGGCGTGCCATCACGCTTTCCCTCCACCCCGCTCCGTCCGGGGGCCGAGGGAGTCAGTTTTTTGGCTCGGAGCCAGGGAATTATTCCCCCAAAAAGAGGCCCCACCTTCACATGACCTCTGACCTTTGACCTGCATAGCTCTTCCTCCACTCCAAAGCGCGGGGAAGTCAGACGGGAAAAGCCCACCGAGCGTCCTTGTTGGCTTTTGTTTGCTCCTCCGCGGAGATCGTAACTGCACGGAGCCTGTTGAATGGTAAGTGGTGAAGATGTGGTAGCGTAGATGATGGAGGTGGCGTGGTTGCAGTGTGGTTGGCGCTGTGATGGGGATGGCGGGGTTGTTGAAATGTTGTGTGTTTGAAATAAAAAATAGAAAAAGAAAAACGCCTAACTTCAACGTCGCAGTCCGAATGGATCACATAAATTCCCTCTATACAATGGGTTTGGGCTAACTACACATGTACTTAGAGATATCTCACCTACGGGCCCTTCATGGTGTTTTGCGAATTTCCACAGCCGTAACAATATCATTCACAAGTTTTCCACAGCCAAGGCCAGGAATGTGCACATTTATGTTTGAAACGTTGAATAGATGTATGTAGACTGGTCACACTCGCTTTAGTCACTAAACTCACTCACACTCGCTAATAAAAGTATAATTTGTCGATTGGTATAATCGTGAAAATGGTATCTTTCTTTATTGGATAATTTGTGCATTGGAAAAAAAATAAAACTACATTTGTCAAATAGTCATAGTTTGTGTGATTAATCATTAATGCATGTGCTGTTACGGATTATTAATTTATGTTGCATATATTGAGGTCCTTCCTTCCCATTAGCCTGAGGCAAAAGTTGAAGTTGAGATACCCTTAATCTCGGCCTGGATCCACCAGAACGTATTGGGCCCAATACATTTTTGAAATATCATGCTATATATCGTTTTTGGCCCTATCTCTCAATGGTGAATAATCACTCAAGAAATTAAATTCTCGTATCTAGATCCGGATTTGGATCTTCACCAAAATCGAATCAATTCGTCGAGGTCACACTCTGAACGTATCCACCAAGTTTCATCCGAATCAATCCACAACCTTTTGAGATATCGTGCTAAATATCGTTTTTGGCCCGATCTCTCAATGGTGAAGAATCACTTTAAAAATTCTCGTAGTCGGATCCAGATCTGAATCCGGATCTTCACCAAAATCGAATCAGTTCGTCCTTGTAACACTCCAAACCTGTCCACAAAATTTCATCCGGATCAGTCCACAACTTTTTGAGATCTCCTGCACACAAGCAAACAGACAGACAAACAAACAAACAAGGACCGCTGAGAAAATCGATGCACAGACAGACAAACACACACAAACAAACAAACAAACTCTTAACTGTACAAAGTGACAGAAGTTGTCTTCGACAACTTAACAAGCAGTCATAGACTGGTACTTACGAAATCGTCAACTTGACCTCTGACCTTGTCTAATAAAAGCTGTCTCTTGAGAAGGTAGCGACGCAAACCAGAAGTTTCTACGATGATTCTGAACCAAACCATCAAAAATCGTAACGTCGACCGAAGCAAAAATCTCCATTTCTCCAAGCAATTATTTAATATTATTTTATCAAAGTCACAAAACCATAATATTCGCCCATCCACCAACAATCGTTACATAATCCGACGGCTTATCGAGTCAGGCATGCGACGATAACCTTTATTGGGATAAAAAAATGACTTTTAAACACCATCTTTATCGAAAACACCGTCAGCGCGCACACGGAAAACCATTACGTGATCAACGCTGCCTCTGCTCAAGTGCACTGCACCACGTGACGACCTGTGACGCGCGAGTGAAATATTTTTTATGCAATCTTAAAACGTCTCCAAAACATCCGATTTTTACCAGAATTTTGACAACTGAGATTTAAGCATCCTAAGCGATCGCAAAAACCGAAGACAAAATTAAAATCGAAGTTAAAACCAACTCGTAACGTTGAGCGAAACAAAAATACTCCATTTCTCCACATGAATTTACGGAATTATGTTTGACCTCACTGTGATCTTGACCTTTGACCGATTTTGACCAAAATCTAATCAGCGCTAGCCATCACCCTCCTGAATCATGTGGTGAAATTTGACATCGGAAGCTTCTTCTGTTCTCGAGTTATCTGTACCAAACCATCAAAAATCGAATGTTTGACCTCACTGTGACCTTGACCTTTGACCGATTTTGACCAAAATCTAATCAGCGCTCGCTATCCTCCTGAATCACGTGGTGTAATTTGACATTGGTAGCTTCTTCCGTTCTCAAGTCATCGTGCCAACAAACAAACACACAAACAAACACACACACACACACACACACACACACACACAAACACACACACACAAACAGATGATGGAAGTCATCAATACACTTACGAAATCTTTAGATTTCGTAAGTAACAAGCAGTCATAAACTGGTACTTACGAAACCGTTAACTTGACCTCTGACCTTGTCTAATAAAAGCTGTCTCAATAGAAGGTAGCGACGCAAACCAGAAGTTTATATGATGATTCTGTACCAAACCATCAAAAATCGAATGTTTGACCTCACTGTGACCTTGACCTTTGACCGATTTTGACCAAAATCTAATCAGCACTAGCCATCACCTGCCTGAATCACGAGGTGTAATTTGACATTGGTAGCTTCTTCCATTCTCGAGTTATCATGCCTACAAACAAACACACAAACACACACACAAACAAACAAACAGATGACGGAAGTTATCAATACACTTACGAAATCTTTAGATTTCGTAAGTAACAAGCAGTCATAGACTGGTACTTACAAAATCGTCAACTTGACCTCTGACCTTGTCTAATAAAAGCTGTCTCGAGAGAAGGTAGCGACGCAAATCAGAAATTTCTACGATGAATCTGTACCAACCCATCAAAAATCGAATGTTTCACCTCACTGTGACCTTGACCTTTGACCGATTTTGAACAAAATCTAATCAGCGCAACTCATCATGCTCCTGAATCACGTGGTGTAATTTCACATTGGTAGCTTCTTCCGTTCTCGAGTTATCGTGCCTACCAACACACAAAGAAGCAGTCACAGACTGGTACTTACGAAATCGTCAACTTGACCTCTGACCTTGTCTAATAAAAGCTGTTTCTGGAGAAGGTAGCGACGCAAACCAGAAGTTTCTACGATGATTCTGCACAAAACCATCAAAAATCGTAACGTCGACCGAAGCAAAAATCTCCATTTCTCGACGCAATTATTTAATATTATTTTATCAAAGTCACAAAACCGTAATATTCGACCATCCACCAACAATCTTGACATAATCCGATGGCTTCGCGAGTCAGACATGCGACGATAACCTTTATTGGGATAAAAAATGACTTTTAAACACCATCTTTATCGAAAACACTGTCAGCGCGCACACGCAAAACCTTTTCGTGATCAACGACGCCTCTGCTCGAGCACGCTACACCATGTGATGACCCGTGATGCGGCGAGTGAAATATTTTTTATACAATCTTAAAACGTCTCCAACACATCCGATTTTTACCAGAATTTCGACAACTGAGTTTTAAGCATCCTAAGCGATCGCAAAAACCGAAGACAAAATTAAAATCGAAGTTAAAACCAACTCGTAACGTCGAGCGAAGCAAAAATACTCCATTTCTCCACATGAATTTACGGAATTATGTTTGACCTCACTGTGATCTTGACCTTCGACTGATTTTGACCAAAATCTAAGCAGTGCTAGCCATCACCCTCCTGAATCACGTGGTGAAATTTGACATCGGAGGCTTCTTCTGTTCTCGAGTTATCTGTACCAAACCATCAAAAATCGAATGTTTGACCTCACTGTGACCTTGACCTTTGACCGATTTTGACTAAAATCTAATCAGCACGAGCCATCACCTGCCTGAATCACGAGGTGTAATTTGCCATTGGTAGCTTCTTCCGTTCTCGAGTTATCGTGCCTCCAAACAAACACACAAACACACACACACACACACACACACACACACACACACACACACACACACACACACACACACACACACACACACACACAAACAAATGATGGAAGTCATCAATATACTTAGGAAATCTAAAGATTCCGTAAGTAACAAACAGACAGACAGACAAGCAAATAGAGAGGGGTGAAAACATGACCTCTTTCATTTTCAGTGGCAGAGGTAATAAAAACAAAACTTCTTCCAATGCATCTCATTGACCCAATTTGTATTTCAACGGCTATCCTTAAAACCATCATTACCTCCGCAAGCAAGGGTGAAGGAGGTTATGTTTTCACCCCTTTCTGTCTGTTTGTAAATTTGTTACTTGCAATTAAGTATATTGGTTGGTCGATTTTGTTACTTACGAAATCTAAAGACTTCGTAAGTATATTGATGACTTCCTCCTCTGTTTGTGTGTTTGTTGGTTTGTGTGTGTGTGTGTGTGTGTGTGTGTGTGTGTGTGTGTGTGTGTGTGTGTGTGTGTGTGTGTGTGTGTGTGTGTGTGCGCGTGTGTGTGTGTTTGTGTGTTTTTGTGTTTGTTTGTAGGCACGATAACTCGAGAACGGAAGAAGCTACCAATGTCAAATTACACCTCGTGATTCAGGCGGGTAATGGCTAGTGCTGATTAGATTTTGGTCAAAATCGGTCAAAGGTCAAGGTCACAGTGAGGTCAAACATTCGATTTTTGATGTGTTGGTACAGAATCATCGTAGAAACTTCTGGTTTGCGTCGCTACCTTCTCAAGAGACAGCTTTTATTAGACAAGGTCAGAGGTCAAGTTGACGATTTCGTAAGTACCATTCTATGACTGCTTGTTATTCTGTCTGTCTGTCTGTCTGTCTGATTGTTTGTCGCCTGCAGGTCACAATTTAAAAGCGATCTTCATGAAACCACCACTTGATATAGTTTGCCATAAGGATGAAGCCTATTTTTTTTGATGTCAAAAGATCAAAAGGTCAACATAGGTCAAAGGTCAACAACTTCGGTGAGATTTCAAAAATCCTCAATTTTCATCCAATTGACTTGAAAATTGAAGAGGATTTATATTTCAGGTCACTGAATTAAACCAGCCAATTATTTTGGAGATCAATATTGACCAAAAGGCCAACATCGTCCCAAGGTCAACAACTAAGGTGGTATTTCTAAAATCCTCAGTTTACATCCGATTTAATTGAAATTTGAAGAGGATATATATATATATATATATATATATATATATATATATATATATATATATATATATATATATATATATATATATATATATATATATATATATATATATATATATATATATATATATATATATACATTTCAGATCACTGAATTGAACCACTAATTATTTTGTTGGTCCACATCGGCCAAAAGGTCAACATAGGCCGAATTTCTAAAATTGTAAATTTTCATCCGATTCATTTGAAATTTGAAGAGGAGTTACATATTTGGTCATTTAATTTCACCAGTAATTATTTTTGAGGTCAAATTTGTTTTATGGATTTTGCAAGTGTTGTGCTTGGCACAACGTCTTCTTGTTATTCTGCCTGTTTGTCTGACTGTCAATCGCCTTCAGGGCACAATTTAAAACCGATCTTCACAAAACTTCACCAAGTTGAAGAGGCCGTCTCAACTGACAAGCCTATTGATTTTGAGGTCAAATGTCATCCTGAGGTCAAATTTCTAAAATCATTGTTTTTCATCAGACTGACTCGAAATTTGTACAGGATTTGCATATTGTGTTACTGAATTGGTTAGCTAACTATTTTGAGAGCAAAAGGTCAAAGGTCAAAGGTCAACTCAAGGGCAAACTTTGAAAGTCATCAATTATCTGAAAAATCTTCAATTTTCATCCGATTGACTTGAAAATTAAACAGCAATTGCATAGTGCATTACTAAATTGGGAAACCAACTATTTTTGATCTCAAAAGGTCAAAGGTCAACGCAAGGTCAAACTTCTAAAATCATCATTTTTCAACTTTAAAATCATCATTTTACATCCTAATGACCTGAAAGATGAACAGGATTTGCATAGTCCATCACTGAATTGGGAAAGCAACTATTTTTTGAGGACAAAAGGTCAAAGGTCAAACTTCTAAATTCATCAATTTCAATCTGAAAAATAATCAATTTTCATCTGATTGGCCTGAGCTTTGATTAAGATTGTCAATTTTAATCTTAAAGAAATGGACAATTTGATGCATCCATGGCAACCTTTGGAGAGGGGGTGGATTTTGCAAGTATTGTACTCTGCACAGTCTTTTTCTTGTTTGTTTGTCTGTTTGTTTGTTTTTGTGCAGTATATCTCAAAAAGTTGTGGACAGATCTGGATAAATTTTGTGGACAGGTTGGGTGTGCGACAAGGACGAACTGATTAGATTTTGGTGAAAATCTAGATCTGTATTTGGCGACTTTAATTTTTCAAATGATTCTTCACCATTGAGAGATTGGGCCAAACACGATATATAGTACGATATCTAAAAAAGCTGTGGACGGATTCGGATGAAACTTGGTGGACATTTTGTGTGCGTGACAAGGAAGAATTGCTTCAATTTTTGTGAAGATCCGAATCCGGATTCGGATCTGATAATTTTTTAAGTGACTCTTCAACATTGAGAGATAGGGCGAGACTAATATATAGCACGATATCTCAAAACCTTCTTGACAGATTTGGATGAAACTTTGTGGTCAGGTGGGGTGTGTCACCGTGACAAATTGATTCGATTTTGGTGAAGATCCAAATCCAGATCTGGATACGAGAATTATTTAATTTTTTAAGTGATTATTCACCATTGAGAGATCGGGCCAAAAACGATATAGTACTGGATAGCATGATATTTCAAAAATGTCTTGGGCCCGATATGTTCTCGTAGATCAGGCATTACGTGGCGGAGGTACGCACTCCACCGCTTGCTCTTCTAGTTTGTCTCAGGAATTATTTTCTCTCGGGATTTCACTATCCGATGCAAGTATGGATTGGATGTGTTACGGAGGCTTTATGACTATGATTGTTTATAGAGCCTGCAACTTCATTAATTATAGAATGTTTCATTATTATAGCCTAACAATGATGCCAAATAACATATTTTAATAACTGCTTGTTGAAGAATGGTCGAAGGAAGAGTGATTCTGAACAATAGTGGGGTGTGGTGAATTAAAGCAAGTAAAGGTGTTATTGATTGTAAAATAGTCACTACAATGGCCATCAGTATTTTGCCATCATGTATTGTAACAACAGTAGAGTTTTTTTTCACTATTTCATGGTACCATTAATTTTAATGCAATAATTACAAGTCATGGGCCCGAAGTTTAGTCATGGACCAATGGGCCCCAACCCTCAATACCCCCACTCCCAACTCACTCTTCCCTTGCATTTAAATTCTCTTCTTTCTATTCTGGGAACTCACATTTCTCTGATGGAGCACAATTATTTCCACCTTCTTTGGGGAGAGTGGGTGGGAGGGGGAGGTGGCGAGGATGCCGGCGGGGGGGGGGGGAGGTTGGGAGGTGGGTCAGCCCAGGAAAGTTTTTGACCTCGTCTTTCATGAACCAAGTGGTGATACCTGAAGTACAAAAAAACACACCAAGACAGCCAGTTGATGTGTCCAAATCTGTTTCAAAGACAAAACCATAGTGAGAAATGTTTCAAAAGATATAGGACAAATCAGTCTACTCCCTCATCTTAATGCACTTGAATGCCAGTTTAGCTACGTGTCTTGAGCTACGTGTCGAGAAACCATTGCATACTGTGTTGCAATGAAACCAAAGAAGGAAGGAGATGAAGTCATCGACCAAAATAGCAACAGCTCTTTGTACAAATGGCAAACGGGTTAGATGATCAGATTCAATGCAGTAAAATGTCACAGAAGTTGTTGCGGTGAATGCATGCATGCATCCTATATTCGAAGGTAAATCTTGACTAACACAGCAGCAAGGACTACCAAATGTGTTTGTATTTGACAGTTCGAGTGAACACAATGGCGATGTCACGTATAAAATATGGGGATAATAACCTCAGACAGCAACAAAGCTGTTTAATCAGCGTTGAACTTGATGTTATTCTGAATGACAATGTACCCTCTCCAGTCCCCCATCTCCCTCCCCACCACCCAGGTGCTTGAGATGCTCAACAAAAGCTATTGTATCCCATTCCCTCAAACAATTCAGTTTATAAATGGATACCATGAATGAGTCTTTTAGCAATAGAAGCCTGCTTTTGCCCAATCTGTAATACTGCATTCAGCTTTAGTATCATTGTTTAAAAGACAAAGGCAATTGAGGTGATTCAGTTATATGGGAATACGGCAGATGTCGCACAAACAAGGAGTCATCATCTTCGAAAATAAGTTGATCAATTCTGTGATTGGGAATTATCGTTAAATTGTGATCAAAGTCTGTGTGAATCCCTGGAAATTAAACTTCCTTTGCAAACAAAAACTGTGCAATTCTCTCAGTTCCTCCAAAGCACTTTGCCTTCGCCTGCCACAGTGGATCTACCACATGTTATGTGGGAAAAGGGGGGGGTGATCCATAGCAAGATTATGGTAAGAGTAGCATGGACCATGTGATCGCATAGTGTAGTACTACCCCTGTATTAGCTAAATGTCGAGAGGTAAGTTGAATGTAGTATACGCACTGAGGTGGCGATTGTGGATCAGAGAGAAATTTAGGGTAAGGTTGTGTTGTGCAAAACCTCCTGTCAAAAATGCAAGGCCAGGTGGAGGATTTGTGGGCACAAATGGTACAAGACAGCATGACACACTTTGACAAGACCATCGCAAACTGTTTGGCACATGTACACAAGCCAGGGTGACGAGATGCGCTGCAGGGCCTGGAAGAGGAGTGAAATCCTTTTTTTATAGGAAAAACCGGGCAGGGCAAGATGGCCGGAACAAGATGCTACCCACACTCACGGACGGCCAATGAAGGGACCCGCTGCTTGGGGAGGCGATCCCAAAGTCCAGGGGAGGGTCTTGCTCATGCTGGACAGAGAGTGCAATTGCAGCCACGGAACAAGGAGGATGCAACAGCCCTGATCCCAGAATGTCTCCACTTTCATGTGTGATCACCTATGTTCCTCACCTTTGTGGTCCAAATTGCCTCAGCCAGCACCGTCGTGGAACTGCAGCCCAGCTTCATGCCCATAAAGTCCTCGTCTGTTCTGATCCCTTTGGTCAGGTGAATCTGGTATTATCGGTGCCATATTGGGGTAAAGGTATTTCTTTCATTTGTGTATATGTTTACATGGGCCCTCATCCCTGTTAGCGTCCATTTACGATCAGGTTTGTTCCATTTAGCCCTCATATCTCACCCACCCCTCTTCCCTGTATTCTTTGGCAATAAAGCCCATTATAATTACAAGGAGCATTTTCCCACCTTTTTCCTCCAGGGTGTACGAACACGGCCATTTTTTTAGGTTTTTTGGGGGGTGAACCTTGGGGAACAGTAAGCTAGAATAATTGAATGCAGTCGTCAACACCTTTCGGTCATTCACGGTATACAACCCGCACAGACGGCTCATGTTAATGGAAGCTGTCTGACATAAATCATATCAATACGAGGGGCATTTTTGTGAGAGGCACCAGGCAAGAGGAAATGGAGTATACACAAATCACCCAAGCAACACCTGCATGCATTTTATTATTTTATTTCCTAACATATTTTAGTTAAAGAGCATTTCATATCTTCAGAGCTGCACTTTTCTGCACCAGTGAACCCACGCTGTGCTGAACCCTGCTGTGCATGAGTCAGAATTTATTTTTTTTGTCATAACGTTTCATCTCTCTGCATGTCGCCCAAAAACGGGAGAAATTCCTCATGGAAATGTAGTGGCAAGGCTTCAAAGATACTTCAAACAGAAGGGCTTATCGGATTGCATGGTCATTGTACAGAGAACAGTGTCTGTGATAGATGAAACGCATTGATAAATGGCAAAATGGATTTTTACACAATCAATTTGTTCTTCTTCTCTCTCTCATTTAAACCCTCTTTTTGCATTTATCTTTTTCATTTGCTGAATCACACATTTGTAGAGTGTACAAAACAAGATGTACATTGAAGATCAGATGGCGAGATGAAATTGAAACATTTCCTGGAGTGCATTGGCTTCAAATTGCATTTAATACAACAGAATGGACCAGATTGAGGGAGGCCTTCATCCTGCTGTGGAATCGATAGGCCGGTTGGTTGTCAAGTTGAGTACTTTCAATGACTAAAGTGTGAGCTTTAAGAATCGACAATGGATCAAATCAACAGAACCTTGACTGAGATATGCCATCCACCATGGGAAGCAAGGAGAAGCTGACATTTTGGGCATTAACCCTTAGTCGGAGCAACTGTTCACCAGCGAAGATCAACACTAATGTTCAGGAGCAAGACTAGTTCTTCATTTTTCCGATAACTAGCTTTTACATAGATTTTCAAGAGACAGTAATTTTGAAAATTAGATGAATGAAGAGAGATGAAGAAAATAACAGAAGTTGGAGGAGTGGAGAGGTTTTTTGAAAAAACAAACAAACAATTATATAGTATTTTAAGGAGTGGGAAAGCATAAGAATAAATTGTCTTGTTGGGATCAAATTTCACAACAGATTTTCATCCACTGTAAATACAGTCCTCTCTGTAAGTTAGAGCACTAATATGGAATTTGTTTGGAGTGCTGACAATAACTCACCTTCCGACTTCGCAAAATGCACTGTGGGGTCTTCAGCGTTAACCAACGCCCCCCCCCCCCCCCAGTGCTGGCAGATGGGCCCTCAGGCTAAAGGTCCTTCCGATGGATAAGACACACATTCATGAAATGCCCTGCATGTGGAACACCATAATGACAATTTATAGCTACGTTGGGATTCAAATCCAGGTTACACACCTCACAGGTGAATGTGCATCCACATACCTTCAAGCTTTCCTGCCAACCCATCATGTATATGAGCAACACTAATATATATATATATATATATATATATATATATATATATATATATATATATATATATATATATATATATATATATATATATGACCGTTTTTACAGCCATTTTTCTCTGCTGTGCAGGGGTTTGGCTTTTTCTTGAGGCAATGTTTTATGGCCGGATGCCCTTCCTGATGCCAACCCTGGTCGCCTCTTACGACACACAGGGATATGGTACACCTATTCTAACCGGGGCATACACCGGGACCAGTACACTGGCACTCATTTCGCCGACCTCGGAAGGATGACAGGCTGAGTCAACCCCCTGGTGTTAATTCAGCAGCCAACGGGGCTTGAACTCAGGACCCTGGGATCCCAAGCCACCACCCTAGCCACTAAGCCAACACCAGGCTTATATATGAGCAACACTGAGGTGGCCTATTATCTTACGAGGGATTATAGCCAGGAGGTCTGTCACACAACCATTGATCATCTCAAAGTATGATCACCTTTTTCAGTTGGCCCAGCTGAACACAACAAGTGCTAGCTCCAAACAGCAGGCCCACAGATTCTGCCAAAACTATATTTTTACACATTGCGGCAGAGTACTGCTGTCGTGCAGCCACAAATAAAAAAAGATGGGTACTCTTTCCATCAAAATAGCATCATTCTGATCACATCCAACACCAATTATGAGCTTGGACCACCAACTGTTTGTTTTTTTTTTCATTTATAATTTCATTCTTCATGCAGGAAGCTTCCTGTACTGCTTGATGGCAGACTTATTTTGAAGGCAAAAAGTCCTCACCGAAGTGAAACTATAAAGAGGCATAAAGCATGAACTATCACAATTATATATACCTGAATATCAAGAAAGAGATCTCTAAAGTTGAGAACAAAAACAACACTGAGTGGTCAGTCTTGGGCACATGTTACTGTCTTTGAGCGTCGGCAAGGAAACGAAAAGCTTTAAAAGAAAGAGGAAAAGACAAATAGGAGGTGAAAAATAATTCACAGCAGCAACAAAATAGCACAGGTGGCAGAGAAGGTTCCACGTTCATTTGCTCAACAAAATGGAGATCGTTGAGAAGGATACAATTAAGACAACATGGGGAGGGACTAGTGCTAGGGGAAGGCTTGCAGAACAACTATGGTGGCCTCCTTATCCAGGCAAGAGCTTCTCTGTGGGATACCAACAACAGCTCTCTGAAATGTGCCATCAACACTACTTGCAGCAAATGCATGAATAACAAAGCATCAGAGATAACACAGAAAACTCAACAAAAGCCTCATGGCAAGAAGCATGTACAACTCCACAATTATGTCATTCCGTCATCATTTCAAGTGCTGAAACCACTCACCCCTCAAAAAGAGGAGGACGATGAAGTGCTCAAAAAGAAATGCCAAGCAAATTACAGAAAAAAGTCATGGGAAAGGCCTTAGACATACTGATGGCAAAGGTAAACAATAATAATTAGTGCATTCCCAAGCATGAATGAAAGGTCAAAGAAAATCCTAGACGACAGAGAAACCCCACGACCACGCATAGAGGGAGTCATCCCCATGAACAGAATAAACCTCAATGCAAATAATCAATGAATTGAAGATCTCCATTCATGTGTGTAAGAAATCACTTTGTTGGGGTTTTCTGTTTAAATGTAACACTAACAGCACCGACAATAACAACAGGGTTGTGTATCTCATTACAAGAGCTCAATCATGTACTCAGCATCTGTGGAATAGGTACATCAATCATTTACTTGAATGTGGGAAATAATTCTCGATGCAATGGTGCAAGATAATTTGATAACACGTAATAAAAACTTTTTTTGGTAAATGCAAAATGATGAAAACGAAGTCGGGATGGTCTCACGAAACGATCATGTGAAACCACCCCATGTCTTAATTTGAATAATGGTTGGCCCTAGAAAAGACACTAACTGTGTGTGTGTGTGTGTGTGTGTGTGTGTGTGTGTGTGTGTGTGTGTGTGTGTGTGTGTGTGTGTGTGTGTGTGTGTGTGTGTGTGTGTGTGTGTGTGTGTGTGTGTGTGTGTGTGTGTGTGTAAAGTTATATCAAACACACACAGAGTTAAAGTTCTCTGCGCCCACCCCCATATAACTCTGTGTTCTCCACCCCCCTTTATTTTTCAGGTCCTCAACCCCCTCCCAACCCCATGTTGTGAACCGCCCTGAACCCGAGTCTCAACTCCCCTCTTTCCTAACTCTGTCCCTTCTCTGTGCTCCACACCCCCTCCCGCCACCAACTTCAACTCTCTGTCCTCCACTCCCCTTTTCTTCTTCAAGTCCTCAACACCCCCTCCCAACCCCAAGTCCTCAACCCCTCCACCCCCAAAGCCTCAACTCCCCTTTTCCAGCTCCTTCCTTGGCACGCCTGAGCTCCTGACCACATACAAAGCTTTCATCTGTAGCCTGATGGAGCAGCGCTCTCCCCTCTGGGCTGGTGTTCCTGCCTCTCACCTTTCTCAGCTTCACGCTGTGGAAACCAGGCATTTAGGATCATTGATATCTCCCACAATGAGGCTTAGTATTAGGGTCTCTCGCTCTCTTACCACAGGAAGGTTGGTGGTTTTTGTATCTTCTCCATTCTCCTCTCCGGCCTTGAACCCCCCCCCCCCCGCTCTATCTGCTATCAGTCCTGCCCATACTTATGCAGGGTGCTCAAGGTCCGCCAGCAACCCCTTCTGGTAAAACTACCAAAATCAAGAATCACCTTAACCTTCAAACTTTCATGCCTCTTTTTCCCCACTTTTTGAACAAACTCCCACACTCTCTTCAATCCAACTCTTCCTCCAGGTTTTCAAAACAGCTGTGCACCACCATCTCTTATCTTCCCCCATCCAAAACCATGATCTATTCTACCCCCGTTAATCCACCCCAAACCCACCTCCTTCACATTCCCTGCTTTAATTCTTGAAATTCCCTGAAGTGTCCATCTTGTTTACCCCATGTACCCCACCCCATCCCACTCCCTTCCACAGATCTCCTCATGTGTCTATTCCCCACTGTTTTCTGCTACCCTCTCCCATCCATCTTGCTCCTGCTCCCTTTGTTATACGCTCTATGTGTCAGCTCTTACATGAGTCTCGACGATGTCTAAAAAAAGTCTTTTTGTAATTAAAAAGGTAACAAAATATCTTTAGCTTCAAATGCACCTCAACCCGAAGGTTGAAGAACATGGTCACAAAAACACATTCACTCTTACGCCGAAGGTCTAGAATGCATGGTCATACATGGAGAAACAAGGACATGAGTGAGATCCACAAGTGGACATGGTGTCTTGATCCTGTGCTGTCTTGAGAAACAAGGACATGGGTGAGATCCACAAGTGGCAAATTTGAATTGTCCTGACTAGAAGCACCCGCTCCCTACGGGAGCCATCAAGGGGGTCATGTTATTATATTTATGCCTATTTTACTTCAAGGGTTTCCTAGGATTACACACCCAAAAAATGATTGCGATCGGTTCAGCCATTTTTGCGGTACCTGGGAACAGACAGATGGAGAGATGGTGAAGTATAGTTAGAAGAAGATGACGCAAAATGGTTTAATATTTTCTCTAAGTACTGCTAAATGGAAGGTTTTTGAAAGTGCTAAAAAGGCAATTTGTGGTATACACCATTCAAGTATATAATTCAATTAAAAGAAAATAAAGGTTTTAAAGGTCGTAGAAAAATTTAATTCCGGAAATTTACCGCCGTTGATTTCGCGTATTTTACACCACCTTTTAACACGTTACATTAGTTCTTCGTGCTCGTCATATGTGTTCTTTATGACATCCTTAAAAACAGGGCATTTCCTGTTTGGAATTGTTTTAAATTTTGTTTGACTGCCAGGCAGGCAGACAGCATTTAAAAAAATCTCACTCCTCACTCCGCAAGCATAATCGTGATAAATTCAGTCGAGGTACTGCAAACTACAGGTTTGTTTTCTGGTTCGTTTTCATAATCGTGTTCAAAATATAACATTAACTTGAAATCAAGTTGTTCCTCGATCATAAACTGACGTTTGTAGACAGGACAGCAGACAGAAATTAACCAATTCCTTAACCCCGCTTTTCACTAAGCGTGTGTGGAGTAATTACAATCTAAACCAGGGTTTATTTTAACGTGCAGTAGACCTATACTTGTGCAGTTCTAAATCAATCTGTGCAGTTCTAAATCCAATTTTGTGCAGTACTAAAATTTAGAATAAAAACTCCAATGTCATATAAAGAAACAAGAAGTCAATGCATGACCATGATACTGAAAAGCAAAAGTACCTTTATTTACTGTTTATATGACAAGAAGTATATTTTTTATTTTACATACACAAATGTATGCTAATTAGTACTTTGTTTTAAAAATTTTGTCAAATACTAAGATGGTTAAAACTTAAAACACTGTGTTTATATGACTATATATATATATATATATATATATATATATATATATATATATATATATATATATATATATATATATATATATATATTTTAGTATATTAGATATATATTAGACTAGATATATATTTCCTAATTTTATAGCCTCCAGTGAGTCATCCTGTGTTGTGTAACTTGTCAAAGGATACAAAGGAACTTAAAATCTATAAAATGTTAAAAAAAAAAAATAGCCATTACAAATGCTTCTCAGACTCAGATAATCTCAAACACTGGGCCATGGCACCTGTCTCAAAGATTTGTGCAGTTCTAAAATTTCCTTAAAATAAACCCTGATCTAAACTGCACATAGCAAATGGTCTTGGCCTCTTGGATATCCCTTGACACCAGGTTACACTGCTAACTATCTCATGGTGTAGTTGCTGTGCAAATGGAAGATTTTACATATACATAAATTCACACACATATGTGTTAACATCTCACAAGTGAAGGGCCGTTTTCAGCTATCAAAGGCAATACAGTATTACATACACCATTTGCATATTAATGTCAAGAGCGGCTGCTTAAAATACCTTATAATACGTTACTTCATAATTTTTTTTAAGCTTTATTGAAAAAAGAACATCTGGGGAGGAGGTGGCGGTGGTGGGGGGAAGAGGAAAAATTGGGGAAAATGACAAATCTGGATTTGTATACAATACTACATCCATAACCCCACGACACCATTTCAAGCATGTCATATAGACTGCCTATATGCAAACATAATAAATACTTGGCCTCCTCATTAAATTAAAAAAAAAAAATTGTGACTAAAATACTAACAAGTAACATGATTCATTGTAAAGCCATGCATCCACGAAAGGAAGGCCCTCCCCATATGTATGCCATACTTCCTCGAAAAGTGACCTCATCATGTAAAGGAAATTCCTGTTTAAAGTGCTTCAATATGAATACATTGCAGACTGCACTCCTTACAATGTCGAGCTCGAGCGAAGTCGATGGTGCGCCACCACAAATTCCCACACTACCCACAAAAGCAAAGTTTAAAGATAGCAAAAATTTCCACCAGGAATGAGCCAATATCAAATTTTGAGATAAAAAATTATTTTTCCATTTTGACCCTGTGACCTTAAGTTCCCACCTGGGGCATGATCAAATCACAAAAATCGTTACATTTCATACATCCCCATACATCCATTTCATACATCATACATATTTCATACATCCCCCAATGTTGATTGTACATAACTTCATTACAAAAAGTGTAAAAAAAATGTGCCTGTAATTGCATTTTCTGGTATTTGACCTTTTGGCCCTGCTCCAGGTTGCAGAGCCAAAAATGATCCTGCTCTTGCACCTTCATGCCATGTGGTGATCATAACTACCTAGTTTGGTGAATTTTGCACAACTGTTTAGGAGGGGATAGCATGATGGATGAACAGATGGACAGACAGAAAAACAGACAGACAGACAGAGACAGATAGAGCTGATTAAAACATCCCCCCTGTTT
Source organism: Eptatretus burgeri (assembly GCF_056783735.1). Lineage (NCBI taxonomy): Eukaryota > Metazoa > Chordata > Myxini > Myxiniformes > Myxinidae > Eptatretus > Eptatretus burgeri. The sequence continues at coordinate 48,514,921 of NC_140973.1, read as the reverse complement.
CCTGTTTGGCAGTTGTTTGGCATTATATGGATTACAAACCAAGGGAATGCAAGTAAGGAGAATTTGATACTCTCACCAACATAGTTGTTGTTCATGGGATGATATTATTACTATTATCATTTATTAGTAGCAAGTGATTCTGCAAATGCTCATCAATAAGAACCTGAAAGTTCATGGTATCAGCCAAAAATATGTATACCCAGCCCTCGACAGAATTGGATGAGATGGGATGTGTCAGCATGCTTTACCTTCATCAGAAACAGCTCCAGGTCATTTCCCTGACAGTCTGCCTGGCAAAGGAAACAGGATGTCACTTCAGAAGAAACCAGGTTAGATCTGCAATGTGTAGGCAGTGTGCACAACGTCAGAAACCAGCTGGTGACATCCACCTTCCCTTGGCCACCACAGAGTAGGATCGATGTAACATCTGATGCCCAGGTCTGGTGAAATCTCCCTCCAAACACCCATGAAGCTCATCTAAATGTCCTTTCCCACTGGCGAAGGAAGCTTGGAAGAAATCTATTTATGGCATGTGCAGATAATTATAACAGCATAACTTGGAAAATTGCGACAAAATGCTCATCAAGTTCCTTTTAATTTCGTCCAATATACAAAAATAATTTTGCTATATCTAATCGCGAGTCATAACAAATACTTCCAAACACAGTTTTTACTACAAATCAATTGTCCAAGGCAGCTTCGCAGGTTTGTAATTGACATTCACTTCCGCATAAATAAATTGTAGGTGTTGATGAAGAATCATTTGAAATTATGAAGAATAACTATCCATCCCCCCCTTCCCCCCCCCAAAAAAAAAATAGTAATAAAAAAAAACAAAAAAACAATTCTTCATCCCAAAAACTAAATTACTCATATATTCTTCATAAACTAGATAACATGTTTTAAATAAGAAATGTAAAGGGACTTGAAAAGGTACCTTGCAAATGTTTAGGTCAGGTCGTTTCTTGTAGGCTTTGAGGAGCTCAGGAGCAACAAGATATGAGTGAGGGATTCTATGGCATAGGTCTCCCCACTTTGGGCTGGAACCCCTGCATTAACTCTGTGGTATGGAGATCATAACTTCATCATGGGAAATTATTAGTAGCAAAGATTTTCAGAGGTTCAATGACATGTCCAAAGAGGATGTTTAGAGTCAGGGCATGCTGCTGTCACATCACTGCCCAATTGTGGGCCTCTATGTTTTTCTGGCTCTAATCTGGTTTTACAGCACCAGCACCTTCAATTGTTCACCCCATTCCAGTCCTGCTTGTTGAACAAACTCATCGTCCAACTTACTCAATGTTTGCTCACGAGAATCGAGGTTGACAACTTACCTCCATTCTTTAATGCCCTTTTCACCTTTCCGTGGAACGATCTTCCAGCTTCGATACAGTCCTGTTGACTCCTTCGGTAATTTAAGATGCCAGCTATTTTTATCATATTGTAGACCAAGTCCTATGTTTACTTCTTCCTTGCTTTCTTCTCTCAGCTCCTGTATCATTCCTTGACCTTTACTTCCCAATGTAAGTATTTGTGCTGCTCTGGACTCCTTCTTTCAGCTCTTTCCTGAGCAATGATTCTGCATATTGTTCATCTCGTTCAGCTAAGCTAACGAATATCATGTTTGTTTGTAACACCTGAAACACAGTGATCAAGTGAGTGCAGCTGGATTTGAACGCATAACCTCTGGGAAAACAGTCCACGACAGTATATCCTTATCAATTATAACTTTCGAAGTCATGATGTTTTGTTTTCAGAAACATTTGTACGATCAAGAGGTTTTCTCTTGCTTTGTACTGTAGGGCCTATGACTCGTGAACAGTGATAGAAAGCAGCAGAGGAAAAAATCACTGGGTGCATCAGGATAATAAAGTCTAAGCAAAGTAAATTTACAATCTCGTGCACATATGCAAACTCGAGTACACCAACAACCAGGCTCCATCCTAACATCATTAAATGCCATACAAGGCAATGACATAGAAGCATACCTTAATGGGCTGTTTGTAACAATTACTACTTACACTGTCAGGGGTTATTCTGTGTTGAGAGGTCTGGCATTTTAAAATACCATTCATTGCAAAAAACAATTCACTTTATTTGTTTTTTTTGTTCATTTTCACAATATCTAAACCCACACAAAGAAACTGACCATAATAATACCAAACCTAGTATGACAGGCAGAGACAAGATTATACAATAATAGTAATGCACTGAGCAAAAGCTAATTACCTTGCCTGAACAGAATCACGAGGTTGAAACATAAAGGAGATGAGGATTGCTAAATCGCTGATATCCATCAAGTGATGATAAGAGGATTGCTAAAGCTTGGCACTGCTCTATGTATTGCTCAACTGTTGTGTGGCACGTGGAATGGTAATGCGTATAAGCCCTTGCATTCCAAATCCAGTGTGGCCTGTAGGACTGCAGGATAGATCATTCAAATAGCCACAGCTCATTTTGTCATAGCTAGATTAAAAGTGCTGACCAGGGTGCTGTCAACCCAAGAATTGTCACACATGACAGGTCCACACTACCACAGCACCCCTAGTGCATCTCTCGCAGCTGGTCGTGCCAGATTACTCAGCCCCATCTCTATGGCCCTGCAGCAGTAATTTCAGAGTTGAGTGACTAAGCTGTAGCAGAAACCAATAGTTTATACATATTAAGGCTGCTTAAGATTTAGTCTTACCCGGTACAAAGTCTGTTTTTATCCATTTTGTCACATTTCACCTTAGTGTTTGCTAAAGGTATTGAAAGCAATATCTAAATGTCCTTCCACAAACTGCAAAATTCTCAAGTTGCATGTTCCAGATGCACAACATTTTGATGAATGTGGGTGTCACACTAAGCTTTATTGTGCTCCGGGGTAATAAAAGGTGATAACACGTGATTATCATCACCGCAGCATCACAATAGTGACAGCAAAGTGAATCAACCAATGTATGTTTTTCAAGGGAAATACCAGGATAACAAGTACAAGAACACCATTTAATGATCTCGAGGGCTGTATCTTTCTTTTTCCTATCTCTAGGGGCTCGACGTTGTTATCGCTCTTCTCCTCTGGTATAGCTGTCTCTGCAGTCTCAGCCCTCCAACCCTCCCCAGCTCCTCCAGGACGTATTTGTTTTACAGTTATCTTTTCAAGGTTAAACTCCCCGAATCCAGGAATTATGCACACCTCCACTCTTTTATTTGTTTAATTTCCCCGTTTGTGGAACCACCTTTGTCAAATGGTTCTATCCTTCTTGAGACATCAAGGGCTTCAAGCAAGTAGTGCATCACCATCTCATTTCAAACGCAATCCCCACACATGATATTGTTGTGAATTCGCGCCCGCCGGCGTGCGATCAACTGCTCGACTCGAATGGCGGCCGCCTCGCCCACCAGAACGGACAATTCTGTCGTGACCCTCTCGGACCAACGCCGGGAGCTAGTCACGGGTGGGGGTTTAACCTCACCACGATCATGCCAATTGCCCACCCGCGCAGGATAGGGTCGCTCGCCAAATTCGATCTACCTTAGTACCTGCGCGAATGGTCGACCGGGTGATCACACCTCGCCGCAAGTCGACTCTGGACACGGGCCGCTTGGGCGGCCCGTTCCGTGCTATCGGGATAACCGAGCGGTGTTATCGCCGACCTGGACAGTTCAGATTAATTACCGGGTGTATTAAGCCCACTACAAACCCTTTACGTGAAGCAGGATGGAGGGTCAATAAAGAAAAGACGAAGCGAAACGGGAAAACAGTTCACACAATGCACATTTATTACGCAACACACGGAAAGCACACATATACAGCCATACAGACAAAATGCACATATAGCAGTGACAACAAAAGAAACAATGACGCAGAGTTACTACCAACTACGCGCACACATGGCAACACTTATACAGTTCTACTTTACAGACGGCGCCAACACACATTTACTCAAAAGCAAAGGAAAGAAGCCACCCTCATAGACAAGGGGGCAGACGGGCCTGTAGGCCAATATGCGCGCGTGACCTGAAGGAGTGGCCAGGCCCGCGAGACCGGGTGGGTCATACCCGTGTCCTCGTGACGTGTTGGCGGACGAGCCGCAGATGTGGCCGCGTGACTGTGCCCCGACTCCGTGCTCCTTGGCATGACGTTTGGAGTGGGGTGGGAACGGGGCCCCCTTTTTGCACTATCTCAGCGCGGGGGAATGGGGGAATTGTTGATGCCCTGGGGGAGGAGAATGGCTGGCTGGCTTGGGTCCCGTGACGAGCGATCTCACACCGCGACCTCGTCACCGACCGCCGTCCTTCTCGCCTCGGACCCGAGCTCCTTAGCCTCTTCCTGCAACTCTCCTCAGCTGACTGCAGAACCCAACTCGATGCCTTCGCCACCCAACTCCACTCTCTGCCACATCAATGACTCGACTCACTCTGCTTTGCCGACACACACTGCTACTGCCACACTCTGCTACTGCCACACTCTGCTCTCCAACCAAAAACTGACTGCCACGATTCGCCTTGCGCTCGCCGTTTTATTTGCCGGCAGGAGAAAACAATATGCAAATTTCCGGATCAGGATGACCTCGGGGGCGGAGCCACGCTCGCCAATTGGACGGAGGAAAAGTGGGCGTGAACCTCCCCTGATCCTATAATTTGCATATCTCGATTTCACACAGACGCGCCTGGAGGCAGGGCCAAGCCGCTCCGCGCTTGCTAATTGGACGGATCAGAAGTGGACGTGTAGAGTTCTTGATCCGAATTCTCCCTTGGAAAGGCCGCTATTTGCACTCGCGGCTCAGTGCGTATCTTGAACGAGCCTAAGACAGCCCGACGCTCAGTGTTCACAGGTGGTGCGGGAATGGCCATCGAAGGAGAGAGGTGACGGTCGTGGAGGGTTTATCGGTGGTGGTTTGATGGTTATTGTGTGATGGCGGTTGAGACGTGGTTGGTTCAAAATAAAGACAGAACAGAAAAACGGCTATCTCAAAGCGTCGCAGCCTGAATGAATCACATAAATTCCCTCTAAACAACGGGTTTGGGGCTAACTACACATGTACTTAGAGTTATCTCACCGACGGGACCTTCATGGTGTAATGCGAATTTCCACAGCCGTAACAATATTATATACAACCCATCAACCCTACCTAACCCAACTAACTCTCTTACTTGCAGGTTAGGGTGTCCATTTGACCTCGAGCACCAGCACATGACTGGAAATGAGCGGTCATATCAAAATAAAAGCCGGACAAGCATTGAGGCTCAGGGTATATTGTGCAGGATAAAGCCGGCTGTAAAGCCGGCGAAACGTTGCCTGAGACCGGGTCGGCTCTTGCTTTTTTGCTCAAATTTGCGGAGATTATCTAGTTTTTTACTCTTGGTTGGAAGCACCTTCTTCTTCATAAAAAAAATAAATGTATACATGTATATATATATATATATATATATATATATATATATATATATATATATATATATATGGATATAAACTCATGCATTCTAAATTACTTCAACTCATTCACTTTAACACACTTTAACTCATTCATTTCATATTTTCATAATAAGATCCTTTTCCTCTTTTCATCTCTCAAATTGATAAATGCAGGCAGTGTGTGTATGTGTCCATGCATGTGTATGAATATAAACAGTATATGAATAAGTGCATGTGTATGTTTATATATGTATGCGTGTATTTGCTCCCACTGTACGTTCGCTCTCGTTGAGGAAGGTGAGAGCCGATGCGACCACATTGGTTTTCTTTAGGTATATATTTTATGTATCGATGTTGTGCCATTATCTCAAATGCATGCCTGCCGTTCTTGTTCTTGTTCTTGTTCTTGTCGAAAAATAAATAATTATAAATATAAAGCAAAGTGCAAATGAGTTATTTTTCTGGGAACATCTATTTTAACATAATAGGCCGGGGGCCAGTGGGACCTACCTTGCACCTCCCCCAGCCCCCCCGCGCGCGACAATTTTTCACTGATACCACAGTGTTCATATATATCCCAAGTATCAGAAATAAGATGTTCCCAGAAAAATAACTCATTTGCCCGATGCTTTATTAAGCTGTTTCCATGGCAACCAATCAAAAATAGACGAATCTCACAAAGATCGGCAAAATGTCAATATCTCCGTCAAATATAAACATAAAATCACAAAATTGGTGTCAAATTAAAGCTTATACATTTACGGATTAAAATGTGTTTTTTATGCTAATTAGCTAATTTTAATATTAATTAAATTTGACTTAAAGACAATAATTCCCACAAAAATGCAAGAATTTCCATTTTCTTTCCTTGTAATTACCACACATGTCAGTTGCCAGATACAAGCCAGGTTGGCGAATTTTTTTTTATAATTTTTGAATTTTTAAAGTAGATTAATTAGCATAAAATACAAAGCACAATGAATCGTTCGAAAATCATGTTAAATCAAATTAATCATTGAAGCTAATTACCTGGGCCTGATATAATACATAACTGCGACTAATGATGGTTGTGGTGTTTAAAGGACACATAACTCTTTTTTGTTTGGGTAAAAGTAGAGAAAATAGTTGTAAATGGATTGATATGCTAATTAGGTTCCGCCATTATGGAAATTTACATTTTTGTAAATATCTCACCTTCCGGTGCATGGATATTTGTAAATGAGGAGTCCACACCTATGTTTGGAGGGTCAATGAATAAAGTGAACAGATTTCCTTTGTTGTCAGAGATGTTGAATAGTCTTTATGGATGATATGTTAATTATAATCCCCGATCACCAGTAAGGGGGATTATATTGTTATCGCTTTTTTGCGTGCATGTCTGTGTGTTGTCACTTTTCACTTCCGTCGATGTAAATGTGAGGTTGTATGGCTCTATAGCCTGGAGGTGTAGGTATGCATGCTGTGATATCATAATCTATAGCTTGACATTGCTCCTTCTAATTGTGATTGTATAATTCTTATTGTCATATGCAACAATACATTAAATAACCAATTTGATTTGTTTCTTGCAGACATAGTGCGTTGATGGCCCAATTCGTTGCACAGAGATGAAACCTCAGAAGAGAAAGCAGGAACGGACTGATGTCAGTGCAAAACAGAGACAGATATGTATCCTGCATTGTGAGGGAGCAAAGAGTGATGGATTCACCTATTTATCAGAATTTATGCTTAAGTTGGAACAGTTCACTTGCATCATGTATGGCAAGAGTCGATTTCAGGAAGTGGATGAAGTAAGGGTGCTCATGATAAGGGAGAAGTGTGGGGACAAGCCTCTGGACGCAGGCCGCAACATTGACCTTGGGAAACTACCTCCATGTAGAAAGTGCTTAGAGCAGCACATCCGAAGAGCTAATTATCAAGCAGCTGTTTGGAAGCGTTGTCATATCGCAGATCCCAATATACCAGATGACATGCAGGAACATGGCTGGACATACACAGATGGTGTTATGGAGCCACTGTGGATTTCAGGCGATATTCTACCCAAGAAATCGATTGGTTCACTGCAGGAGGCACTGGAAGAAGACAGTGATGATGAGGATGATGACGAGCCATGCGAATGTGAAGATTGTGTGGACTCGGACATTGAATAGTATGATGGCCAATGAAGGACATAGCAAGCAAACATCAGGTTCAGAATCTGCGAACAAAGGACACTTCTTCGATACATGACTGATAGTTAATCGAAACAGCGTGATTATCAACTGGTCGAGATTGTCAAACTCAGATGTGTGCTACGAAGTTTGCGAAGACTCCAACAGATTGCAGATCATCTACTCATAGTTTTTGCCATTGTATCGATCTACTTCATAGTAGAGTGCAGATGCAGGCGACCAATGTGAAGATAAACCATTTGTAAGATCTGGTGTGTGGCGAGTAGGCTTTCAAACATCTGGTAACTGTGGAAGAAAGAGGATACAGTAAATATTATTAGATTAATATTTTTATATCCGAATGCATTCTAAGTGTGAGATCTTCAATTACTGCACTCAGATGGACCATATGAATACATTTTTGCTGTATATGCTCTCCTTTAGCCACAACTTTGCCGGTTCCGGGTTTGGAGCGACGAGAGGTCTCCTTCGGGGCTCCCTGCTGACGTTCTCAAAGTTAAGTTTCCGGTCGTTATTTGTCCCGTTTTAACTGTTTAATTTTCTCACCGACATGTTACTGTGTGTTCCTAGTTCGGGTTTGTTTCAAAAATCGTGCTATTTTGTGAGTATTTTTGTCGACGTTCTTACCTGGTATCTGAGGCCTCGGCCTTGGCCTAGGCTTGAGGCCTACCGGTTCCACTCGGTGTTCGATCATTTTTATCTTGCCAAAACGAAGTTTTGCAAGATATGTTAGTCAGCTTGTATGTTTTTTTTTATTGTTTGTCTGTAATTGTAGTGTCGTGATAGAGATGCTTAGCAGGCAGACACGAGCGGGGGAACAGTCGAGCCGGGCTGTGTTGCACAAGCGCGAGCGCGGGCGTACTTTGCCCGCAGCTCTCCTTTATTACGTACTCAGTACACTCACAAGCCGGGCGACTACGGCATCACTACGACGCCTCAGGCGGCGCGCACTCCTTATATTCCTGGCAGACACGATGCTCACGACGACCACTCCCCCCATCATCATGCCCCGCCCCGCAGGCCCTCAGGCTATACCACACTCCTCCCTCCTAAAACTATGATTATTAAATGATCACCATCATAATAAGCATAAACAGCACGAAGTACTACGGTATAACAGTAGACAAGGTACAAAAAAGAAAACAGCGAAGTATAAAAGCACATCACATCATATAACGTGTGGATGCGAGCTAGTGGAGCTGCAACGGCCAGGTTCCGAAGACTGAGGTGCACACAGCACCTACCAAACTCTGACCGCGTTACCGATATGAAGCAGCAAGGCGAGAAGCACAGCAGCACTACACAGCGGAAACGCCCCCAGGCGGCTCATGCTTACATGGCCTTCGGCGAGGCCGCGGCGACCTCCCGAGCAAACCTCCCCCGGCACCATCAAACGCCTGCGGCCCACAAGGCGGCACACCTCCCCCAGGCAGACCTGAAGCAGATAAACATTCCGAGGCCGGAAGCCCGCTGTCTGGAAGCCGTGGCGCCAGTGCCAGACTCGATTGACCTTGGATGGGGGCGCTGAACAGCGCCGCTGGCTGGATGCAACCAATGCTCCACAACAACCCACGCACCACAATCAGTTGAGATGCCACCGCATGGCCAAAACGGCCTTGAGCGAACCCAGAGAGCCGCGCCCCAGGCGCCAGGCACGTCTGACCTTGCTGAAAGCAGAGGTGGGGGTAACGCCGACCAGCACACGAGTCCCGGCTCCGAGTCGATCTCCGAGACCCCCACGGCAGTTAGACGGTCGCAACTCCATTCAAACCACACTTTAACTACAGGCTCGTCATAAATCAATAGGAACAGCACTGGAACCATTGCAAACTCATTTTTCCGTACAGCGCGTTCTTTTGATAAAATCCCAGCACCTGACAAAACAACTACCCGTGGCCTGGGGCAACTGGAGGCCAATAAACCCTCTTTATTCGCCCCCACCGCTCCCAAAGCCCCCACATCACATTGATCATAATACAAATCCCATCGATTGATCTCAGCCAAACCTATTCTCACACATGAACAGTTGGCATTTATTTCAACAACGTTAAACCGCATCACTCGAGCAATGAAAAACAAATATGCAATGAACAGCAACCCATAACCCACATCACGAGTCCGTCTCTTGGTTGTCGACTCGATGTTGCGACTCGCGACTTCCTTTAACGCCACGGGCTCACCGCAACCCGTTGAAGCTGCCCGAACAATACAGGCGCACCCCGCACCATGAACGCAGCCGACGCGCGAGAGCTCATCGCGAGAGCTGGCACGGCTCCCGCTGCTTCCGCACCGCACACCACCGTTGCAGGCAGCAACGAACGGCCGCTCCCGTTGCATCGATGCGGCTCCCGCCGCCAGAACCTCGCCCTCGGGTCTCGACGAAAGCATCGAAGAGAGCACCGGCACACCTGGAGGTACGAACTGGAGATCCAGCTCGAGGTGCGCCAGCCAGTCCCGACCCAAAAGGGCGGGCCCCTCCCCTCGCACCACGAACCTCGGAAGCGCAACCCGCTGGTCCCGCTGGGCAATCACAACGTGCGCCCCGCCAACCGCCGGCAGCGCTTCACCGGCATACGCGTGCGATGCGAGGGCAGCACGAGTGGACTCAACTCGACACCCGATCAGTGCCCCGATCACTTCGACATTCACTGGCATCGGTCCTATCACCGTAGGACCAACTGAAACCAGGCTCAACATGGGCAGCATCAGTGCCCCGGTCACCTCAACCTCCCCTGCCACTGATCTTGTCATCTCCGGATCAATTGGAAGCAGGTCTAACACCGGCAGCATCTCCCGCTCCGGGTCGCTGGAATCTTGACCCGGGACGGAAGGACCGCTTCGCACACCGCCATCTATGACTGTAATGATGGGCGATGACTCTCGGCACACACACCGTAGACGTCCTCGAGTGCTTCGACCGCCGTCCGAGTGATTGCATTGCAACGCTCGCCCACGACCCGCGCCGCAGACCGTGCGCGCGGCCGTGCGCGCCTGGCACATCGCGCTGACCTCCGGACCATCTGCTGTGCACCGACCATCGAGACCCCGGACATTCTTCAGAGCTTGCGCGACGTCGAACGCCGCGTTCGAGCCGAACCGCGTGTCCTCGTTCTTTAGCCGTGGCTTTGCAGAACTCATTCCCCCGATTTGTCGTGCCTCAATAAAACAAACACTGAGCGCGGCCGTTGCCCACTCGACGTGGCCGAAGTCGACTCCGACGAAGGCGGGCACGCGTCCGCGCGCCGTGCCCCGACTCCCTGTCATGCCTGAGCTGGACCACGCTGGCGAGCCTCCTGGCTCCAGAGCCTGTGCGCGCGCGAGCGAACCTGCGACACGCTCTTCGCGATGCGTACTCCTCGGGAACCTCGAACCGCGCAAGTTGCGCTGAGTTACTCGCTGCCACTCCGAACCCAGCCACCACCCTGCACACGCCGATCCGAAGATCCTCGTCAGCCAACTGTAGTGTTGTGATAGAGATGCTTAGCAGGCAGACACGAGCGGGGGAACAGTCGAGCCATGCTGTGTTGCACAAGCGCGAGCGCGGGCGTACTTTGCCCGCAGCTCTCCTTTATTACGTACTCAGTACACTCACAAGCCGGGCGACTACGGCATCACTACGACGCCTCAGGCGGCGCGCACTCCTTATATTCCTGGCAGACACGATGCTCACGACGACCACTCCCCCCATCATCATGCCCCGCCCCGCAGGCCCTCAGGCTATACCACAGTAATCACGTATAAAAAATTCTGCAGAGCACAGTTTTCATCGGAAATTTTTGTAACTTCGCATATCAGAGGCCTATAGAGGTCCCTTTCAGTGCACAAAATTTTGAAGGTCAAGGTCAAAGGCCAAGGTCACTTTGGCGCAAACCAGGGGAGTCGACGAAACCCTTATTTTTTGAGTAATTTTGATCGGATCGTCTTCAAACTTCATGGGAATATAATTCATGGTCTGTCGCTCAGCTGATTAATTTTTGGTGGCAATTGGCCTTGACCTTCATATGTTTTTTTTTTCTTTGGTCTGTAATCACGTATAAATCACTCTGCAGAGCACAGTTATCATTGGAAATTTTTGTAACTTCGCATATCAGAGGCCTATAGGAGGTCCCTTTCAGCGCATACAATTTTAAAGGTCAAGGTCAAAGGTCAAGGTCACTTTGTCGCAAATCAGGGGAGTCGACGAAACCCTTATTTTTTGAGTAATTTTGATCGGATTGTCTTCAAACTTCATGGGAATATAATTCATGGTCTGGCGCTCAGCTGATTAATTTTTGGTGGCGATTGGCCTTGACCTTCATGGTTAGCGCTTCAGGTCAACCATATTTGACCCCAAGGTCAAATTTTCAAGTTTTCGGAACCATATCGTGTAGTAGCTCAAATTGAACACCTCGATGAGTGCTTTCTAGATATGTCAAGCTTGAGATATTATGATGTCATTTGGTGACGTTATGAGGGAAAAGCATATTTTTCATGGTTACTCTGTAGAACGATTCTCATCGGAATCTCTCGTCGGCAGATATTCCTCAAGGAGTCGCTCCTGGTGGATAGCAGCTCTGTTCACCTCAGTGTGACCTCAAAGAAGTCACACGTGGTCACCTTTTGGCAAGATACGGGTCACCCTGCGGGTGACATTGTTTTTTTATTTTTTTGTTTGTTTGTTTGTTTTTGTTTTTTCTCCCCATTACCTTCAATTTCTATCCTCCCCATTACCTTCAATTTTCATCCTCCCCACTTTCCAAACATCCCCCATTCTCCCAACTAATCTCTTTCTTATCTCAAAAAAAAAAAAAAAAAACCCAACAACAACAACAACACGCTCACGTTCTCCTGATTCTGCTTCTTCTTCTTCCTCTTAACTTCCTCCTCGTCTTCTTCCGCGATTTTTTTCAACACTTCCATGACCTAATCTGTTGAACTCTCTCAAACATTAATATTAACAACATAAACGATCTTATAATGCTTCATCTTCCTCTCTCACACATGTGGTACTCTTTACTGTTTCACAATGCACTACTCTTCTGCTATTTTAACAGACTGCTCTCATTTCGAGCTCTCCTTCATTCCTTGCCAAAAAAAATCCAACTATTACAGCGTTTATTCTCTCCATTCTCTGAATTCGCCTTCATTGCATCCATCAAGAATTGTGTTAAATCGCATCTCTGACCTAAAACTTTTAAAAAACAGTTTGCCATGGATGTTCGCTTTCCATCAACCATTCTTTTTTTCCAATTTCAGTGCCAACTCACCCCTCTCACCCCTCACTCTCACTCTCAAAGCAACCATGCCACTCTTCTCCATCCAAGCCTCCCTCTCACCTCTCTCAAAAATTCCAACCTCACTCATCCTTCTCAAAGTTGCCCCCTCCTCTCATCCACCAAGCTGCCTCCCTCCACTGCCTCTCACCTCCATCTCTTCACTCCACCTCCTCAAATCCTCAACTGCCTTCTTCCTTGTCTCTTGTCCCCCCTCTTCCCCAGCACCACGGAGCCTTTTCTCCTCCTCATTTGGCCCCCTCCCCTCGCTATTCTGCAATACCCCACACTCTTTCAACAACTCTCCTACCCATCCGCTCCCCTCCACACCCTGCACCCAAAGCCTCCTCCCCTACCTCTTCATTAAAAGTGTGGACCTCAAATATCCGGGGCCTTCGCTCAAACCTTTCAGATCTTTCCATACAGGTTTCCGCTGACAAACCAGACATTATCTGCCTAACAGAAACTTTCCTCTCCCAAGACGTGTCTGACTCCCAAGTATCTCTCACCGGTTACTCCCTCTTACAGTATGACAGACCTGAGCCTCGTCCTGGTGGAGGAGTTGCTCTCTTCATCAAAGACTCTATTCCTCACTCTCCATGCACTGCTCTCACTCCCCCACACCCCCAGGAATACCTCTGGCTTCGGCTTCCCCTCCACTCCCACCTCATGTTTATATGTGGACTGTACCGTCCACCGAACAGTGATGACTCCATCTACACCTCACTATCCGAAAACATGGACCATCTTCTATCTTCTCATCCAAACTCTCTCTTCCTCTTATGTGGTGACTTCAATTGTCATCACGCCAGTTGGCTAGGTGTGGGTACCTCTCTCACCTGCCATGGCACCTCAGCAAAAGCTTTCTGCGACTCATTAGGACTGACTCAATCTGTCAACTTCCCGACCCAGATCTCAACCAATGGTACTCCATCTCTTCTGGATCTGATTTTGACAAATTTCCCTGACAATATCTGCTGTTCTTCCTTCACACCAATCGGTTCTTCTGACCACGTCCTTGTCAAAGTGGACATCTCTCTGGCTGTTATCAGAGAACCACCTCACCGCCGTCGAGTCTGGCATTTCACTCAAGCCGACTGGCAGGGTCTCCGAGCAGCCATCAAACTTACAGACTGGTCTCCTATCACTACTTTCTCAAACATCAACTCATCCTGGGAATTCTTTCAAAGAAACTTGCTCTCCCTCATGCACAGATTTATCCCCTGTCGTGTTCAGTTGTCCTACCCTTCCTCCCGCCCTTGGTTTACTGAAGCTTGTGGCGAGGCAGTTGTCCTGAAACAACTTGCCTTTGCCTCATGGAAAGCAAACCCAACTGAGGGCAATCTCAGTTCTTTCCACAAAGCTTGGAACAAGTGTGTATCTACCCTCAGGAGAGCCAGAAAACAACATCTTTCTCATCTCAAGTCTGAACTCTCAAACCTCTCTCCCTCCTCAAAATCCTGGTGGCGTTTAATCAAATCTGTTTCTGGTGTATGTTCCCCCTCCATCCCCCCCTTTACCTCAAATGGCCGCACTGCTGATACCACACGTGATAAAGCTGAATGTCTAAACTCAGTGTTTGCAGCTAAATCTTGTGTCCTAAACCCATCACTTACTTTACCCAGTCACACCCAACTGTCCCTGGACTCTGTATCCTTTTCTCCTGACAAGGTGGAGAGCTTGGTTTTAAACCTCGAGTCAGATTCTGCAACCGGTGCAGACGGCATCAGCCCACTTGTCCTCAAAGCCTGCTCTTCTGCTCTTGCTCACCCTCTCTCTGTTCTATTCACCCTCTCATTTGCCCAAGGTCATCTGCCATCTGCTTGGAAATTTGCTCACATCACTGCCCTGCATAAAAAGGTGCAAAAACAGATCCCTGTAACTACAGACCAATGAGCCTAGTCCCAATCATCAGCAAGGTTATGGAATCCATCATCGTTTCAGACAAGAAATCCTTCCTCTTCTCCAATGGCTTGATTTCCAATCATCAATTTGGTTTCAGACCAGGTCACTCTACCCTGGATATGCTGCTTCTGCTCTCCCATCAATGGATGGAGGTCCTCAATGCCAGACAGGAAATCCGAGCCGTATCCCTGACATATCACGTGCTTTTGACACAGTCTGGCACCCTGCACTACTCAACAAACTCTCTTCCCATGGTATTCAAGGCCATCTCCACTCATGGCTCGCAGACTTCCTCTCCTGTCGCAGTCAACGTGTGGCCCTAAATGGAGTTCTTTCATCCCCTCTTCCTGTGCAGGCTGGAGTTCCTCAAGGTAGCGTTCTGGGCCCTGTTCTATTTCTGGTTTTCATCAATGATCTCTCTGACTCTCTGGAAAATCCTCTATTTCTCTTTGCCGACGACTCCACCCTCTGCCGTACCATCTGCTATCCCTCAGACCGGCAAGCAGCAGCTTCTTCGCTCACTGCATATCTGGATAAAATCACAAACTGTTCCAACACGTGGAACATGTCTTTCAATCCAGACAAATCTCACACTCTCACGATGTCTCTTCGAAAGGACCGTTTAGAAACCCCCCCCATCCACTTTCTCAACAATCCTCTGGAAGAAGTCTTTTCTTTCAAGCTTCTGGGTCTCACTATCTGCCATGACCTTTCCTGGGAAAGTCACATTTCCAACCTCGCCTCAAAAGCCAGTCGCCGACTAGGAATACTCCGTCGTGCAAAGTCCTTCCTCAGCCCTCTTGAGCTCTTGACCACTTACAAAGCTTTTGCCCGTAGCCTGATGGAGTACTGCTCTCCCCTCTGGGCTGGTGCTCCTGCCTCCCACCTTTCTCGGCGTCATGCTGTCGAAACCAGGGCATTTAAGATCATCGGCATCTCCCGCAATGAAGTTGAGTCTTTGGGCCTCTCACTCAATCACCGCAGGTTGGTCGGTGGTCTTTCTGTCTTCTACCGACTCCTCTCCAGCCTTGCCCCCCCCCTGCTCTCTCTGCGATTTGTCCCCACCACATTTCCACAGGGCGCTCAAGGTCCGTCAACAACCCCCTTCTGGTAAAACTACCAAAATCACGAATCACTGCTCGTCTTCACTCTTTCATTCCTCTTTTTCCCGCCTTTGGAATAAACTTCCTCACTCTATTCTTTCCCATTCTTCCCTCCCGGCTTTCAAAACAGCTGTTCACCACCACCTCTTATCTTCCCCCATCCAAATTCTCGATCTTTTCTACCCCCGATACTCCACCCAAGCCCATTTCCTTCAATTCCCCTGCTTTCCTTCTTGAAACTCCCTGTAATGTCCATCTTCTCTTCGCCATGTTCCCCGTCCCATCCCCATCCCTCTCCCTTCCACAGTTCACCTAATGTGTCTGTTCCCCACTGTTTTGTCCCTTCCACTCCCGCCCCTCTTGTCTCATGCCCCCTTGCTGTGAGTTGTGTGTTAGCTCTCATACGAGCCTCGACAAGGTATACAAAAAAAAAAAAAACTAATTACACATCAGTTTAACTTTTGTGCCTACAGGATGGTCACTATTTCCAGCCTCTGGTAGAGATACATTATGATATAATGACATCCACTCACCTTATTTACATACCACTGCATTTTAAAATATTTGATTTAACTTCAAGGCCCAATCTTATCAAAATATGTAGTCATGATGCTTTCGTGAAGCTCAAAACAGATTACACATCGCTCCATGCATTCTGTTCATAGGGAATAAAGATGTATAGGAAATTCATTGTTCTATGATTTTTGCATGTAATTAAGCTATCCAAACATTATTGTACATCTCTGACAACAAAGGAAATATGTTCACTTTATTCCTTGACCCTCCAAACATATGTGTAGATTCCTCATTTACAAATTTCCATGTACCAGAAGCCAGTTGATATATTTACGAAAATGAGAATTTCCATCATGGCGGGTCCTAATTAGCATATCAATGCATTTAAAATTATTTCCACTACTTTTACTCAAACAGAAAATAGTTGCTTCCCTTAAACACCAACAGACATCATAAGTCACAGTTATGTATTATATCAGGCTCAGGTAATTAATTCTATTGATTAATCTGATTTCGCATGATTTTCGAACGATTCATTGTGCTTTCTTTTTTATGCTAATTAACCTACTTTAAAAAAATTCAAAAATTTTAATATACTCTTTTCCAACCTGGCTTGTATCTGGCAACACTGAAGTAATGTTTTTTTTGACAAAAAACTGATGTGTGTGGAAATTACAAGGAAAGAAAATGGAAATTCTTGCATTTTTGTGGGAATTATTGTTTTTAAGTCAAATTTAATTAATATTCAAATTAGATAATTAGCATAAACAAAATATATATTAATACGTAAATGTATAAGCTTTAATTTGACACCAATTTTGTGATTTTATGTTTATATTTGACGGAGATATTGACATTTTGCCGATCTTTGTGAGATTCGTCTATTTTTGATTGGTTGCCATGGAAACAGCTTAATAAAGCATCGGGCAAATGAGTTATTTTTCTGGGAACATCTTATTTCTGATACTTGGGATATGTATGAACACTGTGGTATCAGTGAAAAATTGTCGCAGGGGGGGGGGTGCAAGGTAGGTCCCACTGGCCCCCGGCCTATAAGGTATATTTGGCTGAAAGCTTGTCACGATAAAGCAGAAAGCTATGTCCGTGACTCATATATATATGTATATGTGTATATATATATATATATATATATATATATATATATATATATATATATATATATATATATATATATATATGTATATATATATATATATGTATATGTGTATATATATATATATATATATATATATATATATATATATATATATATATATATATGTATATGTATATGTATATATATATGTATATATATATATATATATATATATATATATATATATATATATATATATATATATATATATATATATATATATATATATATATATATATATATATATATATATATATATATATATATATATATATATATATATATATATATATATATATATATATATATATATATATATATATATATATATATATATATATATATATATATATATATATATATATATATATATATATATATATATATATATATATATATATATATATATATATATATATATATATATATATATGTATATATGCATACATATATATTATTATGGTTTTGGGGGGAAATGGAATGATTTAATAATAGGGGGGCAACTGAGCATAACAATTGTGCATTTTGTGAGGAAAGCACCAAATTTGGCAGACTAGTAGCCTATCATATTATGAACAGATTTGGATATTGGGCCATCTCAAAATTTTTGATGGCAGTGGAAAATGGCTGCCACAGCCATCAGCGGCTGAATTTGAGATGGCCCAATATCCAAATCTGTTAATAATATGTCAGGCAACTCGTGTGCCCAATTTGGTGCTTTCCTCACAAAATGCATAATTGTTATGCTATATTTAGCTAAGTTGCCCCACTATAAGGAGGTTTAGCATTGTGAAAAGTTGCTTGGTCCATGGACAAGTAGAAGCATCGCGATGGAACTAAGTTAGGGAATCTGCTTAAGTGTTATGTGCCACCACACGAAGGGTGGTGTGGTGTTAATTAGCCGAGGGAGTAAAAAATAAGTCCGCCAGTACATGATTGCCCTCTGTGATTTTCTCTATGTTTTTTATATTGCAAGGCAGGAAGTAAAGCTGGGAAACGCGTCCCTGAAACAAAAACAAACAAGAGAAGCCCTGCCTTCCTGGGTTTAGGGGCAAGCATGCCACGGAGGCAGGGGATATAGAGTGCAGAAGTAGAGGGGAGTGATCACAAGACGAGAGAGGCATGCGCATTGCATGTGGAGATTGTGGAAGGGTCCCGTCTTGTTCAGCAGAACACATGCAAGGTCGGTGTGAGACCACACGAGGCAGGTGGCACCTGGCACCTTTGGAAGAGGAAGGCTGCAACGTTCTTGAGCCAGCATGAGGAAAGCTGCTTGTGGATTGCCTGGCGTACATCTGCCCTGCGACTATAGAGCACCATTTTACGTGCGTGTGTCCTGCTACAAGTGAAGCATCATTCTGCTTGCGTGTGCACTTGCTGGTGGAGGCACCTCTACTCTGGGTTCAACAGGGATCAGCTTTGGCCCAAGCTGAATACCAGTGTACTGAGGAGGGGGGGGGGTCTTTTCATTTTGTCACCCTTTAGCTGTGTTTGTGTCTGTGTGCGAGGTCTTAACCGTAGCAGTTATTTATTTATTATTGGTATTATTTCCTTTCACATTATTGTCTTTGTAAATATGTGTATGTTCATTAAATGTGGTTATTTTGAAAAAATTGTATTTGTCCATTTGTCGTGGGTTCATGGATTAAACCCCCTGTGTATCCATTCCATTCTCCTTATTCCTCCTTCCGTCCATCATTCCGAGTACTCCTTCGCCCTCCGCGATTGCTCTCCGCCATACACTTCGAGCACGTGTTGAAATCTATGTCAATCAACGTGTTTGCCTCCAAGTAATAACGAACTGCTCGGCTGTCTGGGGACTGTCGGTGTTCACCATATGGCTCCGACAAATTTGGGTCATGGGGTTAACTTGGGCCGACCACCCCCAGGACAATATATATATATATATATATATATATATATGTGAATATATATATATATATATATATATATATATATATATATATGTTAATATATATATATATATATATATATATATATATATATATATATATATATATATATATATACATATATATATTGTTGTGGTTACCAGATTCGCAAACCACCATTCAGGTCCCTTAGGTGAGGTATCTCGGTAAGTGCATGTGTAGTTAGGCCCAAACCCGTTGTCTAGTGGGAATACATGTCATTTATACGTGCTGCGACTCTTCAGGATAGCCGTTTTTCTTTTACTATCTTTATTTTGGACCAATCGCCACCATCACAACCACAACAACAACCACCAACCACAACGCCGCTTCACCACAACCGCCATGACCTTTACCGTCGCAACTCGCCACCATCGCATCACCGTCATCTCGCGCCACTCATGGGCACCGATGCTGGACTCGTGTAGGGCGCACGTTGAACAGCGTGTACAAAATCACGGATTTTCTGCTTCAAAAACGGATCCAAAACGACACACGCCCACTTTTTGCCGTCCAATCGGTGA
Organism: Eptatretus burgeri; assembly: GCF_056783735.1. Classification (NCBI taxonomy): domain Eukaryota; kingdom Metazoa; phylum Chordata; class Myxini; order Myxiniformes; family Myxinidae; genus Eptatretus; species Eptatretus burgeri. Next base: position 48,494,962 of record NC_140973.1, on the reverse strand, counting down.
GCGAGGGGCGGGTGGCCCCGCCCCCAGGGCGATTGATATATGCAAATTTGTGGATCAAAAAGCCTTCACGCCCACTTTTTCTCGGGCCAATGGGGAGCGAGTTGAAAGGTCAAAGGGAGGGGGTCAAAGGCGAAGTTACGGGGGGATAAAAGGACGGTGTTCGTCAGTCAAAAGAGTAGTAAAAGTCGGAGCGAAAGAGTCAGCAGAACGAGTAGTAAAGGTCGGAACGAGGCGAAGGAGTCGGAACAGAGAGTCAAGACTTCGCGGGCGGTGGAGCTGCTCGTCGTGTGCGTTGAAGTCGGAACGGAGGGGACGAGCTGTGGAGAGGCGGCGAGGGCGGACGAGGGGGTGCTCGCGTCGTGCAGGGAGCTGCACCCCTGGGAGGCCGGCAGCGCGACCTGGCCGAGGTGGAGACGCTCGTCGCGCACATAATAAAGATCCTCTATACCCCGAGCATCAGCAACCCCCTCCTGTTTCCCCCCGCGCTGAGATAGTGCGACCAAGGGGGCCCCGTTCCCACCCCCCTGCCAGGCACTGTCCACGAGGCCCGCGGGTTGCGGGGCCATCGCCGCTCCGCGTCTCATCACCAGACGGGTAGGCCCGACCAGGTCTCGGCCCCAGGCCTACCTCATTCTTGAGGGTATTTCTTTTCCTTGGTTTTGGGTATGTGTTGTCGGCGCCGTCTGTGAAGTAGAATTGTATAAGTGTTGCCGTGTGCTCGGTAGTTGGTATTAGCTCTGCACTGTGTTTTCACTTTTATGTTTGCTTTTTGTGTCAATGGAATTGTGTTTTCTTTTTTTTTTGTGTGCATTTGGTGGAATTGTATTTGTGTGCTTTCCGTTCGTCGCGAATAAATGTGCTTTATTGTTGAACTGTTCTCCCGCTTCGCTTCGTCTTTTCCCCATTGAACCCCCATCTTGCTTCACGTAAAGGGTTGGTAGTGGGCTGAGTACGCCCGATAATTAATCGAACCGTCGAGGTCGACGATAACACCGCTCGGTTATTCTGATAGTACGGAACGGGTCGCTTAAGTGGCCCGTGTCCGAAGTCGACCTGCGGCGAGGTGCGATCGCCCGGTCTACCCTCCGCGTGGGTACTTAGGTAGTTCGAATTTGGCGAGCAACCCTATCCCACGCGGGGGCTGATTGGCTCGATCGCGGTGAGACCGAAAGGTCCACCCGTGACTGGTTCCCGGCGTTAGTCCGAGAGGGTCACGACTGGATTGTCCGTCCGGTGGGCGACGTGCCGCGATTCGAGTTACGTGGCCGTTCGCACGCCGGCGGGCGCGAAAACCCCAACAATATATATATATATATATATGTGAATATATATATATATATACATATATATATATATATATATATATATGTGAATATATATATATATATATATATATATATATATATATATATATATATATATATATATATATATATATATATATATATATATATATATATATATATATATATATATATATATATATATATATATATATATATATATATACGAATATAGATACGATATATATATATATATATATATATATATATATATATATATATGTGAATATATATGTGTGAATATATATATATATATATATGAATATATATATATATATATATATATGAATATATATATGTATATATATGTATATATATATATATGAATATATATATATATATATATATATATATATATATATATATATATATGAATATATATGAATATATATATATATATATATATATATATATGAATATATATATATGAATATATATATATGAATATATATATATATATATATATATATATATATATATATATATATATATATATATATATGAATATATATATTCATATATATATATATATTGTTGTGGTTGACCAAATTCGCAAACCACCATTCAGGTCCCTTCGGTGAGATATCTCGGTAAGTATATATGTGTAGTTAGGCCCAAACCCATTGTCTAGAGGGGATAAATGTCATTCATGAGGGCTGCGACTCTTCAGGATAGCCGTTTTTCTTTTACTATCTTTATTTTGGACCAACCGCCATTATTACCACCACCAACCACGTCTCAACAGCCATCACAACAATAACCACCAACCACAACGCCGCTTCACCACAACTGCCACGACCTTTACCGTCACAACTCGCCACCATCGCATCACCGTCATCTCGCGCCACTCGTGGGCACCGATGCTGGACTCGTGTAGGGCGCGCACCGAGCAGCGTGTTCAAAAGCATCGCGGACTTTCTGAAAAAAAACGGATCAAAAACGACTCGCGCCCACTTTTGTTCCGTCCAATCGGTGAGCGAGGGGCGGTTTGGCCCCGCCTCCAGGGCATTGGAGGGCGGTCGCTATATGCAAATTCATGGATCAAAAAGCATTCACGCCACTTTTCCTCGGGCCAATGGGGAGCGAGGTGAAAGGTCGGAGGCAGAGGGTCAAGGGTGGAAGAGCGAAGCCACGGGGCTTATAAAAACGACTGCGTTCGTCAGTCGAGTCAGTTGAGTTCGCAGTTCGCAGTTGGAAGTGGAGTTGGAAGTGGAGAAGAGAAGCAGTTCGCAGTTCAGTTCGCAGGAGGAAGAGTTGAGTTGGAAACGGAGGAAGAGTTGAGTTGAAGCGTCAGTTCAGTGCAGTTGGGAGTTCGCGGAGTCGGAGTGAAGAGGAGCTGTGGAGAGGCGGCGGCGGCGAAGGCGGACGAGGGGGTGCTCGCGTCGGATTCGGGGAACTGCGGAGAGAAAGGCCGGCGGCGCGACCGAGGTCGTGGTGGAGACGCTCGTCGCGGGACCCGCGATTTTGTGAAATCCTCCTTTCCCCGAGCATCAGCAACCCCCTCCTGTTTCCCCCCGCGCTGAGATAGTGCGACAAAAGGGGGCCCCCTTCCCACCCCCTACCAGACACTGTCCGCGAGGCCCGCGGAGTTGAGGCACCACTGCCGCTCCGCTTCTCATCATCAGACGGGTAGGCCCGACACGGTCTCGGCCCCAGGCCCGCCTACCCCCTCATCCTGGAGGGTGGTTCTCTTTTCTTTTGCTTTGGGAATGTGTGTTGGCGGCGCCGTCTGTGAAGTAAAATTGTATAAGTGTTGCCGAGTGCCCGGTAGTCGGATAGATCTGCATTGTTGCATTTGCTTTTTGTCTTCTTTTCTATGTGCTTTTGGTGGAATTGTATATGTGTGCTTTCCGTTCATCGCGAAATAAATGTGCTTATTATTGAACTGTTTTCCCGCTTTGCTTCGTCATCTCTTTCATTGAATCCCCATCTTGCTTCACGTAAAGGGTTGGTCGTGGGCTAAGACGCCCGATAATTAATCAAACCGTCGAGGCCGACGAATAACACCGCTCGGTTATCCCGATAGTATGGAACGGATCGCTTAAGTGGCCCGTGTCCGAAGTCGACCTGCGGCGAGGTGCGATCGCCCGGTCTACCCTCCGTGTGGGTACTTAGGTAGGTCGAATTTGGCGAGCAACCCTATCCCACGCGGGGGCCGATTGGCTCGATCGCGGTGAGACCGAAAGGTCCACCCGTGACTGGTTCCCGGCGTTAGTCCGAGAGGGTCACGACTGGATTGTCTGTCCGGTGGGCGACGTGCCGCGATTCGAGTTACGTGGCCGTTCGCACGCCGGCGGGCGCGAATCAGCAACAATATATATATATATATATATATATATATATATATATATATATATATATATATATATATATATATATATATATATATATATATATATGTATATATATATATATATATATATATATGTATATGTATATGTATATATATATATATATATATATATATATATATATATATATATATATATATGTTCATATATATATATTCACACATATATATATATATATATATATATATATATATATATATATATATATACATATATACATGAGTATACACACACACACACACACGAAAGTGGATCGGCTTGCTATGCTCACCTCACCAGACGTCGCTACAGTGGGCCAAACACTGCCACGTTATTAAAAACACGTCACTGCAACGGTAACGCCACGTAATTAAAAACACCCCAGCACCAAGTACATGCCATGTTATTAAAAACACCCCACTGCCATGTTATTAAAATTACCTCACCTCCATGTAATTGAAAACACCTCACCACACGTTGGTATAGAGACGGGCTTATTTTAATTGAGGATAATGACTGAATGTGAGTTGCTGTGTTGTCATGATTTACATCAATCATAATTCAAACATTTATTTTCTTCAAATTTATTTGTAATATTCATGATATTACATGTTGATCATGATATTACATTTTTATATGCAATGTTCTTGGAAGATTTAAGTTGAATAATTTTTTTTTCCAATATATATATATATATATATATATATATATATATATATATATATATATATATATATATATATATATATATATATATATATATATATATATACATACATACATATACACAGTTAAGGCCAACATTATTCATACTCTATGAAAAATCTGAGAGTTTTGCATTTATCTCATACCTACAAGCTGGAGTGGTGGAACTTTCACTTCACCCAAGGACATTTAGTTGGCATGTACAAATTCACATATATTTTGGCTCAACATTATTAGCATAACAATAGAAATGTTAAGATTTCTGTTTTTATGCCTGTCCAAAATTATTCATACCCTATATCAAGTCTCAGAATTGAGGCCAATGTTTGTGATAATGCACATGCTTTTGATATTCCTAAGATTCTTAAAAATGTTATGCAATTATTCCAAGATGCGTGTATACAATCTGAATGCATTACAAATGTGGTCTATTGAATGTACAGTGAGGAATGTTATAGAACAACACTGCTTTTAGACTATAAATTAAGGGGAGCTGGTGCAATCATTCTCAGGTCATTGTCAGCATGGCGAAGAAGAAAGAAGTCAGTGAGGACCTTCGCTTGTGCATTGTCAATGTTCACAAGGAGGGGAAAGGCTACAAAGCGATTTCGAAGCAGTTCCGAGTGCCAGTTGCCACCATACAAAGCATAATTAGGAAGTACAAGGTGTTCCACACTGTAAAAAACATTGAAGGACTTGGTCGGAAGCCAAAGGTGTCGCCTCGTCTGGCAAGAAAAGTATGGCGAGAGGCCAACAACAATCCACAGATCACTATTGAGGCTCTCCTGAACAACCTTGGTGAGTCTGGGACCAAGATATCAAGGCAGACACTCCATCGGACGTTGCACAAGGGGGGTCTCCATGGACGCCGACCAGGAAAGACTCCACTCCTCCATCCCAGGCACAGAAAGGCTCGTCCAGCCTTTGCAAAAGCTGACCTGGACAAAGATCCAAGCTTTTGCTCCTAAGTTCTGTGGTCGTATGAGACGAAAATGGAGCTTTTCGGGCACAGAGATGTTGCTTTCGTTTGGCGAAAGAAAGGTGAAGCATACAACCCTAAGAACACAGTCCTGACCTTCAAGCATGGAGGCGAGAGCATAATGCTTTGGGGATGTTTCTCAGCCAGTGGGCCCGGCAATCTCGTCAAAGTGGATGGCATCATGAAAAAGGAGCAGTACATCAAGATCCTTGAGGAAAACATCAAACAGTCCGCAGAGAAACCTCACCTCGGGAGCATTGGACGTATCAGCAGGACAACGATCCAAAACACACCGCCAAGTCAGTCAAGAAATGGTTCCGGGATAATTATGGTTCCGGGATAACATTCTAGAGTGGCCAAGCCAAAGTCTGGACCTCAACCCAATTGAGAATCTGTGGAGGGAGCTCAAGACCAGAGTGATGGCAAGGAAGCCTTCCAACCTCAAAGACCTGGAGACCTTCGCGAAGGAGTGGGCCAAAATCCCTGGAGAGACATGCAAAAACCTTGTGAGAAAGTATAAAAACCGTTTGGAGGCTGTAATCACAAACAGAGGCTTTTCCATTGATTACTGAATGTGACTTTGAACTGATCTAAGCAAGGGTATGAATAATTTTGGACATGACATTTTTTGTAAATCCATCAATAAAATACCCCTGAAACAATGTATTTCTTGATATGTTTCTTGCAGTGATTCTTTCAGCTGTTTGTCACATTCTTATGTAACTTAAGCCAGAAGAAACTCATTCCTCAAATAACACGATTCAAAATACTCCAAATTTGGTAAGGGTATGAATAATTTTGGGCTTAACTGTATATATTTTTTAAACATCTGTTAGGACATACACACAGGAGAGGAAGGTGCAGAGTGGAATTTGATAAAAGTTTGAGGGAATAGTTCAGTGACAGCACGGGACAACACAACACACACTGCACAGATATACGTATATATCGATGATCACGTGAGAAAATAATGTTTCGTACCATAATGCATTGAATGGATTTCAAATGTTGTTCTTATTAAAACAAAAAATGTAAATTAACAGAATGTGATTCAGATTTTTTGTGTAACTTTTTGGATGGTGGGTATTTTTAAGCTTTAAAAATGGCAGAAGATGCTCTGAGAGTATGATATGAAATTATGGAGAGGATCCAATGTGTACTTCATATAGATAGAGGAAGGATGAGGGCAGGTGTGTGGGGGATCATGGTGAATTACATGAAGAGGGGTTGGGGTGGAGATGGTGGGGGATGGAAGGGGTGCTTTAACAACAACAAAAAAAAATCTACATTTGCATTCGCAATTAGTACATAATCAGGTATTCACCAAACTGGAAACGAGGAAAATGCATTTTAAACTCTTGTGTGACACATTTTGTTTCGTTGGTAAATGGCATGCCATTGCGTTATTTGTCCATCGATTAATTGCCTGGTGTTCTCGAGGACACCGCCAGACTCACGAGGCAAGTTCGCCACCAAGGAGTATTTTATGGGATGAGCCCTGGCTACTTTTCACGACCTCGCATTGCTATTTCACTCTACATTTAATTAAGAACACACAGCATTGATTTCTCTCATGATCTCTAATTTTGCAGGTGTCGGATTTAAACTCTTACAAAGCGATGGCTCAACTGTAACGCATACACGTCAGTCGAAAATAACCAGATTGTGAAGCACCAAATGGGGCTACTTGCTCACGAGTGATCCGATATACTACATGAAAGAATATCGAATCCATTCGCTCATTGTAATCCAAGTCCAACCCAACTCGCAATGTGCATTTCATGCACATCATGTGAGGTCAATGAAAAACACATGACAGCATATCAATCGGTGTGGAGCGGTGCTCAATTTTGTATACAGTGTCGAAGCTCGTGTTGGAGAGAGAACACAGACCAGTCCAGCATGTAACAGAACGACAAGAACAGCAGAAAGAGAGAAGGTGTGGGGGGGGACATGGGGAAGAATGAGAGCAAGGGGTGAACAGCAACACATTCTCCATCACAGATGTGGAAGGAAAAACGGACAACCTGGAAAAAGCCTGGATTGGGGAGGGTTAATGTGGAAAAATATCATGATTGTGGATGGAGGATGACATGAGATGGTGGTGAACAGCTGTTTTGAAGCCTGGGAGGGAAGAATGAGATTGAAGAGACTGAGGAAGTTGGTTGTAGAAGCGGTGGGGAGGAGAATGAATGAGTGGAGGTGAGCATTGAGTCGGGATATTGGGAGTTTCATCAGAAAGGGGTTACCGGCAGACCATGTGCACCTTGCAGAAACCTGTCGGGAGTTGGGGAGGGAGGGTCATGGAAAGGACAGAGGATGCAAGACCAGAAAGGAGGTGGGAGAACACAGAGACACCACTGACCTACCTGCAATTTGAAAGTGATCGGTCCATATGGACGCAGCTTCCTTGCGAGAGATTCTTATGATTTTGAAGATCTTGGTTCGCACGGCATCCGGCAGAGCAAGGTATGAAGCTGCTGAGGTGCCAGCCCAGAAGGGAAAGCAGTACCCCCATCAAGCTATGATGTCTGTAATTAAACATGGTCTGAAAGGGGCACCTTTATCTGTCACTGCCAAACTGGAAATGTAACTCAACCGTCTATTTGCCAGGATAAGTCATTGCTGTGTGAGGGGTCATGGTGTGCTGGTATCCTGCCTGAAATTTCTGCTTGGTGTTGGTTCCACAATAATGGGCAGAATGTTCCGATAGGATGGTCGAGAGGTAGCCCAGTGATCTTTGAGCTGACTCATCTGTGGTTAATTCCCGACCTGACTATAAACTGTCTGATTGGTGCTTTGCAGGCAGGGCTCTTCATTGCAAAGCACACCATCCCTTGATTGGACATTAAGAAAGGTGTTCTGTCAGCTCGCACTAGTTGGTAGATGTTGAAGATCCTCCAGTATCATAAATTCATGAAATGTAAGTAATTTATTGTCAGCATCCCAAACAGATTAGAATTTTCTAAAAACATCCATCCAGTTGGGCCGACAGTCGAACATCAGGCTTGGTCATGAGTCGTTTCATGCAAGGCTTGGGCCAGAACCTTTCCCCTGCTGACCCCACTAGAAGGGAGGTGGAGAAGAAAAAGTAGAAGATGTCGTAGCTTATATTCTTTGCAAATATATTTGTGATACTGATAAAGTGTATTTTTTTTTTAACGTCAAACATTCATGTTAATTCTTAGTTATTTCCCTTGTCGGCTTACTGGTGAATGGAATATTGGTATCCGACACTGTACTTCAAAACAACACAAAAAATTACAAGTTAAACCATAATAAGGAAAAAGAAAGCATTCAAATCAAGAAACCTTTGTCTAACTTGTGTGTTCCATTAGCAAACAGCTTGCTATCACTTTCCAAGCAAGTGTTTCCGTATCAACCATTTTGCAAGCCACTCGGCAAGGGTAGCAAGTGATGAAGAGAGGTACTTCATTATGTTTGCAAAAATTACTGCCATAGTAAGCTTCAAAACGATCCTACAACCAATGAAACATTCAGAGGCGTACCCCTGTTATGTATACTCATAATATTATTGAAACGTGCATTTAATCCTTTAATTGTTACTTCTACTTTATTTTTCTTGGGGGTATTTGGGGCAGCTACAAGTTCCATGAAAATGTTGGTGATGCTTTGAATACTCGCAACAATGCTGACCTCCAGTCTTTCTGGGACCCAAGTACACGGCACCATCCTTCAAACCAAGGATCTTGTACGAGGATCTCAATATCTCATAAAATCTTCAGTGTTCTCAGCATCTCGTGGGATCTACAGTGTTTGGTCATTGGGGCTTTGAGTCCCTTTCCAATGGGATTCCTGCTGTTGAGAAAGTTAAATTCTCAATGTGTCAGAAATTCAACTCTCTTTGAAATCACAGCCTTTGAACTGCAGCAGATTCAGTCCCACATTGCAATACAGTATCACGAAGCATCTGCCACACTTGAACTGAAAACTTGTGCAGCCAGGTTCACCTTCATTTTATGTTTCCTCCATTAGATGTGGGCATTCATCAGTTTATTGCCTCGTCTTCGTCCCTCCGATTATTGAAGCCTCATTAGCTCTTCAATGTACTGCCACTTGATATTTGTCATCATCAGAAGTCTTCAAAGTGCCTCAGTCTGAAAATGAGTGGTGCAGCAGTTTCAGCATTTGATAAACGTCTGGTACGACATATACGCTCTGAGAAGAGTCGGCTGGATGACGGAAAGAAGGATCCGTTCTTGTCCACTCGTGATACCATTTAATAGCAAATATCCGACTGGAATTTTCCACGATTTGTTGACTGAAACTGCCATGAGAACCAAAGCATCTTTAGCAACTGTCATTGAAATGTCGACTGAACCACTGACAGCATCGAAATAGCCTAAAAACTTTCCAATGACAAATTCCATGCTTCTCCTTATTTCCATTTTATCCAATATTAGTGAACATTCGGTTTCCTTCCACTTTGCTTTATTGTCCTTTGCTATGGCTTGAAGTGCTGCAAATGCTGGCTTTGTGAAGCCTGGATCACCATCGATGCTGCGATACCATCACCTGATTTAACGTGGATGTGGTAAGTCCAAATCAAATTTTTGTCTCACATAGTCACATGCTCTCCTTGAACAGAACATGAATATCAGGGTAATGGTGAATGCTTTCAATGCTTTTGGGTATGCTCCAAGGTCTTTCGTGTTTTTGCGTTTGAGCATTATTTTCATTACTTCCTTGGGTACTCCACTAAAGGTTGCTTTTAACATCTCTGCACAGCTCGATGAGATCAGATGCTGATCTTGCAAAATATCAACAAACAAGGTCAAATTCGTAATTTTCCGTTTCAAGTAACTCAATTTCTGTTTCTTCACTTTAAGTTTCTTTCTGCACCGATCCAGTTGTACAGTTGCATCATCTAACCTCCGCTTGAGTTTCCTTGGAGACTCCGTTGTGACATATTGATGTTCTTGATGAATCATTGCAACTTTGGGCTTTGATGCTGTTGATTCATCTCAACATGAAGAAGGGTCTTTATCGGTATCTGCAGGTGGGATCTTTTATGTCTCATCAGACGTTTGTCTACAAATTGATAGCTCACAGCTTTGGTGTTTCTGGAATAGAATGAAGCAAACAAACAAAAGAAATTGAAAGTTTTTAATGAAACCTTTTCAATATAAACATTGATATTGTTATGTGGAAGGGAGGACGGGTTCCATAGCTCGACTGTAGTAAGTGTAGTGTGGTCTGTGTGTTTTGCGCAGGTTAGATTGCCATGTAACAGGGATGTGTCAGAGTAAGTCATTTGTCACATGTGATGCTGAGGAGACAGTGTATGTAATTTATAGACAGGGTCGACAAATTAATTAGGTATATGTAAATAGCTCTTGTTTGTAGGTGGGCCAAGGTGAGAACTTCCCATCGCAGAGACACACGTGTGTGCAACTAAGTTAATTACGATCTCTTTGTCCAGTATGTGTCAGTCATGGCAGAACAGTGTGCTGTGGAGCCGGGAGTGGCAATGTACTTTTATTTTTTATTGGGGCCACCCCATAGGTGAGATCCAAGAGGAGGACTCTAACCAGGAGGAAGAAAAGAACACCACCCCAGAGCAGAGAACAAAGAGAGGCTCATGAGAGAACCAAGGGAGGCTTGTGTGGAAGGAGATCGATCAAGTGGTCCATGGAGGAGCTTGTGAGGCAGAAATTCTTGTGGTCTTGCAGAAGTTTTGGGATAGACCCAAGCTCGTATCACCATGCCTTTTGAGAGGGGAAGAAATACCTCAGCACTTGGAGGAAGAAGAAGTGCCGACCAGGAGGCCTCGTTCGGGGAAAAGGCCAAAGATGACCACGTGGCCTGTTTGAAGGCTGACTCATCGCTGTGCTGGCCCTACTCGTGGCTGTGTTACTTCAACTTTGGATACCATTGTCACTGGCTCTCGTCTTGCTTCTGGTTTCTAAAGTGGGCTGCATCGAGTCCTGCGTCCACCCTACGAATCGTCGAGATGAAGGGAAGTCCTGCCCGCATTATTGTTTTGTTGTACGAGTGCGATCTCTGGCGCCCAGTGGATTAGGTTTTGCATTTTATTTCTCCTTCTTGCATATAAGTTTGCGTATTCCCATTTGCCTGTTTGTGTCTTTTGACTCGCTTGGTTTGTTCCACTGATTAAAATGTCTCATCAACCCTCTTCCCTGTAATTTGCTTTTCAAATAAACCCTTTAAAAGGTAAATAATAAATAATAAATAATTAAGAAGTGAGTTTCAGCCATCTGCTTTCTGCATATGTTTACGGTCGATTTTTGGGTGACCTTGGGCAATGGTAAAGTAAAGTAATTACCCTTGCCAAAGGAGAGGGTATTGCATTTGGGTTCGTTTGTTTGTTTGTTTGACCGCACAGAACTTTTGTGTTTTTCTCCACAACCGCTTGTCGGATTGAGACAAAATTTTCACCTTGTGCGACTACTCATGTAGAATGATGAAAAATTGGCAGCAAAAAAAAAAAAACAAAAACAAAAATAAAAAGTGGCAGTTCTTGTTATGTCTCATTAATTACGTAACACACCAGTACACAAATGCCACACTAAATACACTACAAAAGACGACATAAACACCACCCAAAAGTCCTGGCAAGGGTCTGCAATCTCTGATTGCTCTTTTTCTTGTTATTTAATTCAGTGCCATAAATGACTGGACCATCCCTCGCGAAGAAAGACCATCCCTCGCAAAGACCATCTGAGGAATCCCGTATTAACGGGTACTCGGCCGAGACAATATTATTGATATTGACGCAATTTTACACTTTTTTTCAATGTGATTCTGTAAAAAGGAAATTTGATTACTCCCAGGTTTATTATAATTTTTGTTTATTAAGTTAGATATGTTAATAAAATGTGTATTCTATGTAGGTGTATCTGAAATGAACAAAAGCATGGTTTTTATTGTTTCCTAAACTACAGTTCACCTTTACTGATTTAATTGTATAATAAATAACCAAACTGCATAACATGGTCTGACATTGTTCATTCAACAACATAATCTAATTTGCCTTGATGGGTAAGAAAACATTACCGATAAGAGGATCAGGAAAGGCAAGGATGGTTGGCAGAGTGGTTGACTCCAGACGAACACATTGACCTGTCCTGTCAAAGTATTCGTCTGAAGAGTGGTTGGAGCACATCCACGACCGTGCTGTTGGAGACCACCTGTCTACAACCACTTCATGTTGATCGCCTATCTCTGTGGGCTCTGTGGGTCACTCTGTGGAAATAAACATAAAATTTGTGAAGGATGGAAGCAATAGTGCTTGCGGCTTATATGAATAACATACACAACAAACAATTTATAGAGTGTGTGATGAATGTACATTTTTAAGAGTCGAATATCCCCCTCCACTCCCCTCAATTTTTTTTCATTTCGATTTATGTACACCAACAAGACCTACATGTATTTCAGCTCAGACTTGGACAAGACCATTGCAACTGAGTCTGCAATTGTTATACTATTTTTCACAATCTCATCACACTTACCTGTGAAATGTCAGGATCATCACACTTACCCTTGCTCCCTTGATCAGGACCATCACGGTTTGTATAACAATATGCAGCATACAACGGCATTTTGATTTCAGAAAAGAAAGAATAAATCAAGAAAGAGTAAAGTGAGCAAATGCGTATTCCCACAAGACTCTCTGGAATTGCAGGCCATCACGCACAGATAACTCCGTGACGCGGCGGGTTGCTAATCGACCATGAACGCCAATAACCTAACCATGTGGCTTAGGGTCCTTCATCTAATGGAAACTGGTCACCTAAAATGGTCACGTGATCTAATTACCGGGAGACACGCCCTCGGTACGCCTTCCTCAAACTGGATCACCTTACTGGATCAGATGCAGCCGAGCGTAACTGCCAAGGACGTACCGGCTAAGAAACAGATCATTGGGAGATAACGTCCCGGCCAGGCTAGAATACGGACCATGCTGGAACAATGAAGAAAAAGACGAAAACGAGCTGGGAACATTTCTATACAAAGCATTTATTTACAATCAGTGAGGAAAGGTATGTGGTATAGTGAATGCGTTTATTATTATGAGTAGGGTGAATATGATGGTTCTAGCTCACTTTTCCCCATGTAAATGAATGGGGGATTTTCAGCGATTCCCTTTTTTTTTTCCCTAAAAATAAACCCCCTTTTTATCCGTTTTTCCCTGCTGTGCAGGGGTTTGGTTTTATGGTCGGATGCCCTTCCTGGACGCCTCTTACAACACAGGGATATGGTACACCTATTCTAACCGGGGCATACACCGGGACCAGTATACTGGTACTCATTTCGCCGACCGCGGAAGGATGACAGGCTGAGTCAACCCCCTGGTGTTAATTCAGCAGCTGAGCGGGATTCGAACTCGGGACACTGGGATCCCAAGCCGCCACCCTAACCACTAAGCCAACACCAGGCTTTGTATATATATAACCAGGCTATCCCAAGGTATATTTATTTGTCTCCCCTTTAACCTGGAGGTTGATCAGCTCACTCATTGAACCTATAAAGATTTGTTCATTCTCAAATTCCTTCAATAGTTTAATTTTCTTTGCACAATAATCCCCATCTAAAATATTGACAAACAAAACATTTGAATCTTTATATTTTTTAAGATACCCCTTTTGTGCCATTACGAAATGATAAACTTCTCTTAATGATCTCATCTGACCACCGTCCGAGTTGCAAATCATTTTTGTGTATAAACCACGCCATAAAAAAAGTTTTGTTTCAAATGTTTTCAGTTCATGCCGTGAAAATGAGGAAGTGTTTTTTGACACGGTCGTGTTGTGTGGTTTTAGACAGTCATGCTGTGAAAAAATAGGAACTATTCTGTGAGACAAGGTCTCGTGTTTATATTTTATCTCAGAACACGAACTGAAAACATTTGAATCGAAACCATTTTAAGTATGTTTTGTAAATGATTCATACAATCGCCCAGTTATTTTCCAAGCTGTCATTTCCTGTGGCCGCACCCAATGTTTCGGGAATTTTCTCATTGTAAGCCTTATAAGTGATTCACCAGACAAAGTTTCTGCCAGACAGGATTTTCATTTTTACAACTGAGACATGGATGATCTCTCTTCCGATGAAGGCAAAAGCTTACTACAGAGTTGGTAAGTTTGTTTGGTTTTCTCTTTGAACGATGAAGCAAATGATTATTAATTAAATCATGATAATTCTGATATATATATATATTTTTTCCCTGACAGGGCATTGGAAGAAATTGAGTTTACGTATCACGACGTGGTTCATGAAATTAATACTCTTATTGAAGAGATCAATGATTTTAGAAGAGAATTGAAAGACATTTTCAATGAGTGGCACGAAGTCTTATCACGTCCTATCATCTCGAAGGAATTAAACCAATGGTGAGACACGTGTGTGTGTGTCTGTCTTCCTACCTACCTCTCTCTGCTCTTATTGAAGAGATCAATGATTTATAATGACCGGTCTCTGATCTCGAATGAATTAAACCAATGGTGAGACACGTGTGTCTATGTGTGTCTATGTGTGTGTGTGTCTATGTGTGTGTGTGTGTGTGTGTGTGTGCGTGTGTGGGTGTGTGTTGCTTTCCCTGTCTGTCTGTCTCTTCATCTATACCCTTGACTTTTTTTTTTTTTTTTTTCAGCACTATCGCACAACATCAGCTGTTGAAGCAATCTTGTACAACACATGATTTTCTGGAGGTAAATATTTCTGAATTATTATTAATATCACTCTCTCTTTAGAATGTCGTCTAATGTTGGTTGCATTATTAGTTTGAACGCGGTTTTGTCAGTACACTGGAATTAATTTTATTGACCTTGAAAGGATGACAGGCTGAGTCGGCCTCCTGGTGTGTTAATTCAGTGGTCAACGAGGCTTACTCATATTACCATGTAATTATTATCCACTTTTTGTTTCAAAACAGAATATGGTGTCTGAGTTTCGAAATCACAAGACATCTGGAGAAGATTGCTGGGAAAGATTATACATTCTCGCAAATGAATATTTAATATTTTCAATATTAATAAATTATATTTGTTTTGTATACAATTACTTGATTCTGAATTACAAGAAGAGGATCAAAACATGAAGGGAGGGTAGGTGCGCCCCCCCCCCAATGGCCCATCACCCCCTCATCCCATCCCTCCCCTCCCCATGTGTGTGTGTGGGGAAGGGTGGGGGGTGGGATGAGGGAGGTGGTGGGTCAAAGGTGGGGGGGCGCACAGGGGGGATGAGGGGGGTGGGGCTTGTGTGGGAGGGGTTTATGTGGGTGGGGCTTATGTGGGCGGGGCTTCGGTGGGTCTTGTGTGTGCGGGGTTTATGTGGGTGGAGCTTGTGTGGGAGGGGTTCATGTGGACAGGGTTTATGTGTGTGGAGTTTTTGTGTGGAGCTTGTGTAGACAGGACTTATGTGGGAGGGGTTGATGTGGGCAGGGTTTATGTGGGCAGGGGCGAATGTGGATGAGGTTTGTGTGGATCAATGGATGGGTGGAGAGATGGGTGGATGGGTGGATGAGTGGAGCTTGTGTGGATGGGTGGATAATTTTTTAATTAAATAAACATGTTGTGTGTGGGGGAACTAATTAACTAATCACTAATTATGTGAATATGGGTGGAGCTTGTGTGTGTGGAGCTTGTGTGGAGCTTGTGTGGAGCTTGTGTGGGGTTTGTGTGGGGTTTATGTGGGTGGGGCTTGTGTGGGTGGAGTCAAAAAGGGGCGGAGTCAAAAAATTTCAATTTATTGGAGCTTGTGTGGGGTTTGTGTGGGGTTTATGTGGGTGGGGCTTGTGTGGGTGGAGTCAAAAAGGGGCGGAGTCAAAAAATTTCAATTTATCTTTGTCTTTTGTAATTCCTGTGAATAAAATGAACCTAAAATCTCTTCCCCTTCCAAATCATATATCTTATAAGTCCAAGGAACCGTATCTATTACATCAACAATTTTAAAAAGTTCTTTCGTCCATCGTTCAGTAAAACCCTTTTCAAAATGAGATTTCCACCTATATATTCTTACGATATCACCAACTTTGAACTTAGGTTTTCTGACATTAATCTCTTTTTCATATTTTAATTTTGTAAATGTTTCTGATGGCTTCATATTCGTTGACGTGTGAATCGTGTCATTATACTTATCCACAATATCCTGAATAAAAGATAACCATTGTTGTGAACCGAGTTGTGTGAATTTTTTATATAGTCTCTCTTTTAAGGTACGATTAAAACGTTCAACAACAACTGCCTTCCCTTCATTAAAGGTACTGTATAATGTAATACTGTTATTTTTTAGAAAATTCATAAATGTCTTGTTATAAAACTCTCTACCCTCATCAGTCCACAATTTTTTAGGTTTTCTCTTACTTTTATTAAATATCTGTTGAAAAGCTAACATAAGAGTATTACCTGTTTTGTTTTTTAAAGGGACAACCCACACATATCTACTCCTCAAATCAATAACGGTTAAAGCATACTTGTACCCCTTATCATTATTGAGTTCAATCAAATCAGCAGACCAGATATAATCAACTTCCTTGGAATAAACTTTCCTTCTCTGAAACTTTGTGAATATTGGTTTATGTAATTCATCAGCTAATTGCTCTTCAGTCTTAATGGCATCATTAGAGCCTATGAGTTTTTTGAATTTCCAAGTCCAAGTTTCAATTTAGCACTAATCATCTTCTTCACGATGAACCTATCAACTTTTTCTCTCAAGGTTGGATTTTGTATCAGAGACAAATTATACAACATTTCTCTATCGGCTTCATGCTTTTCTTCCAACGTTGTGGTATTCCCATAATCAATATCGTGTCTCATGCACACTTCATCAACTCTATTGATTGGTTTACTCCAGGATTTAGGATTGTCTGCCTCATCTAATCTTTTATCCAAGTTTGTGCCTGGACCACAGAAAGAATACCCTGGAAGATGTAATTCCCCTGGTATTCCAGTAGTTGTAAATTTACTTCCTGATAAAAACTTTTGTATATCTCCTCCGAGTTTGTGTTTGGAGATAAATTGATTTTTTTGAACCACACACCGAACATATACCTTTTTGTATAACCCTGTTATTTTTACTTTTAATATATGAAATATTTTTAGTATTAGTTTTCTTTTTACATTTGAGACAATAACTCATTTATTTATGAGAAAAATTTCTGCAGAGTGCAAAAACCTTTTTAGTTTCCAACATGCACATTTGAATCTTAATTTTTAAAACATAAAGAATCCTTAGAAATGCCTTCACTCTCTCCTCCATTTATTTAAGAAAAAACTTGAATTAAAATGAATGGCTTGACGATGTCAATAGTCTTGAAGAAAGTATTGCAAATAGACTTGTCAATTCTTTGTTTTCCTCCTCGGTGGGTTGAGTTATTTTCTGTAATACCGCCAATCTTTTTTGAATCTCACTGGTTTCCATATTTTGATATTTATTCATTCTCTCTCTTTCCTCCCTCTCTCTCTTCTCCTTTTCCTCCCTCTCTCTATTCTCTCTTTCCTCATTCTCTTTCTTCTCCCTCTCTTCTTCAACTCCTTCCTCATCCCTTACTATACTTGAATCGTTTACACCCCATAGAATATTATACATATATTCATCAGGATTTCTTGTTATTCCTGCATCGAAAATAATTTTTTTTACAACAGGAAACCAATAAAATTTCTTTTGAATTTCTAAAAGAGCCTTACCTTTTCTTAACTTTATAATTTTTTCATTATTTAACATTCTAATTAAATCTAAAGTTGTTGGTTTATCAACATCAGCATAATGCCAATCTTTTATTGAAAATACCTCATTCTTATGTTGTAGAACATATTTATTAAAATACCGAATACCCTTTTCTTGAAGGTATGCTTGGACACAGAAATGATAATTTTCTTGAAGCCTTCTTGCTGTCATTTATGTATTAGAAATATATGTTAGAATAATATTATGGCACGAAACACCTCCCCATCTTCCCATAGTTAAATCATTTTGTATTTCCTTACTTATTATATATAATCCTGTTTTTTCTGTTTTCATGAGATAAACAAGTGCAAAACCATTATTATATTTGCCCTTATTAAATTCTTTTATTTGTTGTTTACTAATCGTGGACCCACAAAACTCATTCTCGATACCAAGTGGATAATATTCTTCCTTACGAGACTGATTTAATTGTTCCAGGTCTTCGAGGTTAATTTTAAATGACCAATTATACCCTAAATCATTCATATCATACCCCCATTGTTCTATTCTCATACAAACGATACGCCCTTCTTTATAAAAATTTATTTTAATTCGAACTGTGAATTCTGTATGACCTGGAGATAATATCAACACTTCTGTATCTTTGGAATACACAGCCGTTTTATTTAAGGATATATATTGTGATAAATCGCTTAATCTCACCAAGTCATTCGCGTCAGTCGGGCTTGGATAATTTTTTAATTTAAAAGCATTTTTCATGTTAATATTTTTGGTTATATTATATTTATGTCGTTCAGCCTGTGCCTTTGTGTAATAATTTGATAAATCAATATCCAGTTCTTGAGATACACCAAAGATAGAACCATCTTTACCAACATAAGTCATTTATATTAGATTAAAAATAATATCATAAAATTTTATATTTTTGTTGAGTTGAAATAACACATATAGACATAATTGACCACAACACTTGGAATTTAATTCTTGGACTTGAAATGTTTGATAAACACCATTCTGTAAGAATTTTATAACTTCAACAGGTGGTGGAAGACCAAAACTATCAAAATAATATTTGTCTTGATTATTAAAAATACAAACCCAATGAGAACCGTTCCCATTATTATCTTCTAAGTTCATAATAATATTCTTTGTATGTTTCGACACATTTGTTAATTCATCTCTCATACAAATAACCACATTATGAATTTTTAATTTCTTACAATATTTGGCAAGTTGTAAATTTGATGTTGTATTCTTTCCAAATTCTTTCAACCACTCATCAATGCTCATTTATTTATTAGAAAGATATAATCCATTACCTCTTTTCGTTAATTTTACACCTGCTTGTGCTATAGAAGAAAGCATATCTCCAACTAACAATCTCGCTTTATCAGGCAGACCTTCAAGTTTTTCAGCAAAATCTACAATTACACCACTTCCACTAATTTGTTTCTCCAACTCTTTGTTATGTCTTTCCAATTCTTTTTGAGCCTGGAGTTGAGCCTTCCTTTCGTTGGCAGTTTTCACCGCTGTTGAAATACCACCCGTCAATGCTCCAACCGCACTTAAACCAGCAAATAAAGGAATTAGAAATGGGAGAAATCCTCCACTCGTCTCTCTTATTGAATATTTTTTCAACATTGGTTTTGTCATTTTAATTTTAAGTGAGCCAGTGTCATTCAAGATTTTAACCTGTTCTCTTGTGAGCAAAACATCAATTCTTACTGCTCCTTTTCTCTGAATTGTATTAACGTTAATCGTACAAGGCTTTTGATTTTGAACACAAGATGATAGTTTATGAAGATTGATTTGATTAACATATACCCCAGTTGGTACTTTGCCACTCATTTATTTAACAAAAAATTATGTGAGACTAATCATCACACCATTATCTGTATTAATCTGCAATTCTGTTTCTTCCAAAAGCAAACAATATGTATCAACTTCTTCACTCTCTCCTCTTTCAATGTATAGGGAAGTATCCACTCGATTAGACTTTATAGTTTCCTTTTGCGCGCTCAGGTCAAACGCATAGATTGTATACAAACTTTTAAATGCTGTCATATCCAAAATAGGTTCTTTATTTCCATTACTTTCACACACCTTTTGGTAAGACTTGTATGCTTCAGCAAAATCATTTTTTTCCCAATTAATTTCCAATCTATCTCGTGGATAATATGTTCCATCTAGAGAAACGCGAAGTTGTTTCACCTTAGCATTATCACTCAATGCATTATTCTTATCAGTCGCAGTATCACCATCTGGCTTTTTAAAAATGATCCACAGATATCGTGGCTTTCCTTCCAGAACACCCAAATTCCACGTGTAAGTAGTTTGATTGAGTTTAACGTGTTGACATCTTCTTTTGAGGTATGATACACTGAGTGGTTTCTTTGAGTTAAGTCTTCGATTCAACATCTCTTCTGTTTTAAGATTAGGAGTATATTCACTGATATACCAACTCATCTCCTCAATTACAAATTTATTCTGATCACCAAAAGCATTACCAACACCAAAAAGCAATCTATTTTCATTATCATTCCTTTGTAGTTGAAATCTAATTTTAAGACCATACAGAACTTTATCATGATCACAAAATCCAAATATACCTTTAAGAGGAACCGCCACAGTAAAACTATTTTCTGCTTTTGTATCATCATTATACGCTCCTTTCCTTTGAATATATCCAGGGTCTGTGTTTGTTCCCGTTGACATATCAGGAATAAAACCTTCGACAGACCCCTTTCCCATTCTATCACTGAATGTATAGAGTGTAAATTTTATCATTTCAGATACAGCAGAGACATAATCAACCGCTTCAACTTCTTGTGTTCCAATATACAAACGCACACTATCAAACATTTTCCAGAAGAAATCATTTACAAGTGTAGCGTTTGTGTTATTCCCAGCTTTAGTGAATTTAAATTTACACAACAAGAAACTTTCGGAGAGATTCAAATAGGTTTGTTGATTATTTATTTCAAAACTTTTTGTACCATTCGTATTCCAGTCTGTTCCAGTTATTGCATTTACCTTGAAGTAATCTTCTTTTTTAGTGGAGTTTGAGATAATAATAGTATCATCCAAATCATAGATACTATCAATTGCTTCCATACTTGTATTTATTTAGGAAAAAAGATGTTAAAACTTTTGAAACCCTGATCCAAGTATTTGAATTATTTTCTGTCGTTCTTGGGGGGACAACTGAGTTTTGCCTTTCTTAATTTCTTTTATTGCTTGTAATTTATGAGATTCTTTCTGAGCATCTTTTATACTCTTTACAGCACCTGCTACATTTCCCACAGCAGAAGCAGTTGAACCGATTAGGTCTTTATGTTTAAGAATAGTTGAACCAATACCCATGAGAGTATCAATTATCCCATCTCCTCTAAATTGATGTCCAACACCCCTTTGTCTCTTAGGTTTATAGTATCCTCTACCAAGATACATACCTTCACCCTTGTAGTACGGGGAAAGGAACATCCCATCCCCTGTAATTATTTTATATTTTCCCAACTCGTGCTTCCTCACAATAACCATCGTATTTATTTATTGGAAAACTTCACGTAGGTGAATTCTGATGGATATAACTTCTCCATTAAAAGAAATCACACGATTATCTTGGTCGGTTATCCTAAAATTTACTCTGTGTATGGTTTTTCCTGACACAGGTAGATAAACCAAATTTTTAGGTTCCATATTAAATTTATAACCAATTGGGGTTGAGTATGCACTGAATGAAAATATTGTATTTGTTTGTTTCCATCATTATAAGCACCATCAATCAAATCACAGTGAATTAACACCGAATTTATTCCTGAGGATATTTGAATGACATTATCACTGTAAAACGTCCCATTAGTTTCAATCTTTTTTGAGGAGAAACCTAATAACTCTCTAAATGAATTATCAATTGTGAAATCAACCTTGTAGTTATTTTTAACTTTAATCGTTGATTTTGAAGTATGTTTTTGAATGTCTATAACAATATTTTTTGGTTCATCACCCTGTTCTTTCATAAGACGAGCAATTTCGGAAGATATTTGAGAAATCTCATATGCTCCGGGTGAGACTGTTATCGTTTTGTATCCACTTCCGGGATTATAACTAAACTTGTCATTTTTATCAGTTATATTAAATAAGGTATTATAAGTTTCCATGGACAATAAAGATGCCTCATATTCTTTTGTTGTGTCAAGTTGTAGTGGGTATGGGAATGAAGATGTGTGGTCGCTTGTTGTGAAATCAAAACTCAGGATTGTGCTTCTCATCTTATTTAATATGAGATAAAATGTCTTTATATTGAGATTTATTAATTATTTTCATGTTCATCAACTGATCTAAAATGGCTGATGCTTCATTAAAACAATTGTTATTTCCAGCCTTCTTACTGCCGAACAACAATAACAGTCTATTAACTAATTGCGATGGGTCATTTGGAAGAAAACTAATACCTGAACCAAGGATACTTAAAGCCTGAATAATGTGTTTCTCCTTCTCATTCTTCCTACTTTTACCAGAAAGAATAACCTTATAATTTAGAGTGTTCAGCAAATCAATATATACTCTATCATCATTATTTTCCATATCCAATGGTTTATCAATATACTTTGATTCATCCCTCACAGTTGAACCTTGTCTTCCATCTTTTGTGAGAAGAAACATTAATCTCGGAGTTAGTTTAACATGGGGTTGAGCAGAACTTAAGAACCTTAATTCATCATTAAATATCAATACCTTTTCTTTAACAAGATGAAATATTGCTGGTTGTTCTGTTGGAATGAGTCCTGCTTTGGTTTTTGAATCCGCTGAATATTCATTGTTTTGAACAGCATTCACAATATAATCAGGGGGTTGATTAATCTCTTCCAGTTGTTGAAATAAACCTTCATCATCATATTCTAATTCTCCTAAATGCTCTAATTCTTCCTCCGTCATTTGACTGAAATCTTTTAACATTTGAAGCTTTCTAGGAGTATATTCTACTGTGGGAACTGTGGAAACATCTTTCATTTTTTCTTGGGAAGTTTTTAAAAGTGGTTTAAAAAATTTCTCTTGTTTTCTTTCAAATGCTTCTTCGCCCGTTAGTTTCTGTCTGTGTTTCTTCTTTATGTCTTCCTGCTGTTTTACAACTTTTGAAACCAACTCTTGATGTTCCCTAAATCTTCTTGCTCTTTCTTTCGCATCCATTTATTTATTGAAAAATATCATTTAATATCTCATCTTGTTTCACAACAATATATTTATATTTTTCAGTCGTGTGTTTCATGTAATCCCCAAATTCCTTTTTACTACATAATGTAGAACAATTGTCTCTCCAAAAATTGTTTATATCTATTGAATTTAACTTGAATAAAATAAAAGTATTAGCATTGTTTCTGATGGAACGACGAGGAAGCTGAAAGTACGATTGACTAAGATAAATACAATTACAAGAAGAATGTCTCCCTCTTGTGTAGTAGCTGTCCATTACCGTTTGGTTTCTCTCATTAACACAATCATCAAAGATAACGAGGTTCTTTTTGGATTTATCCAAATCTTGGGGAGACGGTATATCATCCGTATTATCACTCAGAATACAAGTTATCGGTTTTGATTTCTTTTTACATCTCTGTGTATCACAAAATAGTTGTATTATATCTTCAATGTTAAAATCATTTAGGTTTTTGAAGTTTAAATAAACCGATTATATCTTCTTTTTGAAGACCAGCATTAAAACCTTGTGAGAGTAGTTGATACTCTGGTTGAAAACTCGACTTTGTGAAAATTATTAAATTGTCATAATCTAAAAAGTTGGGAGTGAGGAGCATTTTTAAAAGTAAGCAGGTTTTTCCACATCCACTTGAACCAACTATGAGGCATCTTAATGAATTTGGGAGATTTTTATGGTTGTCAAATTTTATCTTATTTTCCCAAATGGGTATAAAATCATTATTCATTTATATATTTGGAAAACAGGTTATTTAATTTATTATTGGCTTTTTTTGAAATTCTATATTTTATCCTAAGTTCAGGTTTAATTTCAAGATAATCCATTATTTTATTTATACAATATCTTGTGTTGATATTTCCCTGAAAATTACATCCATGAATAATATACAACACCAATCCTTTGAACATTTCTCTTATACGTTCAGTTTCTTCCCTTGTAAGGAAAGGTGTGTTATCATCCTCATACTTTACATTCATTTCTCTAATCAATCTTGTAAAGTAATTCATTTTTGGTGTAAATCTAAAAGAATTATTTTCCTTTTTATATTTTTTATTATCATTAATTAGAAGATAATCACAGAATATACATTGTTTATAGGCTTTTGACTCTGTGTTTAATCCCTGTCTTTCACACGCAGGACAATTCTCAAATTTGTCATATGGAGAATCAGGAAAGTCTAGCATATTTATAAAGTAAAACTTTACTTAAACTGAAATTCATCTATACTTTCAGTTGTATATTACCATCGATATCGATATACTTTTTCATTATCAGATTCAACGACAACATTTTTTATATTAAAGGTAATTTTAAAATTATCGTTAACTACTATTGAACGAAATGTCATTTCACCTGATATATTAACATCCTTTATTTCATCAAGATTTACATCTTTAGGGTTGTTGAAAAAAATACAAATTTCTCCTTGCATATTACAGATGGTCTTATCTTTTCTTTCTAAAGCTACATCCATAAGGTTTTTGTTCTTTGATACTTTTTCTTGTTTCATTGCTTTTTCTAGTTTTGAATATATTACTAGAAGGAGAGGAGAAACTTTTGTTAGAGATACTTTAATTGATGTTCTACCAGGTATACTAAAAGCCCTTCCACTGAAGGAAATTGAAGAACTCATATTATTTACCATAATAGTTTTTATCCAATAGTTGTTATATTTATCTTTGTTCAATTTTACATCCTTGACATATTTCTCAGTATCTTTAACAGATGAAGAGATTGATTGAAACTTGTCTTTTGTGTCTTGAAACATTGTATTTATTAAGTGAAAAAGTTGGAGGATAAAATGTTTTTAAGCACAGATTCACCTATAAATTAAACGAAATTTTCATCAAGAAAATTTTAGTTTAAGCAAAGTTTTATTCTATAAATATGGTGAATACAACGTACTGCGATGTTTGTAATCACGAATATAAACATTATAGAAAACACCTCCGAACCAACAAACACACATTTAATCTATTTCATCAAATATCTCCTCTTGAGTTGGAAAGAAAACATTGTGATATCTGTTCAAAGGATGTTTTGAAGAGTAGTTATAATCAACATCTTCAATCACAAAAACACAAGAAAAATGAGTTTAAAGTAAAGGGAGACTATTATATTAAAAACACTGATGAGGCATTTAAAGGGCATATAAAAATAAGGATTTTTCAATTTGGAGAACCCGGTCCATCATCAATAGCTGAATCAATTGAAATAGTGAAACCTGATGTTGAAAATTTTATTAAAAAGACATTAAAAGAAATGAAAACTTTAAAGTTTTATATGGGAGTGAAAATGAATATGAAAAGACAAGATGAAGAACAAACTCCTTATATGAGAACAGATCTTCATTTTATAACATCATTTCAAGATTTTTTGAATAGTGGGGTTTATGAAGAACTATCAAGACAAGAGGAGGATGTTGATAATACAGTGGTAGGAAGTGGATTCAATATTAAAAAAATCATCTTTTTAGATATACACATTCTAAAATCAAACCCTCTTAAAGCTTCTTCTTATATTGAATTACCAAAAGAAATAAAACTAAAGAAGGCAGTTGTTAATATTAAGAACAATGATAATAAATGTTTTCTCTGGTCTGTTCTTGCTCACTTTCATCCACCAAAATGTAATTCAGAAAGAGTAAAACAATATATGAAATATGAGAATACCTTAGACATTAAAGATTTTAAATTCCCAATGCCACTAACAGATATTCCTAAATTTGAGAAAAAGAATAATCTTTCTATTAATGTATATGGATTAACGGATACAAACAAAGTTCAAATATTAAAAATTTCAAACAACTATAAAAATGAAGAAACACACATTGATCTTTTATATTTTAGTGTTGGAAAGAATTCACATTACACATACATCAATAATTTATCAAGATTAATCTCTTCTCAGGTATTCAGAAGAGCAAATAAAATATATCCTTGTAAGCGATGTCTTAATTCATTTCATACAAAAGAACGATTAGAGCAACATTCAAAATATTGTAGTAATCATAAATCAGCTGTAATTACAATGCCGAAACCTGGTGAAAAGATTTCTTTTGAAGATTATAATAAATCTTTCATGCACCCATTTGTGATATACGCTGATTTTGAGTGTATCCTTAAAAAGATAAATACTGCTTCTCCTAATCCAAAAGAATCATATACAAATAAATATCAAAAACATATTCCTTGTGGTTTCTGTTATTATATCAAATCATCTGTTGGAGAAAAGTATAACAAACTTGAACATTATCGTGGAAAAAAAGCTTCACAAGAGTTTGTAAAACGATTAGAAAAGGATTGTATAAGACTCACTAAATTAATGAAAGAAACAAATGAACCGATGAAATTAACCAAAGAAGAAAAATTAGAATTTAGAAAGAACAATATCTGTCATATTTGTGAGGGGGAAATTAAGGAGTCTAAAGTTAGGGATCATTGTCATCTTACTGGTAAATATAGAGGTCCCGCTCATTTCTGTTGTAATCTTAATTATAAATTACCTTCTTTTATTCCAGTCTTTCTTCACAACAGCGCCAACTATGATACACATCTATTTACAAATGAACTTTCAAAAACACCAGGGAATATTTCTGCCATAACAAACACAAGTCAAAAGTATATTTCATTTTCAAAAATGATATTCACAAAACCTTTAACTCGTATTAGGTTTCTAGATTCTTACAAGTTTATGGGAACACCACTAGCCTACCTCGCATCAAATCTAAGCTCCACGGACTCTTTTCCAAATCTTAATTCATTCTTTCCAAAAGAGGAAATTCTCACTCAAGAGGAAATTCAGATTAAAGAGAGAATTCAAAGTAAAGAGGAAACTGTAATTAATGAAGAAATTCTAACTGAAGATGAAATTCTAATTATAAAGAAAATTCGAACTAAAGAGGAAATTCTAACTAAAGAGGAAATTCTGATTAAAGATGAAATTCTGATTAAAGAAGGAATTCTTACGAGAGAGGAAATTCAAACAAGGAATGAAATTCAAAGTAAAGAGAAAATTCTTACAAGTAAGGGAATTTATCCTTATGATTATATGGATTCATTTATGAGATTTAAAGAAACACAACTTCCATCAAAAGAAAGTTTCTATAATAACCTTTATGAAGAAGAGATAAGTGATAAGGAATATAAACACGCACAAGAAATATGGAAATTATTTAAGATAAAGAACCTTGGAGAATATCACGATTTATATCTAAAAACAGATGTTTTATTGTTAGCTGATGTGTTTGAGGCTTTTAGAACACTCTGTCATAATAAAAATTGTTATGGATTAGACCCTGCCCACTATTTCACAGCTCCTGGTTTAGCTTGGAGTGCAATGTTGAAAATGACAAAACAAGATATAGATTTAATCAGTGATGTGGATATGCTTTTGATGATTGAGAAGTCCAAGAGAGGTGGAATATCACAAGTATGTTCAAAAAGATATGCTAAAGCAAATAATAAATATCTTCCAAATTATGATAGTGAAAAAGATAGTAATTATTTGATGTATTTTGATGCTAATAATTTGTATGGATGGGCAATGTCTCAATCTCTACCTTATGGTAAATTAGAGTGGGTGGAAGAAAAGGATTATGAAAAGGCTTTGATGAATATTGTTATTTCTTCTCAAGAGGAATTGAATGACGAAGAAGAAGGTTATTATTTTGAAGTTGATTTGAGGTACCCGAGTGTTCTTCATAATAAGCATAAAGACCTTCCTTTTGCATGTGAGAAAGAAACCCCAAAGAAAGAATGGTTCAGTGATTATCATAAAAGTTTTAATATTAAAGGCAAATCAACAGAAAAGTTATTAACAACATTCTATGATAAAGAGGGATATGTTTTACATCAGAGAAGCTTAAAACAGTTTTTGAGAGAAGGATTGAGAGTAGCTAAAATTCATAGAGTTTTAAAATTTAAACAAAGTCCTTGGGTGAAAAAGTATATTCAATTCAATACAGATATGAGAGCAAATACAAAAGTAAAATTTGAAGGGGACTTTTATAAATTAATGAATAATGCTGTATTTGGAAAGACTATGGAAAATGTTAGAAACAGGCAAAACATTAGATTCGCAACATCTTGGAAAGAAGCTTCGAGATTGATAAATAAACCAAGTTTTGAGAGAGAAGAGGTTTTTTCAGAGAACTTTTCTGCAATTCATATGAAAAAGGAAAGTATTGTAATGGATAAACCAATTTATATTGGAACAGCAGTTCTTGATTTATCAAAGATATTGATGTATGATTATTTGTATAATGACTTAAAGAAAGAGTATGGTGAAAATGTTTCATTGTTGTATATGGACACTGATAGTTTTATCCTAGATATAAAAACTGATGATGTTTATGAAGATATGAAGAAAAATATTGGAGTATATGATACAAGTAATTTCAGCAAGAAGAGTGAGTTATTTTCCAAAAAGAATGAAAAGGTTATTGGTAAGTTTAAGGATGAGTTGGGTGGAAAAGTAATGAGTGAGTTTATTGGATTGAGAGCAAAGGCATATGCTTATAAGTATGGTGATCAGATTGATAAGAGGTTAAAGGGAATAAAGAAATATGTAATAAAGAAATCAATAACTTTTAGAAATTATTATAATTGTTTGATGAATAAGAAAGAAGAATACAGGAAAATGAATACAATAAGAAGTTATAAACATAACATATATAGTGAAGAAGTAAATAAAAAGGCATTAGGAGCCTTTGATGATAAGAGATTTATTTTAGATAATGGAATAGATTGTGTTCCATATGGATATTGTATGATAGAGTGTATAAAAATGGTTAAACTAAGTATTAATCAAACTAAAGAGTGGAGAAAATCTCAGTCTTGGTATATAAATGGAAAACATAATGAATGTGAAAAATATCAAATAAGTCTTATTGAAAAAATAACTAAAACAAAGGTAAATAAAACAAATAAGCGAATTAATTTAAAAACTAGTAAGTTAGAGGATGTAAAGAAAAAAATGAATATCCTTGAATGGACTGAAAACTTTGATGGTTATCAATTGAACAATGAAAAAACAATTTACTATAATCTCAAAATGATATGTGGCTCAGGAGGTGGTCAGATGAGATCATTAAGAGAAGTTTATCATTTCGTAATGGCACAAAAGGGGTATCTTAAAAAATATAAAGATTCAAATGTTTTGTTTGTCAATATTTTAGATGGGGATTATTGTGCAAAGAAAATTAAACTATTGAAGGAATTTGAGAATGAACAAATCTTTATAGGTTCAATGAGTGAGCTGATCAACCTCCAGGTTAAAGGGGAGACAAATAAATATACCTTGGGATAGCCTGGTTATATATATACAAAGCCTGGTGTTGGCTTAGTGGTTAGGGTGGCGGCTTGGGATCCCAGTGTCCCGAGTTCGAATCCCGCTCAGCTGCTGAATTAACACCAGGGGGTTGACTCAGCCTGTCATCCTTCCGAGGTCGGCGAAATGAGTACCAGTATACTGGTCCCGGTGTATGCCCCGGTTAGAATAGGTGTACCATATCCCTGTAAGAGGCGTCCAGGAAGGGCATCCGACCATAAAACCAAACCCCTGCACAGCAGGGAAAAACGGATAAAAAGGGGGTTTATTTTTAGGGGGAAAAAAAAGGGAATCGCTGAAAATCCCCCATTCATTTACATGGGGAAAAGTGAGCTAGAACCATCATATTCACCCTACTATTATGTATAGTGGAGAGAGCAAGGCGCAAGGCATTTGTGGGGTGCGACAAAAGGCAAGCAATTTACAAAAGCAGTCACAGAGCAGAATTATCCCGTTATATCTTCTACAATCTAAATTTAAGCGACGACAGGCGCCACATACACACAAACAGACCCGATGAAGAGTAGTTACCCAGAAGGAAGGAGAGCAGATGAGAAATAACAGCCTCTCAATACCTGGTGCAGTCGGCCAACCGCGCAACCCAGTATACTTTGGGGGACGCTCCGTTTTAGCGATCCCACCTTAAGATTTGGCATGTTATCTCTTGCTTGATGACTTTGCCGGGGCTCGTGGAAATTGATGCTCTGCACTGGTCCAGAAGAACATCTGTCGCATACCAACCCCGAGTGCACATGCAGCGACAGGCAGACAATGAGGTGCAGCGAAGAGAGGGTGGAGTAGAGAGGCAGAGCAGTGGGCGCGGCAAACAGGCGGAGACAGTGCGAGGCAGGCAGGCGAGAGTGAGGAGAGAGAGGGTGGAGGGCTTCGCGATCCGCCTTTTATAAGGCACAGGCGAAGGGTGGGGTGACGACCCGAAGCGACATGCCATCATCCGAATTGTGCCCTTCCATTGGATCCTGGTCCTGCCCTGCCAGGCTCCTGGAGCCGGAAGCAGACTCATTCGCACATATGGCGTGATGCGGCCCGGAGCCTTCCACCGAACTACAAAGCTGTGTTCTGGCGATTGGACGAGGGTCATATCGGTCCCGCATGCCCATTCGGGGCACCTCCGGCGAGCTGTGGTTGGTGCTGTTAACGTGCTTGGCCCATCCTCGTACCACGCGGTCCGAGTGGCCTGGGCAATGCAGCACACTCGTTTGGTGGTAAATTGCATCAATGTGGAGATGCGTGGAGGCGCGGTGTGATTTTTCTGTGTGCGGAAGATGATGGTCGAGGTGGTGCTTCTGGTGAGCAGGGGTTGAGCAAGGTGAGACACATTGTAAATCGGCGCACAGATTTGAATGAAAGCGTGTGCCATGCGCGTCCTGTACAGTATCGGTGGAGAGTTTCTAATAGGATGGCTGCCTGGGTGTGGTGCCTGCTTCGATTTGTATCATGGATAAAAGGAAAGGGTTGGAATGAAAATCAGGATTGAATGGAAGATAGAGATATAATTAAACCTGGCTATAAGACCCACACAACGCACTTCATCCCGTTAAACATAAGGGGAAGGTCGAAATGCAATGAGATAACTGCCTGGGGATCACTGTATGTTGGGTGCCATCACCTTAGAGGCATGCGGTTTTGCAGAACCGCAACAATATGTAAAGCACTAAATCTCAAACAGTTGTGGACGAGTCATGACAAAACTTGGTGGATAAGTTGGTTAGACGACAAGGACAAGCTGATTCGATTTTGTTTTAGGTCTGGATCCAGATCTGGCCTGTCAGTATGGGGTACAAAACGTAAACTGTTCAGTTGGCAGAGGTATGCGATGTACCAAGTGCCCTTCTAGTTCTACCGATTTGCCAAAGCAGATTGACACTAGCCTTCTACGAACAAGACTAGTTCTTAATTTTACTTTTCAAAGTTGCCTGGTTGTTATTCAAATTCGGTCTGTTCTCAGATCAATTTAGATTTTCAGCAATCAGTTTTCAGTTACGACAGCTCTTCCAGACATCAAGGGCAATGATGAAGTGGTGAATGAGCAAAGACAAAGTGGAAATGTGACGTGTGTGTGTGTGTGTGTGTGTGTGTGTGTGTGTGTGTGTGTGTGTGTGTGTGTGTGTGTGTGTGTGTGTGTGTGTGTGTGTGTGTGTGTGTGTGTGTGTGTGTGTGTGTGTGTGTGTGTATGTATATATGTGTGTGTGTGTGTGTGTGTATGTATATATGTATGTATATATATATGTATATATGTATATATGTATATATATATATATATATATGTATATATATATATATATATGTATATATATGTATATATATATGTATATATATATGTATATATATATGTATATATATATGTATATATATATATGTATATGTATATATATATGTATATATATGTATATATATATGTATATATATATGTATATATATATGTATATATATATGTATATGTATATATATATATATATATATATGTGTTCAGTATCGTGGCATCTTCTGACATATGGAACATTTCCATAATGAGGAAGGTTAACGATGATTCCTTTCAAGCGAGATGTAAAATGTGTGCTGACGAAGCAGAATGGAATTGTGCCACGAGATACAATGATGAATGTGAGCTGTCTTTGTGAATGCAAACCCTCTGTGCAGAATACATTCCTGTAATGATCTCTCTTTGGCCTTTATGGATATTTCACTTCGGGAAATACTTCCAATGTGATGAACTGGACTCTCAAAGAGTGAATAAGAACATTTATCTTGCACTTGGATAGCGCAGCGTTTATAATCTATAATAATGTGTGTGTGTGTGTGTGTGTGTGTGTCTGTGTGTGTGTGTGTGTCTGTGTGTGTGTGTCCTCCACAACCCCAAAATCATGAAACCTTGTTGCCCCAAAATTTGCATGCACACACAGGAAACCCCAAGGTAGTGCATGAATGAAAATTGAGTGTTTGGGTAAATTTGAACACCCCTTTTAAAGACAATTAACAGCCTTATTTAAATATCCTTTGTCAAGGCTTCATCCTTGGTCACCAGACCCTCCATCGCAGGAGTCTTAATTCGCCATTTTGGGGGTCTGCTCAATAATGCCTTGAACTGGAACACATTGCAACAGTTTCTTCATGAGAAAGTGCTCAAAATGTTGTTTTTTTTCACTTTCCTCACTCATATCATCAAATGTCTGATCTTCATCTCTGAATCACTGCACACATCACTTTTGTAAGTGCTATTGCTTAAAAATAGGAGATCGGAGCGATTTTATCTATTATATGATGCAATTTTCCATAATCTACTGTCACAGACCAATTAAAGTACATAATTGAAATATTAATTTCCGTTTTGCGGAGCGGATCACGTGGACTGAGGCCGAGGTCATATTTGTCACGGCGGTCGTGGGGTCTCCAAAATCTGCGGCCACTAGCAATTATACGGCAGCCGCAGTATTTCTACGGTCACACAAAGTAGCAGTCACATATGTTTTTATTTTTCGGGTAGCCGCACGGCGTATTTATAAATCGTGGAGACCGAAAACGTGGGGGTGCCGTACGGTCTTTGATTTGATGTCGCACGGTAACCTTAGGGCGTTCCTGCGGCGGTCATAGAATTTTCAAGGCAGACGCAAGGTGCCCGCAGGGGGACCGCAGGGGGGCCCTTCGGCGAACGTGCGGCCAGACGGACGGTAACGAGTGGGTATATATACCAGTTCTTTTTTTTAACTGAAATAAAAATATACCAGTATATATAAATATATAACTGAATATACCGTGGTGCCCCCAGAATCCGAACGCCCCATTGTTTGAACAAATTGGAATCCGAACAATTTTCTCGAGAAAATTTGGCCCTAAAAACTTAATACATTTTAAACTAGAACGGGCACTCAGTAGAGCTCATACCTTCGCCGCCGCAACTTTTTTCCGGGCACATTTGAAAAACGTCATTTTAAAACGTCCATGACATCACAACCGTCAGTCCAATTGCCGTCAAATTTGGTGTGTAACCTCCTTGAAGGCAGTCCAACAAAATGGAATGATAAACACTGAAAAATTAAAGTTGAAAAATGATGTCATCTTTTGATGTCATTTTGACGCACTTCCGGGGACGTCACGTCCAATCGGGGACTACCATTCTGAAAGCTCGTAGTTCACTGAACGTTTCAACGTTGGTTTCATGTCAATAGCTCTATTAGATCTGAAGCTATGCCTACAAGTATATTTTGACCTTGAGTGTGACCTTGACCTTGACTACAGAGTTAATTGGCAAAACCTGTACATCAATAAACAGATATTTTGGTACTGACCCTAATGCCTGGATTTGGGAGACTTTGCTTTATAAATTATATAGATATTTGAATGTAAATATCAGGACATTTTAGCCACAATTGAAAAACGTAATGTTCAAAGGTCAATGACGTCATAACGGTCAGTCCGATTGAAGTCAAATTTGGTGTGTGACATCCTTAAGGTAAATCCTACAAAACGGTATGATCAAAACTGATGAGATCGAAAATTGAAAATTTACGTCATCTTGTGACGTCATTTAGACGCACTTCCGATGACGTTACGTCAAATCCGACACTACATATCCGAAAGGTATCTCGTCATGGAAAATATGGCGGTGGTTGCATGTCGATAGCTGTATTATGAAGGAAGTTATGCTCAAAAGAGTGTTTTTGACCATTTCATGACCTTGACCTTTGACCCGATCGCTCCCAACATCTAATCAAATCGTCCTTGGATACTCACGAATCATCCCACTAAATTTCATGCAATTCGGTTTAATACTTTCTGAGTCATGCGAATAACAAACAAACACACATATTCACAAATAAATAAATACACAGCGACCAAAACATAACCTTTCGCAGAATGCGAAGGTAAAAACCGAACACAACGTAGCGTTCATGTTTGTTCATGTGTCTCCTACACCTGTTCGAGCCGCATCTTCGCGCTTGGTTCATTCAGTTCGTCTGTGGAAGTCCTCGTGAAAGCATCTCTCGTGTGTCGATCGATACTTTAGGCCTCAGTCACATTTGCTCTACGGCGAGGATACGGCGGCCGTACGCCCTCTGAATTGACAGAAACGTGCGGCGGCCGCAGAGTTTCTGCAGTGGCCTCAGGGTGGCCCTACGCCGTTTGGCTATCTTTTCCAGGCCGTAGAGGTCGCCGTGGAATTATAACGCAGAGTTATAACTTTTTTCATTTGTACGTTCGCCGTAGAAATTCGACAAGCCGAAACAAAAGAACTGGTTAAAAAAAGAAAAAATTAACCCATTCGTAACCGTCCGTCTGGCCGCACGTTCGGCTTAGGGTCCCCCTGCGGTCGCCTTGCACCTCCCTTCAAAATTCTATGACCGCCGCAGGAACGCCCTAAGGTCACCGTGTGACATAAATCAAAGACCGTACGGCACACCCATGCTTTCGGTCTCCACAATTTATAAATACGCCGTGCGGCTCCCCGAAAAATAACACTGACAAATGTGTCCAAGAGCAGCGTCCAAAACCTAAAGGTTTTCTCGGCTAAAATTTTTTTTTTTTAAAACAACAATAACAACTTCCGATATTTCGTCATGTGCCTTCATTAAGCCAATAGCGAAACCCGTCATAATGTATTTACGTATTTACGATATATCTTGTATTTCCGAAACATATAATGTATTTACGAAATTACAATACGATAAATGGAATAATCTTTAAATAGTAACGTCAACTTTTCCAAACTTTAAAGCAAATGTCCGAATATATTTAAAAGTTCATGATCGATGCTCTCAAAAGGCACCGTCTATGTGAGGATGTGTACATGTGCTCAGTATTTAAGGCGATCCAGATCTTGCATATACATGAGCCGAGTCCGAGAGATTAAGGTTTTGTCTTCAGAAGAAGAAGAAGAAGAAGAAGAAGAAGAACAACAACAACACCAAGCTCTCTATGAGCATATGTGACTGCTTCATTGTGTGACCGTGGAAATACTGCGGCCGCTTTATAATTGCTGGTGCCCATACAATTTTGTAGACCCTCCGGCCGCAGAGCCAAATGTGACAGGGCTTACCTCGTGTTTTCATCTTCATTTGTGGTTTGTTTTTTAATCATCTTGTGTTTTAATTAATAACAAAAAAAGCAATCCGATCACGTGGTGTGACGGACTGTCGGGCAAGGATTGAATTTCACAGCAAAACCGGTTGTAATTTGGAATATCCATGATTACGTCAGCCCGATGCGTTTGATGAAAGTGATTGTGGTTCTGCAGGCATCGTGTTTGATGAGCTGCCCTGGGGGCAGCGCTCTCGCAGAGTGCGCGAGCAATCGGAACCCAGGACGGAGCTCGAGCCTGTGTGGACCTTTGGATGTGGCGATTGTACCAGTTTACATACAATACACCGCCACCGAAGGTCATTTAATCATCTTATTTTACCTTAAACATGGGGAATTTCAGTTTAAAGTGCCTTGAAAGTGGGTTTTCTTTGGGTCCACGAACGGATTAATTCACTCCATTATTTCTTATTGGGAAAATATTTTTGGAATCCGAACTTTTTGCAATCAGAACAGCCTCCTGAATGAATTAAATTTGGGTTCTGGGGGCACCACTGTATAGGCAAACACCTATACTCCGATCTCTAGCAGTAGCGCACGGTCGACGCAGACTGCCACGGAGGCCGTACGTAGGTGCACGGCGGGCGTAGGGGAACCGTGCGTCGACCCTGCGTTGCCCACAGGTAGTCACACAGACCGCAAGGCCACCGTACGGCGACCGTGGAAATAGTGCGGCCGCCGTAATTTTTTGGGGGCTGGGAAAATTCATTTTTCATTGAGAAGAGCTTACGGCAGCCGCACGAATAACGCAAGCCCACCGTATGCCCTACGTACAGTCGACGTGGAACACATCTATGTCATAGCTTGGCCTGTCAAGTTGTTATGGCGAACGTAGAAATGAAAAAAAGTTATAACTCCATGCTACAATTCCACGGAGACCCTACGGCCTGTAAAATATAGCCAAACGGCATAGGTCCTCCCTGAGGCCACCTCAGCTTCTCTGCGGCCGCTGCACGTTTCTGTCAATTCAGAGGGCGTACGGCTGCTGTATCCTCGCCGTAGAGCAAATGTGATCTTGGCCTAAATAACAGCAAAATCTGGAGTGAATTCTAAAAATGGTAAGAAATCAGCAATGTTTTGGTTTTTCCGGGCATGTCTCATGAGCAATCAGCTAGCTATCGCTTGCCAAGCCAGCCATTCCTTATCAACCATCTCAATGGAATGCTGGCTTGAGTGCTTAAGCCACTTGGCAAGCACCCTACAGTCTGAAATCTGAAAACCCACTCCGTGAGAGTACCTCCTGTGCAGCTTCCCTTCGCAGGGCAGCTCACAGGATGACGGGATTGGGGCAAAGCCTTCGGAACCCCCAATCTTTGATGATAGGAGGGAAACCACGGGGTAACATTCCCGGGTCAGATTGCGGGAGAGTGTGTCGGGGTGGTGCTGAGGTGTCATCCAACAGATGGCGGTCTCCTCAGGTTAACCTGAGGCAGTCCCTTCGGGTGGTTGCCTGGAATGTCCCATCCCTTAGAGTGGATAATCAGGATCATCGCTAAGAGATCAGGATTATCCCATCCCTAAGAATCTCTGTTATCTGAGCTAAAGCATTTGGACATCGGTATTGCAGCACTCTCTGAGGTTCGGAGACCGGATTGCGGCGAGATCATAGTGGGTGGTTACAACTACTATTGGTCTGATCGCTCTGATGGTTACCATACCCAAGGAGTTGCTGTAGCTGTGTCCAATAAGCTGACTCCAATAAGCTGACTCCAATGATAATTGAGGTAACACCGGTCAATGAGCAAATTATGAGACTAAGGATTCATCACTCTTTGGGTGTCATTTCCTTGGTCTCTGTATATGTTCCAATTGAGGCGAGTGATCTCACCATGAAGGACGCATTCTATGCCACGCTGGAGTCTGTGGTTGATCAGTGCCCCAGGCAAGATACACTTCTAGTCTTGGGGGATTTTAATGCATCGACTGAAACTAATAGGGATGGTTATGAGACATGTGTTGGTCCCCATGGGTCTGGAATTGTGAACCAGAATAGTACTAAGTTCCTTGACTTGTAAGAAGTCATGGACTGTTGGTGGCTGGATCATGGTTTCAGCACCGACAAGTTCATCGCTGGACTTGGCATTCCAATGCTGGTGGTGTGGCAAAGGAGATTAACTGCTCTATGATCATCGATTGAGGATGATTCAGAACTTGCAGGGTCTACCTCGAGTGCTCAATTCCTCAATACTGACCACTGGTTTGTTGCAACTCTTAAATTGCACCTTGAATCCAGGAGAATGGTACCATGCCAGCCTTGGCTGGATGATGGCAAGCTCAAGGATGAGAGGGTAGCTGAGGAGTTTGCGAGCAGGCTGAGTGGAGGTTTGGGGGGTCTGGGTGCTTTGGGGGATCCTGAAGAGTTGTGGAGTGCCTTCAAGCCCACCATCCTTGATGTTGCCGGTAGGTGTCTTGGAACTCACCGGAAGGTGAAGAATAATTTTGTCTCTCAAGGGACACTGGATACCATTGCCCAGAGTTGCAGGGCCAGGCTGAATGGCAGAGCTGAGCTGTTCAGGGAACTGAGGCATAAAACTGTACGTGTGCTAAGGGTGGACAAAGGGTGGACAATGCAAATTATCTTCGTAAATGTGTACCATGTAGCGCCGCTCCCGGTGGTGGTGAGAGAATGTATTACGAGTGACCATCAGAACCCTCAATTGTTTCACAGCTCACGAGTAAGAGGACTCCGTGTTATTTTCACACTCGCTTAGCCGATGTTGCTTTAGCCTCGATTGCAAAAATATTCAGAGTAATTCCTGTTTTATTGCCTTTTCTGCATTGGAAAGGTGTATATACAGCAGCATGAGCGTCGTTCCACCTTATCATGCCATTCTTCCAAGTATATCTCAGAATAATGACAATAGCATATTAATAATAATATTAACATGACAGTATTGCAAATTATTAATAGGACCATAATTGGTGGATATAAAAAGAATAATGTGATCCTCCAGCCATTTCCATAGAATATAATGGCATCTGCTCTTGCATATGGTAGCTAAACTGCCAGGGTAACTATAATTTCTTAGAAGCACAGCTGTGCCCCTCTTCCAGGACACTGGTACTCATTTCACCAACCTCAGAGGGATAGCAGGCTGAATAAACCCCACTTGGTGTTAATTCAGCAGCCAAAAGGGCTCAAACTCAGGACTCTAAGACAGCCACCCCAACCAGGAAACCAACACCAGGCTTATGTGATGGTAGCAGTTGTAACTATGTGATAATACATTAAATCTTCTTATGAGTAAAGTATTATAATGATGTTGCATTAATGGGTTAACTGTCTGGATGCAGCTGAGGTTGTGGATCTATATTCTAGATGTATGTAATCTACTGATGAGGATCCATGATTGAGGTTGTGGATTCGCTGTTTGTGGAGGTCCTGGGTTGAAAGGATAGAAAGCTCAAGGAAGAAAGATGACCAGCTGATGATCCATGCAGTCGGGAAACCAGTCAATCGCTTTCAGGTTGAGGTTTTTACTTTAGGTAAGGGAACGATGTTTTGAGGTTAACAATTTAAATAACGATACATACCACGATATCTCAAAAACCTGTGGATGGATTCGGATGAAACCTGGTGGACAGATTGGGGGTGTGACCTCGACGAAGTGATTCGATTTTGGTGAAGATCCAAATCCGTATTTGGATACCCAAGTGTCTGATCTGCAATGATTGTGCACCACAGTTTGAAAAATCCCAGGGTATATTTCTGCTCGTTAGCACCGGTTCCCACTGATCCACAAAATTATTTAATCTTCAAAGTGATTCTTCATCATTGAGAGATAGGGCACGATATTTCAAAAATGTATTGGGCCCGATATGTTCTTGTGGATCAGGCATTACGTGGCCGAGGTATGCGCTCTATTGATTGCCCTTCTTGTTATTTACATGAGGAGGTTGGGTGGCGGTTGGGGATGGAGTGAGGGCGGATGCTGAATTGAGAAAAGGAAGAGAAGAAGGGAGCATGATATAAATGGAAATTATGGGAAGTGCATGAGTAATAGAGAGAGAATGGAAAAAATGTTGAAGATGTAATTTAGGGAAGGGAAGCAGACAATGAGATCGGAGAGGTCAGGCTTGGGGGAGGGGGAGGTGTCTTAATTCCACAATATATGCCAAGATAAGGAAAACGTCTTGGAAATACTTTCAGTATAATTCAGTGCATCATCATGCAAGCAAGCCTGGTGTTGGCTTCACGCTGAAGGTGGCTGGTTTAAGATATTGGGGTCTTGAGTTCAAACCCCTGTCATGCTGTTGAAGTAACACCAGGTGGGTTGATGCAGCCTATCATCCTTCAGAGGTTGGCAAAATGAGCACCAGCTTATGGGTGAGGGGCATTGCATCAGTATCACAGCTGTGCCACCAGACAATGATGTAGTCAAGGAGCCACAGGCTACTTACAAATAAATAAATTATGCTGGTCCTCTGCATATCTCTCATTGGTAAAGAATCAATTTTAATAATTTGATTATCTAGACCTAGATCCGGATCTTCACCAAAATCTCATAATTCCTGCCTTGTCATGCACCCAACCTCTCCACTGAATTTCGTCTGAATCCCTCCAAAACTGTTTGAGATATTTTGCACACAAACAAGCAAGAAAGATATGCATAGCACAAGACTTGCAAAATCCAAAAAACGAATTTGACCTTAAAAAATAATTGGTGGTTGAATTCAGTGACTAAATGTGCAAATCTTCAAATTTCAAGTTAATGGGGTGAAAATTGAGGATTTTAGCAATTTCATCCAAGTTGTTGACCTTTTGGTCTTTGTTGACCTCAAAAATAATTGGCTGATTGAATTCAGTAACCTAAAATATAAATCGTCTGAAAATTTCAAGTCAATTGGATGAAAATTGACAATTTTAGGAATTCTGCCAATGTTGAGCTTTTTAGCCTATGTTGACCTCAAAAATAATTGATCGTTGAATTGAGTGACCTGATGTGCAAATCCTCTTCAAATTACAAATCATGGGATGAAAATTGAGGATTTTAGAAATCTCACCTAAGTTGTTGACCTTTTGCCTATGTTCACCTTTTGACCTTATGACCTCAAAATCAATAGGCTTCTTGCTTATGACAAACTCTACCATTTCATGAAGTTTTGTGAAGATTGGTGGAAAATTGTGACCAGTAGACAATTGACATACAGACAAACAAACAGAATCACAGACCAGATCAACCAATATACTTGCGAATCTTCAATATCCCCCTCATTATTCTGGGAGGAGTCATCCTTTGTTGGGGGAGGGGGGGGTGGACAGCCCCAATAAAAATGTCTGTTGCCTCTTCCAGGACTAACAGGCATCTCACCACCATGGGTTGCAAACACCGGCCAGACATTTTGTGATTGGCGTTTTTGGAGCATGTGACGCTTTGCTGTGTGCCTTTTTGTGACCGCAAGTCTTCACCTGGCCCCACCTGCAAACAATAGGTGTTTACGCATACAACATTATCCTGACTATCCTGTCTATAAATTATATATGCCACCTCCTCAGCATCACATTTTACAAGAAAATTTATTCTGAGAGGTGCCTGATGCATGGCAATTTAACGTATTCAAAACACAGGGACCATGTTACACTTACCAGTCTATAGCTAAGAATCGCCCACTCCCCCTTCCCTGTAACAATATGTACGTTTCTTAAGAGGAATACATTTGATGACATCAATAAAGTTTTACTACACATCTCCACTCTTTTGTTCCTCTTTTCTCTCTCATCCAAGAAAGTGCCTTCCTGAGGCTGTTAAATCCGACTCTTCCTTCCAGGGATTCAAGCTAAGTGATGCACCACTATCTCATTTCATCCCCCATTCCTCCCCATGGTCTTTTCAACCCCCATGAACACAACCTAACCAAACATTCTTGCAGGTTATTGTGTTTTATTTCCCTTATTTGTCATGTCCCCCTGTAGCCCCGCTGTAAGTACTGTATGTGGCAATTTTACCCCCTGTCTCTTCGCTGTGCCACATCGCAAGATTTTAGATACCAGCATTAAGAAATACCAAAACAAAGGTGGGACTTGGTTGCTGAGTCCCTTCTTCAAATCCTGAGTCACAAGACCTCGAGTTTAATTTGAGTTTTGAAATGCTTTTGCAAGTCAGAATCAAACACTGGTTATCCCTCATCCACTTCTTAAGTCTCTTCGTTGTTTTATTTGGTTGTAATAAATGTGCAAATGTCTTTTAGCATTTGCTTTTCCCTTGAGACAATCTCAGCCTCTTCTCCAATATGAATATAGTCTTTGCATGAGATGTGAAATAAGAGTTCAAAGCAAGCATGATTGGTTGAACAAACTCTTTCCATTATTTTTTGTGCATTTGCTGATGACATATAATCATGGATTTCTGTTGGACAGGATTGTGACTTGACATTTAACAAATCAGTAATTTTAATCAGTAAAATGAGTGCTGCTGGGCATTAGCTACATTCAATCATTCGAAGCGGCACAGTTCAATTTCCGTCATCCATATCCTATTCTGCGTTGCCTTTTTCTCTGGACAGGATTACCATTCAGGTTTCTGGCCTTTTGCCATTAATGCAGCTGATACACTGCTCTACTCCAATAACTAATAATAATAATAATAAAAAAATAATAAAGGCGGTTAATTGGGTGTAAGGAAGGGAGGGTAACGAAAACACAACAAAGAAGAAAAAGAGCAATCAGAGATTGCAGACTGTCACCAGGACTTTCATGTGGTGCAATTTGTGTGGTGTTTATGTACTGGTGTGTTACCTAATTAAGAAGAGACATAACTAGAACTGCCACTATATAACTCCTGGCAGTGATGACCGGGTACCAAGACATCCCGCTTTGAGGCCACCCCGCTTTGATCAGACACCTGACCCTG
The DNA here is from genome assembly GCF_056783735.1 of Eptatretus burgeri. Classification (NCBI taxonomy): domain Eukaryota; kingdom Metazoa; phylum Chordata; class Myxini; order Myxiniformes; family Myxinidae; genus Eptatretus; species Eptatretus burgeri. Next base: position 48,452,447 of record NC_140973.1, on the reverse strand, counting down.
ACCCTGACGTTTATTATTATTCAAATTAATTCAGAATGGGATTAAAATAAATTCAATTCAAATCAAATGCAAGACCAAACACTGTAGGTACAGTCCTCCATTGGAGTAATCAGAAGGAACCCAAACAAGCAAAAAGCAAAAATGAAGTCATCAGGAGGAACCTGCATAGGACTCGCAATTCAGATGCTACTCCTCTACCCTCAAAGCCATCCAGGCACAGCCAAAAGAGCCTCATTCAAAAAGAAAAAGAAAAAAAGAAACCAGATCAAACAAATTAAATAATTCTGGTTGCCAAAACATGTGTCCAATCAAGTTGAAATACAAGACATGTATTCGTCATCACGACTAGATCAAAGAAGTGAAGTTTCACGTTGATTGATTAAACGGTTCCAGAGAAAACATTATTTAATGTTTTTCTTCAATCCAATATGGCTGCCAAACCATGTATCCTATCAATTATTCCTTAAGAAACTTGTACAACCCTGGCTTGGGGAACATTTGTGTGAAGTTTCCCCTCGATCTACCCAGCCGTTCTGGAGAATAAGATTTTTTATAGGTTTATGGTAAATCCAATATGGCTGCCAAACCATGTGACCTATGACATCATATGTGTGAACCTTTTGTTCCTCATGGATAGGCAGTCACACATGTAAAGTTTTGCCTCGATCTGTTCAGCCACTTCAGAGAAGATTTTGGAAGGTTTAAAAAAAACAAAACATTTTGACTGCCAAATCATGTGACCGATGACAACATCAACTTTTTTTTTCTGTGGACCATTTTATCCCTAGATGACCCTCAAAACTTTTCATACTGATCAGATGTAGTATGAAAAGATCAGATACATATGCAATTAACACGTCATAGCGAAGGCACCTGCGACATCATGAAATAAAAATCACACTAAGTCCCCATGAGGAATATTTGCTATGTGCCAAGTTTCAATTTTTCCCTTGGTGCAGTTTCAGAGACACAGGGGGCCAATGTTTTTCCATTTTTCCAACATGGCTGCAACACCACGTGACCAATGATGTTATAATTATAATTGGAAACATTCTACATGAGTAGTCGCTCCTCTGGTGAAAATTTCATCTCAATCCAACAAGCGGTTGCAGAGATAACAAATAAACAAGAAGAAGACATCATGCAAATTTCAAGTGAATGGGATGAAAAGTGAGGATTTTAGAAATACCACCTTAGTTGTTGACCTTAGGCCTATGTTGACTTGTCCGTGTTGACCTCAAAAATAATTGGCGAGTTGAATTCAGTGACCGGAAGTATAAATCCTCTTCAAATTTCAAGTCAATCGGATGAAAGTTGAGGATTTAAAAAATCTCACCTAAGTTGTTGACCTTTGGCTTATGTTGGCGTTTTGACCTCAAAAACAATGGGCTTGTTGCTTATGCCAAACTCTACCATACGGTGAAGTTTCGTGAATATCGATTTAAATTTGTGACCTGCAGACGATTGACAGACAGACAGACAGACAGACAGACAGACAGACAGACAGACAGACAGAGACAGAATAACAAAATCGACTGACCAATATACTTGAAAAAAATCTTCTATTTTGCAAGTAAGAAACAAACACAGAGAGAAACAGACAAACAAGTGGACCCAAATGCAATACCCTCTCCTTTGACGAGGGTAAAAATAACAAACTTACAACACAAACGCAGGCAATACCCTTGGAGCTTTCTTGTACCCCCCTTCCCTCAACAGCACATATCCATCCATCCATCCATCCATCCATCCATCGGGACCATACTCTGTGGGGAGCGTCGGTGCTGCCGAAGCAGTCTCCTGGGCTATTGGGCACAATCCTGGACAAGTCACCACTCCGACACAGAACAGCACACACATCTCCTCTAGTTTAGACATTTATGAGCGAACTCACAAGCATTCCTGCATTAAAGTGTCTCTTTGTTGGTTGAGTTGGTTGGATGAGGGGAGGGGAGGGATTCATAGGTGAAGCACACATCACCAAGGCAATATCAAAAATGAAATTCATAACTGCATTTGAATGTTCACCTTGGAAAAAGGAAGACAGAACGTTAAAATAACATTTGGAAGCGAAACCTGTGCATCGAGTGGAGATTTCTGGAAGTTGAAAAGGGAAGGGTGCTGGGGAGAGAAGTGAGAAGTTTGTTCAGTTGTTTTTTTTTTGTTTTTGTTTTTTAACACTCCATGTTGTATTTATTTATCGTCCAGCATGACCCTTGCCAAAAAAACTGCTTCAATGGAATCAGCGCTCTGTAACAGAGAGTATGTTACATGATCAAAATAAAGACCAATTACTGCACCGTAGTACCAAGAAGCCAGACGCAACACACACACACACACACACACACACACACACACACACACACACACACACACACACACACACACACACACACACACACACACACACACACACACACACACACACACACACACACACACACACACACACACACGTGCTTTGCCGACATAGGAAATTTTTCTGGAATCAGCAGGTTGGAGTCAGTGTGATGAAAAAACTACAGTAGTTACTGTATACAACCCAGGAAACCTTGAGTAGCTTTCAGCGAAAAACAACGTTGCATTTAATATGGAATAGGCAAAGCCTAGAAGCGAACGTAGAATTCTTCGTACATTCGCTTCTTAAATATATCAAATTAAACAGTCTTTTTGCTATGATTTTTCGGACATTTGTGCATACAACTTGGTCACAACTGTATCCTCGCCAACGATACCGTGGTACATGTAAGCGCCGCACAGCTGATGATTTTGACAGATCTGAGGTCAGTCAGGTGCAGAGCAGACGATGCTGCAATTTCCGGTTACTTTGGCCTGGATTCGGGATCAGCGATAGAAAAATGTAAATCACGATTAAAAAATATTTTTTGATGATGTGGGAAATATCTTTATTAAAATCAGTGGAGGAAATATACACCATGTCTGATATTTGGGTCTTTCATGTCTCCGACGATGCCTTTATCTCCAGGGACGCATCATTCCCCATGACAAAAACCGGAAGCAAAAGGGTCATAGCCAACGACACGGATTCCAAATTGTCAGGGTATTGTGTTGTTGTTGTTGTTGTTTCCTATTCTCTCATGTGCACGCGTTGAGTATGAAACTCACTACGTTCGCTATTAAGACATTTCAGAGATATGTTCACAATCATTATTATTGTTTATGAACAGCTGCGTGTGATGGGTGGAAAAAACAATTTGGTTGGTAATTTAGAAAACATGTAAATACCACAAATGGCTTGGAAATCTGGTGTTATTTCACAACAACAAATTCAGGATGACGGAGCACGAACCACTCACTCAGGGTGATGGAGCACCAACCACTCGCTAAGGATGACGGAGCACGAACCAATAGCAAAGAGTGAGGGAGCATAAACCACTCGCTCTGGGTGACACAGCATGAACCAATCGCTTAGGATGACGGAGCACCAACCACTCGCTCAGGATGACGGAGCACGAACCAATCGCAAAGAGTGAGGGAGCATAAACCACTCACTCTGGGTGACACAGCATGAACCAATTGCTTAGGATGACGGAGCACGAACCACTCACTCAGGGTGATGGAGCACCAACCACTTGATCAGGGTGACAGAGCATGAACCAATTGTTCAGGGTGACGCAGCACGAACCACTCACTCAGGGTGATGGAGCATGAACCACTCGCTCAGGGTGATGGAGCATGAACCACTCACTCAGGGTGACGGAGCACGAACCATTCGTTCAGGGTGACACAGCACGAACCACTCACTCAGGGTGATTGAGCACCAACCACTCGATCAGGGTGACGGAGCATGAACCAATTGTTCAGGGTGACGCTGCACGAACCACTCACTCAAGATGACAGCACGAACCACTCACTCAGGGTGATGGTGCATGAACCACTCGCTCAGGGTGACGAAGCATAAACCAATCGCTTAGGATGACGGAGCACAAACCACTCACTCAGGATGATGGAGCACCAACCACTCGATCAGGGTGACAGAGCACGAACCACTTGCAAAGAGTGAGGGAGCATAAACCACTCGCTCTGGGTGACACAGCATGAACCAATCGCTTAGGATGACGGAGCACGAACCACTCGCTCAAGGTGACAACACGAACCACTCACTCAGGGTGATGGAGCATGAACCACTCGCTCAGGGTGAAGGAGCACGGACCATTCATTCAGGGTGACAGCACAAACCACGCACTCAGTGTGACGGAGAATGAACCACTTGCTTAGGGTGACGGAGCACGAACCACACACTCAGGGTGACAGCACGAACCACTCACTCAGGGTGACCTCACGAACCACTCACTCAGTGTGACGGAGAATGAACCACTTGCTTAGGGTGATGAACAGGAACCACTCACTCAGTGTGATGGAGAATGAACCACTTGCTTAGGGTGACACAGCACGAACAATTCTCTCAGGGTGATGGAGCACGAACCACTCACTCAGGGTGACGGAGAATGAACCACTTGCTCATGGTGATGAGCACGAACCACTCGATCTGGATGACAGAGCACGAACCACTTGCAAAGAGTGACGGAGCATAAACCACTTGCTCTGGGTGACACAGCATGAACTAATCGCTTTGGATGATGGAGCACGAACCACTCACTCAGGGTGATGGAGCACCAACCAATTGTTCAGGGTGACGCAGCACGAACCACTTGTTCAGGGTGACGCAGCACGAACCACTTGTTCAGGGTGACGCAGCACGAACCACTTGTTCAGGGTGACACAGCACGAACCACTCGTTTAGGGTGACAGCACAAACCACTCATTTAGGGTGACACAGCACGAACCACTCATTCAGGGTGACACAGCATGAACCACTCGTTCAGGGTGACAGCACAAACCACTCATTTAGGGTGACACAGCACGAACCACTCATTCAGGGTGACACAGCATGAACCACTCGTTCAGGGTGACAGCACAAACCACTCATTTAGGGTGACACAGCACGAACCACTTGTTTAGGGTGACAGCACAAACCACTCACTCAGGGTGACGGAGCACGAACCACTCACTCAGTGTGACGGAGAATGAACCATTGCTTAGGGTGACGGAGCATGAACTACTCACTCAGGGTGACAGCACGATCCACTCACTCAGGGTGACGGAGAATGAACCACTCGATCAGGGTGACGGAGCACGAACCACTTGCAAAGAGTGACGGAGCATAAACCACTCGCTCTGGGTGACACAGCATGAACCAATTGCTTCGGATGACGGAGCACGAACCACTCACTCAGGGTGATGGAGCACCAACCAATTGTTCAGGGTGATGCAGCACGAACCACTCGTTCAGGGTGACACAGCACGAACCACTCCTTCAGGGTGACAGCACAAACCACTCGTTTCGGGTGACACAGCACGAACCACTCGTTCAGGGTGACAGCACAAACCACTCATTCTGGTTGACAGCACGAACCACTCACTCAGGGTGACGGAGCACGAACCACTCACTCAGTGTGACGGAGAATGAACCACTTGCTTAGGGTGACGGAGCACGAACCACTTGCTCAGGGTGATGAGCACGAACCACTCACTCAGTGTGACAGAGAATGAACCACTTGCTTAGGGTGACACAGCACGAACAATTTGCTCAGGGTGACGGAGCATGAACCACTCACTCAGCGTGACGGAGAATGAACCACTCGCTCTGAATGATGTGGCGCAGCAAAGGCGTCCGCAGTGAGTGAACAATTCGCTCATAATGATGTTGCACGGTGCCACTATTGACAATCGGTGCTCCGCAAGTGGCTTAAGTACTCATGCAAGCACAATGGTTGATAAGTAACGGTTGGCCTGGCTGTCGCTGCATATCATAAAGGATCCCTTGAGCTTTAAAGCCCGTCTTCACTGCGCACACAGCAGTTAATGAAGTAAAATGAGTTATTGAAATAAAATGACTTCATCCACAAAAGAGTTGTTGCTGAATGCAGAACAACCCTGGATACGTCGCAAAGTTCATTCGTCCGTGAACCAAACATTGCAGAAAATCCGTCATTTTGCCTGCTCGCCTGTGCATGTGTCAAGTGGTACATCGGTTGGGGGTCCACGCAAATGTTTAAACTTTGTTTTAAAACGTCCGTTTTTTTCTTTTTACCAGATTTGTTTTGATTCCCTGTCGAGCACCTCACAAAACCTCTGAAAATATAGACACAGATCTGGCAGACGCTATGGATAGGCAGTCCTTCTGGGGGACAGGGCGTGAGGTGGAGCAGTGAATACATTAAATCATATAGCTCAATGAAGCCGGTAAATTTTGCTACATTCCTAAATTTTTTGCTCACTCTCTATAATTCTCCAAGCAATGGAACAAGAAGATTTCAATGCTTTGGAAATTTCACACATTCTTGTGTATGTATGGAGGAGGGACCGTAGCCTTGCTTGCGTAAAGTAAATAGGTATATCGGCTTAGTTATGAGAATGATTATTTCATGAAATTATCAGATGTCACAACAGGTTTTGAAGTTTATTGAGTCCAGGCGATATCCGATCCTCAAAACCGAAATAATATTTCGATTATATACTTTGATTAGTCCGTGAGAGTAGATCGTGGAAAATCGTATTATTCATGCATGAAATCACTCCAAGCTCCTAATTTGAAAACTATAGTACTTACAAAAGCGATGTAGACAGCGATTTGTAGCTACGATGAACAGACATTCGATAATCCATCCATCCATTGGGACCATACTCTGTGCAGAGCGTTGATGCTGCCTAAGCAGTCTCCTTGGCTATTGGGCACAATCCTGGACGGGTCTCCACTCTGACACAGGATACCAGCATGCTGGCACTCATTTTGCCGACCTCAGAAAGATGACAGGCAGAGGCATCCCCACCTCGTATTAATTCAACATACGAGTGGGATTTGAACTCAGGATCCTGGGATCCCAAGCCCACCACTTTAACCATTAAGCCAAAACCAGGCATACATTTGATAATATGAGTGACAAAGGTGAAAAAAAACTTTATCATTAAGAAATTATTGCGGCCTGTTCCAACTCGAGACATTGTTCAGCAGACCAAAAACATATGGCAGCTTCAGATCCCAGAGAGGTTACCCAGGAGACGCCTTAAGACCCCAGACAGCGAGGTGGCCGAGGATCGTCTGATGAAGGATATAATTAAATAAGGCCGTTAATTATCTTCAAAAGGAGTGTTTTAATTAACCCAAACACCCAATTTCCAGTCATGCACTTCCTTGGAGTTTTCTTGGTATGCATGCCAGGTTTCAGGCTGCTAGATTTTATGGTTTTGGAGTTATGGAGGAGACATACTGACACACACATACACACACACACACACACACACACACACACACACACACACACACACACACACACACACACACACACACACACAGATATTTATTAGTATTGATTGGGTCAAAATGTCAAAGTCATAGTAATTATAAATAGCCCTCATTTGTCCAGCGTCCAGCACGGGAACGCAGGTTATTTTGCTCACGCCTTTGAGATGGGTTCTAGAAATGTGGTTGCTCGGGGAAAGACGATTACATGGAGACCCATCCCTGTAAAATGTTTATTTCTCGGCAGGGAAAATGACCAAAAGTGTTCAGGGCTTCTTCGGTAACTGCAGAGTGATAATGATAACGGTACATAATGACAGTGACAATGGCACATCATGATAAAGGTGCAGAATGACAACACGCCAAGCGGAAGAGATGGTGCATAATGACCGTTCTTTAAAATCACTTCTGTTTATTTATTTACCATTGAGCTTCAGTGTGTGTGTCCAAACCATAACTTTTTTACCATTTGAGCTTTTGTCATCAAATCTTCAACAAATCTTTATTATGAGAATATGGAGAATACAAATTAATAAAATATACAAATCTATATTTTTACCTGTTGTTTTCATCAAGTTTAGTTGGAGTACAAAGGGGACACAGACAAGCTTTGCATTTTGGGATGCCTGCTCATTGTACTGTGTTGTGCAGTTCTAACATTAAAAAAATATGCAGATGAAGTTGTTCGGTTTTATATTTATCAACCAAATGTTTTTTTTCATTAATTGTTGTCTAATCATCAAAAGTTTTTTTTTTAATAAAAAAAACAGGATTCTCAACCTTCCTTGTACTCAGAAGTTATTGGAAGCAAACACTACATGCAGCTTCTGTTTGGCATTGGCTTTAATCATTGCAAGAGATGGCTTTGCAGAGCAACGTGAAATTGAAAAGACAAGGTTTGAATGGATACTTCTTGGTGTGAATGTGGGTACGTCAAAATTTCCACCCCATCTGCACGATTGATATGTAGATGACCGAAAAGCAATTGGGATGTGTTTGCAGAACAAAACATAGAACAGCCTTGAGTTGGGAAACTATTTTCCTTGTGAAAAACTAAAAGCAATCGGGATGCGTGCTCCTTGAAAACTATTTTCCACGTGACATTTACAATCTACAGCTAGTCCAGAGGAGAGTTTCTCACTGATTGGTTTTGCGAGAAATATCAAAATGCACCAGTCATCCCTTTCCCCCTGGATCGTCTTCATCTGAAGTTGCAGTTGAAAATTGTGTTTCATGTGACTTGTTTGTGCGAATCCAAAATACGATGTTATAAACTGTTGTTTAAATAAATTATGCTGTTTATTTCATTTTAGTCACATGTTTTCAGAATATAGAATTTATAAATAAGTTGAGCATGTGAATAGCATTTCTGACCTCATGTTCTTCCTAATGGAGGACCAAATCTTCCAGGTTGAGTCTTCAGGAATTAAATGAGAGAAAGAATGAGTGAAACAAGGTCAAGGAATGATGGAATTAAGACATAAATTTAAAATGTTGTTGTTCTTCTTTCGGCTGCTCCCGTTAGGGGTCGCCACAGCGGATCATCCGTTATGATCCGCATACTGATTTGGCACAGGTTTTACGCCGGATGCCCTTCCTGACGCAACCCCGGTCACCTCTTATGACACAGGGATAAGGATTGGGTTTCGCCATGATTCCAGGCTGCCCTACACCCTCTCATAGCGCGGCTCAGCACAGAGCTCCCGTCCTCAAGTGATCCTCCAACCCAAGCCTCTGAGTTGCCAGATTACAGGCGCACGCCACTACACCCAGTATATAAATTAAAAATGTATATATATATATATATATATATATATATATATACATATATATATATATATATATATATATATATATATATATATATATATAAATATATATATATATATATATATATATATATATATATATATATATATATATATATATATTAAAATGTTATATTCATTGTACTCCCTAAATGTTTCCTTTCATCACCATTAGTCAGTACTGCACATGAAGCAACGCGAATCAATTTAGCCACTCTTATCCCCTTGAAGAAAGCAGCTATCGATTTTCAGATTTCAAAATGTAGAAGTTTAGTATTTCATTATATTTTTATGTCGGTGCTTTAGCTTTCCCTTTCTAGCATTGTTTGAGTCAACATCTGCTACAAGATGAAAGGGAGAAAGAGGCCAATTAAACGGACACACACTTCACCCCTTGCCAGCATATATATGGCAAACCTACAAATATGAAAACATCAACACTGTACATTAATTTATTTTACTTATTGTAATTTGCAGTTGCTTGGCCTTCCTAAATGTAAACATGTAAGGCACACCATTTTAAAATACTGTAAAAAAAATAGGTACAAGTTCATCTTGATTGTATCATAAATGCTCAATGTAACCTGGCCCTTTGATAGATCAGGTCAGGTATGGGAGCATGAGCCAGAGTAGCGCGTCGCTGCGTCCACTTTCTGCCGGGACTCCAGGGGCCTCTGTCTGGCCATCCTCCAGGCAAACGCCTGGCCGATCTCCATCTCCTGAAGATGCTGATCAACCTGCTGCAACCACAAGGCACGTGGTCGGCCCATTGGCCTCCTCCACTCACGAGACTCCCTCGCTGAGAGAATCTGGTGAGCAGGATCAGCGTCAGGAAAACGAGCCACATGTCCATACAGCCGCAGCTGACGCTCATGGATTATGCAGGTAACAAATCTCATTTGAGTCTCTCTCAGCAACTTCTCGTTGGACACAAAGTCCGACAAGCGATAGCCAAGGATTCTCCGAAGAGACCTGGTACCAAAGGAATTAAGTAACCACCTCAGATCTCTGGTCAGAGTCGAGGTCTCACATCCATAGAGCAAGAATGGAAGCACCAATGACCTGAATACTCGGACTTTCGTCCTCCCGCACAAGTACCGACAGCACCACACCCCATGATCCAGTGAATCCATGACTCTACAGGCCCGACCCAGACGTCTGTTGACCTCTGGCTCACAGCCAGCAGAGACATGAATATCACTGCCAAGGTAAGTGAATCTCTCCACGACCTCAACATCCTCACTACAAACAGACACAGACAGGACAGCAACATCCAATATGTCATTGAAAGCCTGGATCTTAGTTTTGACCCAGGAAACCCATAATCCCAGTGGCTGCGACTCCTCATTCAGCACCATGAGGCCCCAAAAAGGATATTTAGAGTCTCCGCAAAGATGACTGCATCATCTGCAAAATCAAAGCCAGAGATCTTGACATTCCCAAACGATGCATCGCAGCTTGATCTCTCCGATATTCTCCCCATAATCCAGTCCATACAAGTGCTGAAAAGTGTGGGGGCCAGTACACACCTCTGACGAACTCCAGTCACAACTGGAAATAAATCAGAGATGGAACCACCACATCTCACAGCATTCTAAGTACCAGAGTAGAGTTCAGACATCAAATCGATCAGTTTTGGTGGCACCACACAAAGACCAAGAATCCTCCAGAGGGCATCCCGATTCACTGAATCAAACGCTTTACAGAGATCAACATCGGCTGCAAGCAGCCCCTGCTGAAACTCTCATCTGTGCTCGGTGAAGACCCGAAGAGCAAGGATACGGTCAATCATTGACCTCTTTGGTGTAAAGCCTGACTGCTCTGGACGCTAGTGCTCAAGCAGATGGTGGTGAACCCTATTGAGACTTATCCGAGGAAAGACCTTGCCTGCCACTGAGAGCAGTGTCACCCCTTGGTAGTTGTTTCAGTCTTGGCAATCACCTTCCCTTTCGAGAGAGGGACAACAAGGCCCCTCTTCCAGACAGTGTGGATGATGCCTATTTTCCAGGCAGAGCACAGAAATGCATGCAATGACACGAGTGCAGCATTTCCACCACCCTTGTAACATTCAGCATGGATGCCACAGATTCCTGGAGCTTTACCCCATTTCAACCGGTTCACCGCAGCCTGTGTTTCCACAAACAAAGGTGGACCACGGTTGGTTAGAGGGTGAGCAATAGGGATTGTAACACCCCTGACATGCAACTCGACAGCTGGTGGATCAGCCTGGTAAAACCGCTCAAAGTAACCGGCCCCAGCGAACCTTCACTTCGGACTCCTCTGTGAAGAGCCCACCACCCTCTGCTCTAAATGCAGTAGACCGAGGGATGGGCTTGGATGAACGCAATGTGCAAATTCCCCTGTAAGCAGGATGAGAATCACTTAACCACAGGCGATGATATACCCCCTCACAGATTCCTTTCACATAGGCCTCCTTGTCCACCCTTAACGCAAGTGCAGTTTTATGTTTCAGTTGCATGAACAGCTCAGCTCTGAGGGCAAGCCTGGCCCTGTGCCTCTGGTCAATGGTGTCAAGTGTCCTTTGGGAGCCAAAATTTGCCTTTGCCCTGTGGTGAGTTCCAAGACATCCACCGGAAACATCAAGTATGGTGGTCTTGAAGGCACTCCACAACTATTCAGGATTCTCCAAAGCACACAGTCCCCCCAACTCCCCACTCAGCGTGTTTGCAAACTCCTCAGCAACCCTCTTATCCTTGAGCTAGCCAACATCCAGCCGTGGCTGGGATGGTACCATTCTCCCCGATTTAAGCTGAAACTTCAGAGTTGCGACAACAAGCCTGTGGGCAGCATTGAGGAACTGAGCACTCAGGTCGACCCTGCAGTTCTGTGTCAACCTCCAGCGATCATTAATGAGCACATGGTCAATTTCCTTTGCCATACCGCCAGCGTTGGAATACCAAGTCCAGCGATGAGCCTGTGGGTGGTGAAACCATGAACCAGCCTCCCTAAGTCCATTACTTTTTGTAAAAGCAAGGAAATTAGTGCTCTTCTGGTTTACAGTTCCAGACCCATGGGTACCAACACATGTCTCATAACCATCCCTATCATTTCCATTCGATGTATTGAAATCCCTCAAGACTCGAAGAGTATCTCCCCTGGGGCACTGTTCAACCACAGACTTGAGTGTGGCATAGAATGCGTCATTCTCGGTGAGATCACTCATCTCAATCGGAGCATATACAGAGACCACAGAAACAACACCAATGGAGTGATGAATCCTTCGTCTCATTATATGCTCATTTACTGTTGTTTCCTCAATTATCATTGGAGTCAGCTTATTGGATACAGCTTCAGCAACTCCTTGGGCATGGTTACCACCAGAGCGACCAGACCAAAAGTTGGTGTAACTACCTGCCATGATCTCACCACTATCAGGTCTCCGAACCTCAGAGAGAGCTCCAATATTGATGTCCAAACACTTGAGCTCAGATGATAACAGAGACAGGTGATCATCTTCTCTCAGGGATGGCACATTGCAGGCACCCACCCGAAGGGACCGCCTCAGGTTAACCCAAGGAGACCACCATTTGGTGGATAACACCTCAGCACCACTCTGCCACACACCACCACAATCTGACCCTGGAGGTTTACCACATGGTTTTCCTCCTATCATCAAGGAACGGGGGTCCCAAAGGCTTTGTCCCAATGCCATTATCCGGAGAGCTGCCCTGTGAAGGGCAACAGCACGGAAGGCACTCCCACTGAGTGCGTTTTCAATTTTCCTTACATTTGTGGGTTTTGTGGAATGAAGTGTTTTATGGTGGCTGGAATGTAAATCCTGCCACCAACTTCCTAAAAAAAATAAAAAATAACCCAACTGCAGGAGGACATCTACAGACACAGTTGAGCACCAGGAATGGATGGCCATTGGCTCACAAGTAGCTCCTTCACCCTTCGGCAGGTTTTCTTTTTCATCCTGCTGGGTGTCCATATCCATACATCCTCCTCACCAGAAAACCTGGTGGGAGAGACGCATGAGTTGACGACAACCCAACCATGAAGCAGGTTAGTACAGGTTTACATGTAGCAAGTCACAGATCTAATTTGGCTTGACCTGATAATATATTTTTTTGTGTGGGGGAAGTCCAACTCCTTCCTCAGGACTAAGGAGTCCAACCCTGCCCCCCCCCCCCCATAGACCTCCTCAATAAGCGCAGATTTTGACACGGCCAATAAATCTTCGTTAGGCATCAAATATGAAGCCTGTGGCCAAGTTTCATCAAAATCTTAAGTTTCGTTCAAACAAAAATGACTGAAGTGTTTACAGACTGACTGGCTGACTGACTGACCTGTGGATACTGCTCATTAGCATAAGCTCCCCGGAACTACGCTCCACATGAGCGAATAAATTCTAGAATCCGGATCCGATCTTCACCAAAATTGAGTCAGTTCCTCCATGTCACACACCCAGCCTGTCTACGAAGTTTCGTCCGAATCCATCGATGATGTATTGAGATATCTTGCCATATATCACTTTTGAACCAATCTCTCAATAGTGAAGAATCACTTGAAAAAAATTCTAGTATCCACATCTTCACCAAAATCGAATCAATTCATCTTTGTCACACACCAAACGAGTTCACTAAATTTCGTCCAAATCCGTCCATAATGTTTTGAGTTATCCTGCTCACAGACAGACAGACAGACAGGGGTGAAAACATAGCCTCCATCCACCTGCGGAGGCAGAGGAAACAAACACTGGCTTCAAACCACCTGCTGCTGCTGTTGCTGCATGGTCATCCTATCCTAGGCGATGACAGAAACACACATGTGTTAAAAAAAAAAAAAAAACCACTACAGGTTGTTCGGATGTAAAAGGAGAAATATCAAATGAGAGCATAAAAAATGTCAGGATACAACCAAAAACAGTGAGATTGTTTTATACATCACTTCTGAAAACTTGAACCTGTTGTTATCGTCATCATCATTATTGTGCGTTTCCTTTCTCCAGAGACAATTTCAAGCCGTATATGTTACAAAAGCAAAATAAAGATGAAGACAACAACCAATTCTAACCAAATATGAAGTGAAAGAGTAAGACAAATGGTCCTGATAAAACAGGAGGAATACTGCTTTGTACTGCTGTTTTGAGGATAAATAAGATTTCGTCGGAAATTCAAGAAAAACATACTTATGCAATACTTTCTGAAACGTGGCAGGTTGTGGAGGCACCTATAGTACAGCAGCCAATGTGGAAAATATGACACTTTAAAGGAGAGGGTCTTGTATCCCCCACATCTGCTTCATGAGGACTTCCCGTTTCCTGTAATTTGGATCAGAAAGGAGTGAGTGTGATACCAAATCATCTGTCTAAATCAACGCCAGGTTTCGTTTTGTAGCAGGGCTCTTGGCGACATATTTCCAGTATGTCAGCCAATCAAGTTCTGTTTTGCAATGCAGGTTCACATTTTGACACCATTCACTAGTTACAAAATGACAAGGTGTGAACGTTTGTGTTCTCGTTGAATGGAGCATATAATTCAGTAGAGGCACGAAACCTGGGTGAAAAAAAAACATATCTGACCGTCTTTCTGAAGAAGGTGGAGGATGGTCTGGATCCGCCCTTGCAGTGACGTACTTCGTATCATGTTACCTTCATCTCTTATTGTGAGTTATATGTCCCCAGACCTTGCTGAAAGATGTTGGACAGAACAATGGAGCGAGGGAGGAAAAATGAATTGGAATGAGGATGATGAGGGTGGTGGGGAGTACAGGCCACTGTTAGTGGTAACAGATGTTGCAATATAATAATCATAAATAAAAATAGCAACAAGGAAAAGAGAAATCAAAGATTGCAGACCCTCACCAGGACTTGTTTTGTTCGGTGTTTGTGTGGTTATTTTGTGTGATATTTGTGTACTGGTGTGTTACGTAATGAATAAGAGACATAATTAGAACTGTCACTTTCTAACTGCTGGCAGTGATGACTGGGTACCAAGAAATCCCGCTTCGAGGCAACCCCGCTTTGATCGGACACCTGACCCTGACCCATGACGTTTATTATTATTCAATTGAATTTAAGGTGGGATTAAAACAAATTCAATTCAAATCAAATGGAAGACCAAGTAGGTACAGTCCTGTATTGGGGTCATCAGAAGGAACCCGAACAAGCAAAAAGCAAAGATGAAGTCATCAGGAGGAACCTGGATAGGACTCGCATTTCAACTGCTACTCCTCTGCCCTCAAGCTCACCCAATTACAGCCAAGTGAGCCTTATTCAAAAAAAAAAAATTGACAATTTTAGAAATTCAACCTATGTTGTCCTTTTGGTGGATGTTTACGTCGAAAATAATTGGTAGTTGAATTCAATGACCAAATATGCAACTCTTCTTCAAATTTCAAGTGAATCAGATGAAAATTGAGGATTTTAGAAATACCGCCTTAGTTGTTGAACTTGGGACTATGTTCACCTTTTGGTCCATGTTGACCTCAAAAATAATTGGCTAGTTGAAATCATTGAACTGAAATAGAAATCATCTTCTAATTTAAAGTCAATCGGATGAAAATTGTCAATTTTTAAAATGCGGCCTACGTTGACCTTTTAGCCTATGTGGACCTCAAAAATAATTGGTGCTTGAATTTAGTGATGCGAGATGAAAATCCTCTTCAAATTTCAAGTCAATCAGATGAAAATTGAGGATTTTAGAAATGCCGCCGAGATTGTTGACCGTGGGCCTATGTTGACCTTTTGATCTTTGTTGACCTCAAAAATAATTGGCTAGTTGAAATCAGTGACCTGCAATATAAATCCTCTTCAAATTTCGTCTATTGGATGAAAATTGAGGATTTTAGAAATCTCACCTAAGTTGTTGACCTTTGTTGGCCTATGTTGACCTTTGGACCTCAAAAACAATAGGCTTCTTCCTTTTGAGCAACTCGACCATGTGGTGAAGTTTCTTGAACGTCAGTTTGAAATTGTGACCTGTAGGCGACAAACAGACAGAATAACAAAATCGACTAACCAATATACTTTAAAAAAAATCTTCGATTTTGCAAGTAGCAAATGGACCCAAATGCAATACCCTCTCCTCCAGCGAGGGTAAAAAATAATTATAATAACAATAATAACAGTTACAGTCGTTCTTTAATGATCATCATCCAAGTCTGACTACTGCATTTCTTTCTGCCCTGGGCAGCTCACATCGATATACTTATAAACAATTTATCATGCACAAAAGGCAGCATACCTTGTTTTCCTTACTTATTGAGTGTCCAAATAAAATTTTAATAAACAACAGCCGTTCTAGGCAAGCTGTGTTAACAAAAGGTACAAAAACCTTTTTTATTTGAAAAACACCCGTTAAAGAAAAACGCAATGTTCAAAAAGCCACATAGTACAAAAAGTCGAATCCATGCATGTACGAACCTTAAAATGTCACACATACCCTTAAATAATCAGAGCATAGTGCCATCTATTTCATAAATACTTTCACAAACCCCAGGTTCTTTAATCAATTGATGTCTAACCAGCAGACAAGTGTCGTCCAAACTTGAGTTTATTTAAAATATAAAAACACAAAGCATACTGGCATGCCTTGTAAACAGCAAAACAACTGAAGAGTGGCTCTTCTTCTTTCACTCTCCTCTTATTCTGCTTTACCATTTATATATACTCAGTGCATTAGCCTTTGCAAAAACCCCTTCCTCTTAAACCTACATGGAGTGAAGCAGGACTGTGTGTTTGCTGCCACCCTGTTCAGCATGATGTGTGCTGCCATCCTTTCTGATGCATTCTACGTCAGTGAAAGTAGCATCCACATTAGATACCACATTGACGGTGAAGTCTTAAATTTGAGGAAACTGAAAGCCAAAACCAAAGTGCACGAAGCTGTGGTTCATGACTTTCTTTGTGCTGATGACTGCACTTTAAATGCTTGTTCAGAAAAAGAAATGCAACATTGCATGGACTGCCTCTCATCCACGTGATAACTTCGGTATCACCATCAGCACCAAGAATACTGTAGTTATGCACCAACCTGCCATACTTAAGCAGTCTGTGAAGCCAACTGTTACAGAGAAGGGTCAAACACTTGAAGTCAATAAATTTACCTACCTTGACAGCACCCTCTCCAGAGCAGTTCACATTGACGATTAAGTCAACATCAGAATAGCTCAGGCCAGCGTTACCTTTGGCAAGCAACGGAAAACTGTCTGGGAGCGAAAAGGAATCAGTCCTTTAACAAAAGTGAGGGTATATAGAGCGGCTGTTTTTCCCACCCTCTTTTATGCTTGTGAGACGTGGACAGTTTTCTCCAGACACGCAAACAAGCTCCACCACTTTTACATGACATGCTTGTGGTGATTACTCAAGATCAGATGGCAAGACAAGATTCCAAATACTGACATTCTTTCCATGACCAATATGCCCAGCATCCACACCCTTTTGAAGAGAGCTCAGATAAGATGGGCAGGATATGTTGCCAAAATGCCTGATGCGCAACTGCCAAAAAGGCTCTTCTACAGTGAGCTAATTGAAGGGACACATTCACATGGAGGTCAGAAAAAGTGCTTCAAGAATACCCTGAAGGTTTCACTGAAGAGTCGAACATCACCCCTGGGACATTGGAGAAACTTGCACAGGATCACTCTACACGATGCAGTCTCATTACCAAAGGAGCTGTTAGGGTTAGGGTTAGTTGATCCTATGAACTAAAACAGTCACACTGGCCAACAGGAAATGTGAGCTACAAAAGTCCAGAGCCATAACATCTCTTCTGCATCCACACGACATATGTTTTCAACAAGCAGTGGATCCTTTCATGCTCAACTTGGACTAATGAGTCAACTTCAAACAAATCGCACCTGAAATTTTAAGAATCCTAGTTGATGTCATGGTCATCTTAAACTACAAAGGACGAACAACTACAACGTCAACTTGGTGGTTCAATAACCAGAAGCCACTAGAACTGTCTCGTTAACACAAGGTGGTCTAACATCCAGAAGTAAACAGAAAATTCCCAAACTCTCATGATCTTTCCACATGGCTTTAAATCCAACTACATCATTAAATTTCCATCCATCCATCCATCCATTGGGACCACACTCTGTACAGAGTGTCGGTGCTGCGAAGCAGTCTCCTGGGCTATTGGGCACAATCCTGGATGGGTCACCACTCCGACGCAGGCTAGTCAAATATATAGCTCAATAATCTCAGCAAGCCGGTACTCATTTTTCCGACCTCGCAAGGATGGCAGGCTAAGTCAACCGCACCTGGTGTTAATTCAGCGGTGACAGAGGCCCAAACTCCAGACCCCGAGGATCTTAAGCCAGCCACCTTAACTGTTAAGCCAACACCAGGCTTGCAATCAAAAGTAATCAAATATAAGCCGTTTTCATAACAGCAACCAATCTTAACAAATGGGCTGAAAGGATAATGCCAAGGATTTCACCTTTGAGCTGTCCAGACAGATTGATTATGATTATCCATAATGCTGTTCTTCAGAGCAATGTGAAGCCAAATGTCCCATCTGATCGCATTTGCCATTGGACATTTCATTAATATCTCAAGATTATTTTACAAATCGCCCATTCTGTGCTGCCAGACTGCCACCCTGGCTAAATTCCTGCTCTGATTGGTGATAGGAAATGCAACGGCAAACACACAGTGTATTATCTACCTGTACAGACTGCTGGGAATAGTGTGAACATTGGATTGGAGCTCAACTGAGCCTCAAGTTGGTTATATGGGCAAGGTAGGAAATTCTACCTTGTTTTAAGCTTTAATAACAGCAAGGAAAACTCTGCAGCAACGTGGTGTTAAATCAAGGAGATAAAGGTCCAACATTCCCTTCTGACGATGTCAGGGTTGTTGAGCTGGGTGAAGGGTTGAGCTCGAGGGGGATGGGGGCTGGGGTGGTGGGGGGGGGTAATGGTGTCCAAAGCCCCACCACATTTACTTAGACTAATAGCATGTAATCAAAAACTGATGACCCTAAATCGCAAAAGTGCATGTTTCTACTCTGGTCAAATTTAACTCTTCCCAACTCTGAGCTCTTCGATGCACTCTTCATTTCATAACACAGTAGCCTGTCCTTTTTAGCTCACGTGGAACATAGTTGAGGTATTAGCATCGCACGGTGACTGTCAGTCTGTAAGCACTTGGATCATCTTCTCCAAAACAACACACATGATTTTGATGAAACTTGACCACAACCTTCATCACTCTTGATGTACTAAAGTTTGTTCTCATGGAATAATAATAAAAAAATGGTCTGAGGGGATGTAAAGGGGGGTCTTGACCCCTCAAGTTAGGAATTTGTTTTCTTCTCTGAAACCACACACACAATTTCGATGAAACTTGACCACAACCTTTATCACCTGTGGTGCTAAAACTAATAGTCCTATTTTCACCAAACTTTGTAGAACTTCTGAGGACTGTTTCCTGATACCTTGCAAATCCCATCAATAAATTGCATACTAAGTAGATCAATTTAAAGGCCATTATCCATTATGGAATTGCCACTTTTGACTTCTCAAAAAGTATTCACCAGATTTAGATGTAACTTGGTCTTTCTTCAAAATGTAATTTCGTCTATTGGATGAAAATTGAGGATTTTAGAAATCTCACCCAAGTTGTTGACCTTTGTTGGCCTATGTTGACCTTTGGACCTCAATCTCTGAACGGTGCTTTCACAAGTTTGTTCAAAGCATCGGCTAATTTATATATTTTGTTGGTCATCCACACCTAACAGTGGTTCCCTGGTTCTACCAGATGAGTGCAGGGACATTGCCCCTATTTTGTATATACAAGTTCTAAGGCTCGTAATGGCACTGCCACTCACATACACATGACTATATTGACGAAACAAACAATTAACACAGCCACTGAGATTGGGGGAAGTGCCGCTACTTCCCGGAACACTTTAGGTACCAGCGACGTCACAACAATGGCACCCCCACTGATCTCTATGCCAACTGGATAAGAGGGGTCATTTTTTAAGCCATTTGGCCGCCATCTTTGCTCTCCAAAAACGAATGAATGGGACTGTTAGTAACTATGATGAATGCCACTTACCGATTGAAATGTGATTCCTCTTCTCCTTTGATCACGACTGTCACGGTTTTTACAACCTCAAGCAGCTCACGATGGCATTTCATAAATACTACAACAATGCTTTCTTCAACCTGGGAATGGACTAAAATCAAGTCAGAATGGTATAAAATCAAGTGGGAAGGTGGAATTTTCGTCGGAAATATGCACCTTGAACCAAGTATTTTGTATTGACCCAAACGGGATTTTCTGTGTAGCATGAGAAGAAATATGGCGGATGGAGCACTTCCGGTGGCTTCAGGACTGCTCAACTAATTGACTTTAGGCACCATATCCAGTTGGTCGAGAGATCAGTGTTCTCACCGAGCTCAGCGGGTCATTGGCTCAAAATAAATTGCCTCCTTTCCAAAGATGCCAAGCTATGGCGATTACCCGTGCTCTGTCCTTCTCAATGCTGAGCGTCAAGCAGGGAAGCAGTATGTACCATTTTAAAAGTCTTTGAACACGTTTCATAAGACAGAAGCCTATCTTAATGCATTTCATAACACAGTAGCCTATCAACACATTTCACAATACAGTAGCCTATCATTTTTCTCTCTCATTTTTTGTAGACACTGCCGAGGCTTGCATGAGAGCTAACACTTTCAGGAAGGAAAGCAGGGAATTTGAAGGAGGTGGGTTTGGGGTGGATTAGCGGGAGAAGGAAAGATCGTGGTTTTGGATGGAGGAAGATAAGAGATGGTGGTGAACAGCTGTTTTGAAGACCTGGAGGGAAGAGTGGGACTGAAGAGAGTGTGGGAGTTTGTTCCAAAGGTGGGGGAAAAGAGGAAAGAAAGAGTGAAGGTGAGCAGTGATTCTTGATTTTGGTAGTTTTACCAGAAGGGGGTTGATGGCGGACCTTGAGCACCCTGCAGAAATATGGGTGGGGGGGAAGTGGTGGACATATCTCAGACAGAGCAGGAGGGGCAAGGCCAGAGAGGAGATGGTAGAAGACAGAAAGACCACAGACCTGCCTGCAGTGAGAGAGTGAGAGATCCAAAGACTCAGCCTCACCGCGGGAGATACCAATGATCTTAAAAGCCTTGGTTTCCACAGCGTGAAGCCAAGAAAGGTGAGAGGTGGGAGCACCAGCCCAGAGGGAGAGCAGTACTCCATCAGGCTGCAGACGAAAGCTCTGCCATGTGGTCAGGAGCTCAGGTGTGCCAAGGAAGGACTTTGCACAATGGAGGATGCAAAATCGGTGACTGGCTTTGGAGGCCAGCTTGGAAATATGGCTTTCCCAGGAAAGATCATGGCAGATAGTGAGACCCATAAGCTTGAATGAAACGACTTCTTCAAGAGGATTGTTGAGACAGTAGATGGGGTGGGGGTTACAGATGGTCCTTTCGGAGAGACAAAGTGAGAGTGTGAGATTTGTCAGGGCTGAAAGACGTTCCATGTGTTGGACCAGTTTGTGATTTTATCCAGATCTGCAGTGAGAGAAGAAGCTGCTGCTTGCCGATCTGAGGGATTTCAGATGGTACAGCAGAGGGTGGAGTCATCAGCAAAGAGATAAAGAGGATTTTCCAGAGTGTCAGAGAGATCATTGATGAAAACCAGAAAAAGAACAGGGCCCAGAACGCTGCATTGAGGAACTCCAGCCTGGACAGAAAGAGGGTGTGAGAGAACTCCATCAAGGGCCACACGTTGACTGTGACAGGAAAGGATGTCTAAGAGCTATGACTGGAGATGTCCTTGGATACTATAGGAAGAGAGTTTGGTGAGCAGGACAGGGTGCCAGGCCATATCGAAGGAACATGACATGTCGAGGGAGATGGCTCTGATTTCATGTCTGGCAATGAGGATCTCCATCAATTGTTGAGAGAGCAGAAACAGCATATCCAGGGTAAAGTGACCTGGTCTGAATCCAAACTGATGATGGAAATGGAAAAAAAAGCCTATCTTAATGCCATTCATAACAAAACACAGGATCCTATCTTAACAGTCACCTATCTTAACACATTTCATAACACAGGAGCCCATATTAACACATTTCATAACACAGGAGCCCATATTAACACATTTCATAACACAGGAGCCCATATTAACACATTTCATAACACAGGAGCCCATATTAACACATTTCATAACACAGTAGCCTATCTTAACACATTTCATAACACAGGAACCCATATTAACACATTTCATAACACAGTAGCCTATCTTAACACATTTCATAACACAGTAGCCCATATTAACACATTTCATAACACAGTAGCCCATATTAACACATTTCATAACACAGTAGCCCATATTAACACATTTCATAACACAGTAGCCTATCTTAACACATTTCATAACACAGTAGCCCATATTAACACATTTCATAACACAGTAGCCTATCTTAACACATTTCATAACACAGGAGCCCATATTAACACATTTCATAACACAGGAGCCCATATTAACACATTTCATAACACAGTAGCCTATCTTAACACATTTCATAACACAGGAGCCCATATTAACACATTTCATAACACAGTAGCCTATCTTCACACATTTCATAACACAGTAGCCCATATTAACACATTTCATAACACAGTAGCCCATATTAACACATTTCATAACACAGTAGCCCATATTAACACATTTCATAACACAGTAGCCTATCTTAACACATTTCATAACACAGGAGCCCATATTAACACATTTCATAACACAGTAGCCTATCTTCACACATTTCATAACACAGGAGCCCATATTAACACATTTCATAACACAGGAGCCCATATTAACACATTTCATAACACAGTAGCCTATCTTAACACATTTCATAACACAGTAGCCCATATTAACACATTTCATAACACAGTAGCCCATATTAACACATTTCATAACACAGTAGCCCATATTAACACATTTCATAACACAGTAGCCCATATTAACACATTTCATAACACAGTAGCCTATCTTAACACATTTCATAACACAGTAGCCCATATTAACACATTTCATAACACAGTAGCCTATCTTAACACATTTCATAACACAGGAGCCCATATTAACACATTTCATAACACAGGAGCCCATATTAACACATTTCATAACACAGTAGCCTATCTTAACACATTTCATAACACAGGAGCCCATATTAACACATTTCATAACACAGTAGCCTATCTTCACACATTTCATAACACAGTAGCCCATATTAACACATTTCATAACACAGTAGCCCATATTAACACATTTCATAACACAGTAGCCCATATTAACACATTTCATAACACAGTAGCCCATATTAACACATTTCATAACACAGTAGCCTATCTTAACACATTTCATAACACAGGAGCCCATATTAACACAATTCATAACACAGTAGCCCATATTAACACATTTTATAACACAGGAGCCCATCTTAACACATTTAATCACACAGTATCCTATCTTAACACATTTCACAACACAGTAGCCCATATTAACACATTTCATAACAAAGTAGCCTATCGTAACACATTTAATCACACAGTAGCCCATCTTAACTCATTTCATAACACAGGCCTTATCTTAAGAGTCACCTATCCTTACACATTTCATAACAACACAGTAGTCGATTCAGCTCTTCAATGAGCCTCAACCTCGAAAAACACAAAGAATATATTCCTCCTGTGAAACAGTAAACAAATCTGGTGCGTGCGTGCGTGTGTGTGTGTGTGTGTGTGTGTGTGTGTGTGTGTGTGTGTGTGTGTGTGTGTGTGTGTGTGTGTGTGTGTGTGTGTGTATGTGTGTGTGTGTGTGTGTGCGTGTGCATGTGCATGCGTGCGTGCGAAGCTTTCCACATGCTGTCGGGATTATGAACATTTCATATCGCACTAGTATGGTATACATGGGAGAACATGTTTGAAGAATGCTCTCCCATGAAGTGGAGCTATTTAATTACACAGAAGGAAAAACTGCCTTCATGGTGTCGATTCACGATGCTTTTCTCATGGGTGTGGGTGGTTGTGCGCTTGTAAGCAGAGGATGATGCATTGCAGCATTTTGTCGAGTGTATTTTGTGTAAACTGGACGACAGCCACTGTGGGGCCTTTCCCTTCAGCAGCAGTGTGATTGGACCTATCTGACACAAGCTTATTCAACCGATTAAAATTACCTATCCTGGACATTTAATGTACAATTTGTATCCATTATGTACCTTTCTTTTACCGTTTTACTCACATAAATATAGTGTACAGTTTGGTATTTTTACGTGAAAATATTGGCATCCTCACGATTCATGGATTAGTGTTTGTGGTTGTTTGTTTGTCGCACGACTCCTCATACAGTTCTGGGTGGATTACATCTTGACTTGCTACATCGGATCATCATGGCCCCAATTAATATATTGGTGTGTTTTTATCTTTGCCAGTGGTCTTGGGAGTTCGGTGGGGACTCAAATTGGCGATGTAAATGTGTATCATGTAGCGCCACCTCCAGGTGAGATAGGGTATTACAAGTTTCCAACATTTACAGTGCAGTATTCCTGTCCCCACGTTTTACAGTACAGTTAGGTGTTTTGAATTATCAGCAGGAGGAATGTTTTTGCTTCATGCACATAACCTGGGATTTTTTTTTTCGGGAGTGATTGAGGCAGCTGTCAGTTGCCCATACACCGCCCAAATAAAGCTGTGCATCAGAAAAGGTGTTGCATGCATTGAACAAGATTTGAAGAAAAGAAAAAAAACTTCCGGTGTATGAACCGCACCTGTTTTTCACCCTCAAAAGAAATGAATATGTTGATCATATTATTTTCTGATCTAGATCTAAATATGTTTGTACATTAACTTTGTACGGAACAAAGTGACGGAGGTGTCTACATGCTTACTCCCATGTCCACTTAATTTTGTCTCACGGTCTTATTATTATTTTCAAGAAGTTGAAGAGAGGGGAGAGGATACCGAGAAGTTTTTATTTTTCTTTCTTACTTTTTATTATTATAAAGAGGATTTTTTTGTTGTTGCTAGAAAAAGGATGAAAAGGGATTCAAACTGGTATCATACATATTTCCTGTGGATTTGTAGTCCTAAAAAGGGCCGTTTGGATTTGATGAAGCTTTTCAGCTAAACCCGAGGAAATCCTCACCAATGCTTTCCTCATCGAAGATGGCACATAACTCCTTGTCTGAATCTGGGTAGAGTAAATCCCCATTGCTCTCACCGTCATTTGCAGCCTCCTCCTCCAAAATGATGTCGTCCTCTGTGCCATCCATGTTGTTGGAGATGCAGCATTTTAGAAATGCTTGCTTGATGTCCGACGGTATCTCCTCCCACACCTTGATGATCCAGCCACAGATCATCGGAAGGTCGACCATTCTCATCCTCCCACTCTTGGTGTAGGTCTTCTCCCTACTCGTTATCCAGTTGGACCAGCAGCGACGTAGCCCGTCCTTGAACGGCTTGTTGATAGACACATCGAGGGGCTGCAGGAGCGATGTCATCCCGCCTGGGATGATGATGAGATCAGTGTTGGTCTGACGGAGCAGCGCTTTGGTGTCATCGGTCTTGTGACAAATGAATGCATCCAGGACCAGCATGCTCCATCACCGGGAGAGACCGTCATTCAGCCTACCACTCCAGACTGTGCGCACCCAGTCCTGGACCAGTCCCTTGTCTATCCACCCCTTCTGCTGTGCACGAACAATGATGCCAGCTGGAAACTTGTCTTTGAGCATTGTCTTCTTCTTCAGCATGTGAATCTTGCCACCATCTGTGGTGCAGGTGTGCATGACGGTGAATCGGTCCTTCTCGTGACTGTCATAAGCAATGTTGATCACCACATTGCGCGCAACCTTATTTGAGGTGGGTGCTCCATTATTCGACTCTAGCTATTGTGAATAATTCTTCTTTTGATGAGACTCGGTGTTCTTCTTCTTTTGTGTTTAATGGCATTTTCAGAGCCATGAGGTTCTTCATATGCCACGCACCTAAACTCCGGGTGACTCCAGGCATCTTCGGACACTTCCGAGCATGGCTTTATTTAATCTCTGCACATTGTTAACAAAACGCTGCACAAACTCTTAACCTGAACCGATTTTCAAAATTTAAGTGGTGGAATTGAGCTTAACAACAGTTCCAACAGCTAAACAAGTGTTTATTTGGAACACAATTGAAATTCAGCATTGCTCGTTTGACTGATTTTTTTTTCGATACCCGTGTATTAACCGCACCCCCAACTTTTACCTTTTTTGCCGATAAAAAAGTGTGATTTATACATTGGAAAATATAGTAGTGCTTGGCCAATATTGGCAATTTTAAGGGATTTTTCGGGAATCGGCTGATTGGAGTCAGCGTGATTACCGACTACAATACGTACTGTATATAACCCAAAAGCCTTGAGTAACTTTCACCCAGTGTTTTGGGGGAATTTCAATAAATAAATAGATAAATAAATAAAACAACATTGCATTATCGATGTTTCAGGGAGATGTGCAGAAACATTAATCTTGAGAAACAGCTGCCAATCGTCATGCTACAGGTGGAAAAATTTTTGGCTCTGTAATTTAGAAAACACGTTAATATGGCAAACCGCTCAGAAATCAGGTGTTTTCAAATGTATATTACTTTGAAACTCACAAAGAGAAACATATAACTTTTCTAATGCACACACAGTTCATCTATATTGTTGCGGTTCTGCAAAACCACGTGCCTCTAAGGCAAAGGCACCCAACATACAGTGATTCCCAGGCAGTTATTTCATTAGTATTCGTGTCCTTAGTCCTTCCCTCATATCTCGTGGATAAACGGGACGAATTGCATTGTGTGGGACTCGTAGTTAGGTCGAATAAATATCTTTCATTCATATTCTGACCTCTACTCGAGCCCTTTCCTTTTTGCCATAATAAACAAACAAGCATGCAAGCACACATGCCATTCAACAGAGAATTGTTTAATAGGCACACTGCGATGCCTCCCATCGCTCGGATCGTCCCTGTTGCACACAAGACAACCTTCCCCGGGAATTTGCGCACCATTATCCATTCAAATTTGCGCGCCAATTCCCAACCAGCACAACACCTTACTCCTCACCTTGCTTACCAAATCTCACCACTTCAACCACAAAAGCCTGCTGCACACGGGAAAAATACTCCCACACCCACTCGTATCTGCATCGCTACAATTCACCACTCTATGTCGAGCAGCGTGCAGCGTCGGCTATTGTTCTTGGCACCGCGCGATGCTCGACCATGCTCCAGTTGGCCAGTAAAATTAGCCCCAAAATTGGGCAAAGGTCAAAATAATTGCAATAGAATTTATTTTTTCACAATGCATTTTTGTAATGTCTCGTGTTCAACAGACTAATAGCACTGAACAACAAAATTTTTTTACTGGAGATGTGTAAAGTGATTTAGACTAATTTGGGTACGCTGATTACAAAAATCATAACCGTTTTGCTGTATCACGTCAGGATTTTCAGGAACAGAAATATTCCCATTGCCTAGAAGTCAGGATTTCAATGAAATTTACAAAAATTCATTTATTCATTTATTTCATCATGAATGCTTCAAAATTATAGAAATTACAGAAAAACTCCACTAGAATGTAATTAAAAATGCTTTAGGCATTTGGCTTTGCGTTTGTGCTGCTCTGTGTCAGTTTCACGATGCAGGAACCAGCAGAAATCACCCATCATGTTCGGGTTGTGCCGCCCTTGGTAACGAGTCTCCATAAGTGAAATCTCTTGGTGGAATCGCTCGCCGTGCTCGTCCGAGACTGCTCTCAAGTTGTCAGGGAAGAAGTTCAGGTGCTGGTGTAGGAAATGGATTTTCAGGGACATCCTGGAGCCAAGTTTCCTGAAGGACTCCAGCAGCTGCTGCACTATTTCTTCATAGTTGTCCGCGCGCTCATTCCCCAAGAAGTTGTCCGTCACAGCTTTGAAGCTCCTCCACGCTGCCAGCGTTTAGAGGTTTAGAGTTGTCGGAAAAGTTTCGTCCTTCATAATCTGTCGGATTTGCGGTCCAACAAAGACACCAGCCTTGATCTTGGCCTCCGACAAGGTGTTGCCAAACTTTTCCTTGAGGTATAAAAACCCACGCCCATTCAGATCCATTGCCCGTACAAAACTTTTCATCAAGCCGAGCTTTATGTGGAGTGGTGGAAGGAAAACCTTGGCTGGGTCGACAAGGGCGACATGCTTCACGTTGTGTCGACCAGGTACATGATCTTTTCGCTCTTCCCAATCTTTCTTCGTCCAGTGATTCTTGTCGTCTCTGCTATCCCAGAGACAAAGGAAGCACATGTATTTCATGTAGCCTGACTGCAGCCCTAACAACAGCGCCACCACTTTCAAGTCTCCGCAGATGTGCCAGTTGAAGTCATTGTACTTGATGGAATCAAGCAGCTGCCGCATAGTCTCATAGGTCTCTGTCATGCCGAACATGTGAGCCAGTGGGACTGATGGTTTCTCGTTGCCATTGTGGAGCAAAACAGCCTTCAAGCTGTTCTTCCCCGAGTCGATGAAGAGGCGCCAGTCTGCAGGATCGTGATCACACCCAAGTTCTTTCAACAGACCGTTGATGTCACTGCAGAATGTCATCGTGTCTTCCATCTCAAAGAACTCAGCCATGTCTCTGTGACGTGCTCTGAACAAGGATATCTTGGTGTTAGGTTCAAGTAGATTCCACTGCTGCAGCCTTGATCCAAGCAGTTCTGCCTTCGCCTTTGACAGCGAGAGATCTCTTAGAAGATCATTTAAGTCTCCCTGGTTCAGAAGGTGTGATTCTTGAGTGTCGGGTTCAAAAGGTTCATCATCACCATCCTCTTCACCACTGCTTACAGCTATGTTCTGATCAGCTGGAGGTGTTGGAACGGGGTTCTCGTCATCATGAGGCACAGGTTTACGAGCAGAGACGCAGTCAGCGTATTTGATGTGACCTTTATTCTTCTTGTTGAAGCCGGCGATGCTTGTGCAGCAGAAATAACAATCATCATGATGATTCTGCGGCTCACGCCATATCATGGGCACCGCAAATGGCATGCTCGCGCGCTTGCCCACCAACCACTGAGTCAAGGTTGTGTGACAGCTTGTGCAGCAGATGTGTGGTGCCCAGCTCTGTTCTTAGTCCCCCACCTTACACCCGAAGTAGTGAAAGTAGGCGGCCTTCATTTTCAATGCTGTAGATATACTTCGCTGTTGATCTTTTTTGGTATACCGACCACAGACATAACAGAAGTTGTCAGGATGATTGGTACAGGAACGCCTACTCATCTTTATCTGAAAGAAAGAAATATAACACAAGTTAACAACAATTGTACGAAATAGACATGTTAAAGACATATGTAAATTTCATTGAAATCCTGACTTCTAGGCAATGGGAATATTTCTGTTCCTGAAAATCCTGACGTGATACAGCAAAACGGTTATGATTTTTGAAATCAGCGTACCCAAATTAGTCTTAATCACTCTACACATCTCCAGTAAAAAAAAATTTTTGAAATTTGTTGTTCAGTGTAGTCTACCACAGTCAACTGATGGGAAATATGACAAAATTACGTTTTTCAACAATGATGTTGTGATACTTTAAAGATATCAACTCATTTACAATATATGCCATATACAATGTATTTGAATAAAACCAGTCAATTAATGCATTGCAATCAAGGACAGTCCTGTTTTGATTAGTTCCATAACAAATAATCACCATAGTCCAGCGGATAGGCTCTCATATTTTAACAAATTGTGCATTTTATGAGAAAAGCATGAAATTTCTAGCATAGTTAGGTCATACTAAAATGTTTATTTTCGGATGTGGAGGGAAGTCAGATTTGACCTCTGAGGGGGCAGTGAGAGGTCAAATCCAAGATGGCCGCGTCACCCGGGTCTAATGTTCAAACGTCCTTAATTTTGGAACCAGACTGCGCAGAAAAACATTTACGGTGTCATTTCCAACTAAATTGGGGATGCCCATTCATTTGGTGATACCTTTGAGAATGTCAGAATTCAAGGAAATGAAGTTAGGTCAAGGTCAAGGTAAAAATTTATGAAAAAATAAGCAATCAGGTTGAGGCACTTGTGACAGTACTGGAAGAGATGGGGAATCCATTTCTAGAACACAGTCAAGACCTACTAGTCATTGACACAGGGGACATCGTGGACACCCAAGTGGCTGAAACTGTGAGAAGGATCGAGACTCTTGGTGAGGAGCAGTACACCAAGTTTGTGAGAGAAAAACTGGAACAGTGCACAACACCTTTCAGACAAACACTTCCAAAGAACAAGTTGCCACTGTTCAGTAGGCCACCGGTCAAGATTAAGTCAAAACAGAAGGCACAGCTCGCAGCACTGAAGAGTGACTGTGGTCTCTTTTCGAGGCTGTACATGTCCTGTAAAACACGAGATGGAGACATGGACAATTTCTTCTCCCATGAAAACCAGGCAGCCCCGCCAGCTCTGTCAACTGGAGGGAAAATTTGGATTGGGGTTAAATCAGATCTACTTCGCTGCCTGGAATTAGATCTGCTCGAAAAGAATAGTGTGCCTATGGCTGATGCAACAATTCTTGATGGTGCAGCTGTGGTTCAAATGCTAAATCCGGGAACATCAAGAACATTTCAAGAGTATGGAGAAAGAGTGTTTGCACCATACATCTCTGCTCAACTTGAGAAAAGCAGCCGCATCGACCTTGTCTGGGATGTATACCTACCCGCCAGCCTCAAAGCCTCAACAAGACAGAAGAGGGGAAAGGACACCAGGAAAAGAGTAGCTCCTTCTACTGTGATGCCAAAGAACTGGAAGGACTTCCTTCGATGCGATGATAACAAAACCGAATTGTTTGCTTTCCTGTCACGCGTAGTTGTTCATCTTCCTCCAGCAGAGGGCAAGGAACTGTATGCAACAGATGGAAGTGGAGTCCTTTGCTCTCCGGCTGAGTCATACTTGGCCTGCCTTGCCCAATGTTCACAGGAAGAGGCTGACACTCGTCTACTTCTGCATATGGCAGATGCTGTGCAAAAGGGGTGTAAGAAGGTGACCATACGTACCGTTAATACTGATGTGGTAGTACTGGTTGTAGCTTCATTCAGCAAGACAACTCCTAATGAGCTGTGGGTTGCCTTTGGTGTCGGGTCAAGCTTTCGTTACATAGCTGTTCACGAAATGGTTGCCACAATGAATCCAACAGAGTGTCTAACTCTCCCAGTCCTTCACGCTTTCCCCGGGTGTGACACTGTATCTGCATTCGCTGGCAGAGGAAAGAAGACTGCCTGAGAAACTTGGAAGTCTTTCCCAGAGGTGAATGATGCTTTCAATGAACGCCTATGCATGCCAAGTGAGGTCAGTGAAGGATAAATGTTACTGCTCGAGCGATTTGTGGTGCTAATGTACGACCGAACCAGTGAGAGCACGGAAGTGAATCATGCCAGGAAACAGCTCCTCACACAGAAGTCTAGAATTCTGGAGAACATTCCTCCAACCCAGGCAGCACTCAAACAGCACATCAAGCGCACTTGCTACCAGGCCAACTGTTGGAACCAGACATTGGTCCTGGATCCAGAGATGCCACAGCCATCTGACTGGGGCTGGACAAAGGAAACAACTGGGTGGCAGCCTCTTTGGACCACTCTCCCCGAAGCATCAAAATCGTGCCATGAATTGATCCGCTGTCGCTGTGAGAAAGGATGCACTGGACGGTGAAAGTGTGCCAAAGCTGCGCTCAAGTGCACTGCACTGTGCTTCTGTCCTGGAGGCTGTTAGATTTTGATCACTACCATTACCATCATCATCATTGCTATTAATAAAGTATTAAATAGACTAGCAGCATGGGACTATTCTGTTAATTTTTTTGCATTATTATCCCTATAGTGTCAAAATGGAAGCGAAGTTTTGCTTTTTTGCATTAGTTCCAATCCATTGTCTTTACCAAAAGAATGTCCAAAAATTTTTAACGTAATTTGACCTTGACCTTGATCGAAATGCATTTCCTTGGCTCCTGGCGATCTCAAAAGTATCACCAAACGAATGGCCATTCCAAACTTAGTTGGAAATGACACCTTAAATATTTGAACATTAGACCCGGTGGATTGGCGGCCATCTTGGATTTGACCTCTCACGGTCCTCAGAGGTCAAATCTGACTTCCCTCCATATCTGAAAATAAACCTTATGGTATTCACTAACTATGTCAGAAAATTCATGCTTTTCTCATAAAACGCCCAATTATTGTGCTTATCCGCTGTACTACCAAGATTACAGTTTTTTATATAAAAATTAGCATTTTACCTGGCAAATGTCTTTAAAAAGTAGCATTATCTTAGCAGTGATTTTGATACTTTTCTTCAAACTTTATAACATGCAATGATATTGATGTATAACAAACTTGATCACAATAAGTTATGTCTAATGTACATTTTAAAACAAATTTGGATAGAATATGACAATTACTTGCAGTGCTACACATTTTGGGTGCATTAAAATTACCCCTACCCCCAAATGCATACACTGTCGACCATTGGGGAGTCTTGTGTGAGAAACATTTCTTTGTAAGTAAAATGTAATCATATTTATACTTTGCAATATAGCCATATTGCCAACAGGTATGGTTAGTGTATTTATACTCCATTCTATAAAGTAATTATATGCAGTAGTACACAAAACTACTGATAAATGTCCATTAAAGAATCGATATCATTTAGGACTGGTGAGTTATACAAAACAGTTCAACAATACTCTCCACAGGTTGTTTTGCATTGTGTTTCTTATAACAGATGAAAAAGTAGCATTTAACCTGATACATCTCCCTCATAACCTACAAAAAACCTACAAAAACTAAATGCTGGAAAAAATAAAGTTTACATGTTTTGACAACCAAGTACTTACATTTATAAATCCAGCTGTATTGCCAACAACTATGCCAACTAAATCTTTAAAGTTCTATACTACATTCTATACATTTAGACTACATTTTATACAGTTATACTACATTTTATACAGCTATACTAAATTCTATGAAGTCCTTTGTAGTAGTATACGTATCTACTGATCCATGTCCATTTCTGAATCAAGATCATCATTTAGGAGAGGTGAGTTGGAACATGCAGTTCCACGACACTCTCCACAGGCTGAAGAGCAGTCAAAGCCATGCTTGCGACATGAGCAGCGCGCAGTGCTGCAGTCTGTTCTGCAGCTGCACCTGACCAGTTTCAAGAGATTTTCAGGTGCTGGAGGCATGTCGCTCATTATTGCTGACATGAAGCCCTTTTCTACTTTCCATCCCCATTCTGTAGGTACTAAGCAACTGTTTCCTAACCACACCTGCATCTGGTAGTATACCCGCATGGAATGGTACTTTGCTGCAGCTGATGTTGGGGGGAGAGCCTTCATTTCAATAGAGATTGTACTTCTGCTCATCTTTTCAACAAACCGTTGACAGCGCAGGGTATTCAGGGTATCACTTGATTTTCCACCATAGATGATGACCAGGGCCTTCTCACCTGATGTTATGATATCTGCTTGGGATGTGTCAGGTTTACAGAACATCTCAGCATGCTGTTGCAACTGGCTGTACTTCTTCATAGCCAATGCCTTGCCAATACCAAACAAACACGATGTGGTATCGCATCCAAGCAAAGCATGGATGAATGGTAGGTGTTTGCAGAGGCTGTCACCCAGTATGGATTTCATGACATGGATATCCCAGAATTTCGCTTCTTTTTATCCATGCCTAGACTCTGGCTTCATGAAAATTGTCTTGCTGTTTGGGTTAAGAAAATGGCATAGCAGAACAAGGATATCAGTGTCATCTGCAACAACTATTGTTTCTCTGTCAACAGAAACCACAACTGCTGTTTGAACAATATGAAGATCAGCATCTCCTCTGGCATGGACACTCTCACAACCAGCCTGCTCAAAGAATTCACTCAACATATTAATGAATCGTTGTTTGTTTTGTTTGTTTCCCAAAAACACTTCTTTTTTTCACAGTCACCATCATATTGGACTCACAATGTACAGTCACTGTGTTTGTTCCCCTTCTCCGGTGTGTCACATCCTTCACTGAGGGTTCCTCACTGTAGCCATCAAACACAATAACACAATTGCCATACTTCCTTGTCACGTAGTGTAAATAAATGTCACAGATGTCTTTGAATGTTACACCACGAGACCAAGATACACGATGCAATAATGCTCCTCCATCAAGTACATACAGTGGTTTGGGAGGTGTTGAACATTCATGGGATTTCACCTCATTCCAAAGTGCAGATGCAA
Organism: Eptatretus burgeri; assembly: GCF_056783735.1. NCBI lineage: Eukaryota > Metazoa > Chordata > Myxini > Myxiniformes > Myxinidae > Eptatretus > Eptatretus burgeri. Next base: position 48,418,083 of record NC_140973.1, on the reverse strand, counting down.
ATACTGCCTTATCTGCCTGCCGTGGAGTGCCAGTTGACTCAAACAGTGCAGCAGGATAGCCACATAGTTCATTCTTGAACAACTCATGCGAGTCCACGTTTTCTCTTGCAGCCACTACTGTTAGCCATTGGAACAGTGCATGTGGGTCAATATGCACAGCTTCCTTGTTTAACAGAACTGCAGTTTTTGAACCCAGGGTAATTGTTTGTTGCTTTCGTTTGAAAGAATACTGTTACATCTTGTCCTTGCATCAACAGAAGGATCTTATTGCCAACTTCATTAGCCTGATCAACATTGACAGAATCTTGTGCCACAACACCAGAGACAATGCTACGCAGTGATGTATCTGTTGTGTTGAATGGGTTCCTTGCATGCAAAAAATTGACTCGTTTACAAGTGTCTGCACAATCTCTTCTCTGTCATGCATCAGAGACTTCTATGTGCTGTTCACTTGTGTTGTACATGACATCAGTGTATTGTTGCATGGCTTGGTTCACTTCAGAACAGGAAGGCAAGGATTTTATCCATACCAATCGTTGCAGCTCTGACATCCCCCTTCCCCGTGTAAGACCCCCAGTAGATTTGATGCCACGCATCAACATCTGTTCAATTATAAGATTTGTTGAAAGACCTGCCCATAATCTGTCACTGTGACGAACAACATGTGGACCATCCATAAACGCAGTGTAGATATCTGGGTGGTCAGTTGGCAGTGAGGCCATTGGCTGAAGGTACAAGAAGGTGGTTCTTGCATACAAGTTGTGTCCAGCAGCAGAAAAATATGGCAAAATCTCTTGTACAGTAGCAAGGTGGAGGTTCCAGTTGCCAGTTCTCTCAGCTCTAAGGAAATGCTTTAGGGTATCTATCATTTTCATGTACTGCAACCATAAGCAGCTTGCATGGCTTATCTCATTTCTTTGCTTCTCTTGCTCCAATTTTGCACTGATGTCCAATATTGATGTTGTGGTTTCATCATCTCTGGCAACATCTGGATCTACAAGCAACTTCTCAAACATTTCTTTTACTTTCACAAGCAAGTTGTCTGCAATACCTACATCACTGTCAAAGTTGTCTGAAGTGTTGTTTTCTGTATCATCAAAACTATCATCAGCTTCCTGGTCATGGAAGAGCCCTTCATCTATCTGGCCTTTGTCATCATCCTGGATTTCAAAGCTTTCATTGGTGGCAGCTGTGTTAGGTATATTTGGCAGTGGAAGCTTCAATGCTTCAGCAAGCAAGATAATGTTTTGGGCTGCATCAACAAGGAAATGACCTCTATGAGCTCTGCCAAGTGCCTTACCACTGAGCATGTGTGTCACTGCAGAGCTGCCATATACCACTTCCAGTGCTTCAGACAAACCAGAGTTTTCCATGAAATGGCCTATGCATCCCAGGTAACTCATCTCTGTGTGTAGTCCCCCTATTCTCAACACAACTGACTTTAGGCTGCTGTCACATGGTTCATTGGTGATGATAGTTTGGCCCTTCCACCATAGTGGTTGGTCAAATGTTATTACAGGGGTAACTTTGTTTTGTTGTGCTTGCTCAGCCAGAAATAGCATAGTGGAGTAGATGCATGTCATATCCGTTATGTCTAGGTCAATCATAGGCAGGAATACCGCAGTTGCCTTCCCAGGATGGGTTCCCTTGTGCACCATCTGCATAAATCCAGACGAGCCTGGACGTGGCCGTTGCAGAAACGGTGTAAGTGTCCATAGGATAGCTATCTGAGGTTTCTGAACTGGTACCTGGTTCATGGATCAAAGATAGGCAAGCTCACGAAAACATAGCTTTTCCTGCCCCTTGGGATAATTGTACTGATGTATCTTTATCCGGCCTGCCTTGATAATTTCATTGCGACTTGCATTTCTTTGTGGGACCATGCTAGAGATTGTTTTCCCTGGTGTTAATGTGGCAATCATCCCCATCCCAAAGAATGTACCAAGTCCATCAAGTGTTCGGATATTATGATCTACATTATCTGCCACATACTGAACAAATTGACCTTCAGATGCGCAGTGGTTAGGGCAGCGGCTTGGGATCCAAAAGGTCCTGAGTTCAAGCCCCGTAGGGCCACTGAATTAATACACCAGGGGGTTGACTCAGCCTGTCATCCTTCCGAGGTCGGCGTAATGAGTAGCAGTATACTGGGCCGGTGTATACCCTGGTTAAAATAGGTGTACCATATCCCTGTGTCGTAAGAGGCGACCAGGGTTGCGTCAGGAAGGGCATCCGGCGTAAAATATGTGCCAAATCACTATGCGGATCATACGGATGATCCGCTGTGGCGACCCCGAACGGAAGCAGCCGAAAGAAGAAGAAGAAGAAGAAGATATGAGCTGCAGAAGCCATGCTGGTGCAGGGAATCTATAAGGAACCTATTCATCCAAATTCCATCCAAATTTGTTTTAAAATATGCATTAAACATTTATAATGTAATCAAGTTTGTTATACATCAATACCATTGTTTGTTATAAAGTTGGAAGAAAAGTATAAAAATCACTGCTAAAATAATGCTACTTTTTAAAGACATTTGACTGGTAAAATGCTAATTTTTAGATAAAAAAACTGTAATCTTGATGATTATTTGTTATGGAACTAATCAAAACAGGACTGTCCTTGATTGTAATGTATTAATTGACCGTGGTTTTATTCAAATACATCGTATATGGAATATATTGTAAATGAGTAGATATTTTTCAAGTATCACAACATCATTGTTGAAAAACGTAATTTTGTCATATTTCCCATCATTTGATTGTGGTAGACTTTTAGTATGTTGAACTAGAGGCATTACCAAATGCATTGTGAAAAATAAATTATATTGCAATTATTTTGACCTTTTCCATTATTTTGACTGGCCTATAGACGCTATATTCTCCACCGCATCTCGGCGGGAACGTCCCAGGTGAGCGTCCAGAATTATTACAGCCCTCCTCTAGTCATCAAACCATGGCAGGACCAAAAGCAATGAGGAGGGGTCGCAGAAAGGGCGATCCAGGGATTTAGTTCGGGTCCCCAATGTGCATTGTGGCTCGTGAAAGAGCCCGTGGGTAGCGAAGAAAGTCCGCTACTATCCTACATACAAACTACACTCAGTGCACGTTCGGGGCCAGGATGCCAGATTGAGGTACATGCTCACCATGTTAAGTCGGGAGCTCTGAGCCATACCAAAGCTGATCAGTATCTGAGCCGGTTTCCGGTCCCGGAGCCTAGCGGACGGGGCTGGAGTTGCTATGGCCCAATAGAGGAGCAGGATTTGGGCCACAGCACATCGCTTTCTGGTCCTCGCCCCATCCTTTGCCTGGGGCCTATAAAAGGGGGTAGAGCAGAGTCGTTGAGAGAGATTCTTCTTCAAGAACATTATCCGCGTGCCACTGTCATCCTTCGAGAGCATACCGTGGACTCCCTGCCGTGCTGTCGACATGTGGCCACCCCCGCAAAACCAGACGGGCTCACCACCGGCCACAGATGGTGGAGCAGTGTGGAGTGCATGTTGCCATGAGTCCCAGCAAATAAATAAGGAGGAAATAATGCACCATATCACGAGCTGGGAACACTCAGGTGGAGCGTCCCATGGAAGTACACAGTCACATTTACAGATCTTTACACGGTTAGATTAGGGATCTTCCTTCTCACACATCTATTCTCACTCTCTCTCTCTATATACCCCTCTATCCCATCTACTGTGGATGCACAAAGAAGAACACATTACTGATTCACAATCCCATTTTCCTCTGGCACAACACCGCACCCCCACGTTGCATACATCGCACCTCCCACTCCCACACCATAGATACCAGTATGTTTCCACTTACTCCTCCCAAGGCATCCTGGGCCGCTTTGGTTAGCCGACTATGCCAGGGATTTAGAGGGCGCTTATCCTCACCTTTCTCTCTCTTTCTTGACTATCTAACTTTCCTCGGTGTGTGTGTGTGTGTGTGTGTGTGTGTGTGTGTGTGTGTGTGTGTGTGTGTGTGTGTGTGTGTGTGTGTGTGTGTGTGTGTGTGTGTGTGTGTGTGTGTGTGTGTGATGGCGCCTGCCCTAGATTGAGTAAGATTGTAGAAAATAGTCGGGATAATCCTGCTCTGTGTACCCGTATGTAAGTTGGTGTCTTTTGCTGCACCCCACAAATTCCTTGCTATCCCCTGCTGTAAATAAAATAAAACCCCATTCACTGTGTCACATACCTTTCCTCGCTTGGTTGTCAATAAATATGTTGCATCGAAATGTTCCCAGCTCGTTTTCGTATTTTCTTTCATTGATCCAGCATGGCCCGCATCCAAGTTTAGCAGGGATGTTATTCCCCGACGATCTGTTTCCAAGCCGGTACGTGCTTGGCAGTTCTGCTTGGCTGCATCTGATCTGGTAAGGTGATCCAGTTTAAGCAAGTGCGTACCAAGGGCATGTTCCCTGGTAATTAGATTACGTGACCTTTAGGAAAACGGTGTTAGACGGAAGACCCTAAGTCACGTGGTCGAGTTATTGGCGTTCACGGTTGATTAGCGACCCGCCGTGTCATGAAATTGCTCGTGTGCAACGACCTGCGATTCCGGTGAGTCTGGTGGGAACCCGAGGTAGTTCACCCCTCGTGGTCTTCTCCACTGATGCTGGGTCCCCAACAATATTATAAAGCAGGAGTGTCTGTCCATCCGTCTGTCCATCCCCAAACTACTTCCTTGGTTTGGGGCTAGCCCTGCCAATCCTTATGTGGAACGTTTTGGGGTCCCAGCCGGTGTCCTAAGGTTTCATAAATACCTCAACACAATTATGATTTCGAGTTTTGATCCGTACCAAGCTGCTCCCGATCTGGATGTAAATTCAGAATGGTGTTTCTCTTTGTTCACCTCACGGGTGTTTGTAATATTGTATTTTGTTAAATTAATGGCATAGCATTAATTTGTGATTGGAATGATGCTGTTTGAATGAAAAAATAAAGAGGTTGAGTTTAAAACAGAATGAGGATATTACATGAGGGTCTCTCATTCCTGTGACATTCGTGGATTCGGCATTTGTAGTTTCACCATTTTTTGCTCAAGTCCTTCACAAACCGGCTGTCCAGCCCATTCCGTCATAGCACTGGTAGCTCACCAGTATACAATAAACAAGTGCTTGAGAAACAGTCACGGGGGCAAAGGAAAATGTGATCTCTCGTACGCTGCTGAGGTTAAACGTAAAAACCTCCACCACACACCATCATCATAAGATATGGGATGAAACTTTGCCACAATGGTGCCTGTAACCACGCATGCAGGCATGCACACACCTGTGGAGAGTCCCTTTACAGATCCAAGTCTACTCATATGTATCACGTCCGTGTGTGCTGTCAATGTACCTCTACCTTGTCCCAACTGTACATCCTGAGCAGGACACAAACTTTACCTCGATTGACTGTCGGGCACTTGGCAAGTGGCGAAAGCACTCAAGCAAGCACTCCAGTGAAATGGTTGACAAGGAGCGGCTGGCTTGGCAAGCAACAGCAAGCCGATTGGTAATGGCACAGAACCCCCAAAAAACTAAACGTTGCCCATTTCTTAACATTTTCAGATTTCACTCCAGATTTCGAGTTATTTAATCCATGTGATCCGATCCTCCAAAGTCAAATAATATTTCGATGATATACTTTAATTAGTCTGTGAGAGTAGATCATGGAAAATCGCATCATATAATGCAAGAAATCGCTCCAAACTCCTAATAAGAAAACTATAGCATTTACAAAAGTGATGTACACAACGATTCGGAGGTACGTCGATGAGGCATTCAATGATATGAGTGAGGAAAGTGAAAAAAACAACAACAATTTGAGTGCTTTATTGGAAATGAACCGTTGCATCCTGTCCAACTCAAGGCATTGTTGAGCAGGCGGAACAAAATGCCAAATTAAGACCCTAGCGAGGTAGAGCGAGGTAACCGAGAATGAGAGTGAGGTGGCCGAGGATGCGCCTGATAAAGGATATTGTTGTAGATTTCCCGCCCGTCGGCGTGCGAACGACCGCGTCTAACCAATAGCGGTTGCTTCGCCCACCGAACACACAATCCAGTCGTGACTTTCTGGAACAACGCCAGAAACCAGTCACGGGTGGGTATTTAATCCCACCACGGCCCAGTCCGTATTCTACCCGCACGAAATAGGGTCAATCGCCGAATATCGATATAGTAACCTACTGAGGGACCTCGGCGAAGGCCTTCTTGGACACGAACTGCTTAAGCAGTCCATTCCGTTCTGGGATAACCGAGCGGGTATTATTGCCAGACCTCGCCGGACCCGATTCTATTTATCGGCTATTTAAAAACCAACTATATTCCGAGTGCAAGGTGGGGCAGTTCAATGAGGGAATGGATGCAACGAACAGGTTTACATTCACACAAGGACATTTATTATAATAAAGCACGTATGCAATTAAACAAGGCAAAACACATACGCAATTATACAAGCAACAAAAGCACGACAAAAGAACTACAACCGTCTACTTATTATGTACAGTCACTTGCACTTAACAGCAGTTTCGACTTATTAGACGGGCCCACGGAGACACGTACACACACACACCCAAGAAATGGTGGCAGAGGCCTTTAATAACGAGCTCCAGCTCAGAGGATATGTGAGCTGAAACTCAGAACCTATCTCGAACCTCTCCACCTCGTGTGGTCTTCAAGTTGTTCGGACCCGGGCTCCAGCGAGAGCGAGCTGGATCCAATCGCGGTGAGCTGCGATCTTTCCCGAGCTCCCGCGAATCCTCCCGCGCTTCTCAACACGTGCTGGTGAGACAAGGCACCGATCCTTCCCGTCGATGCGCCGCTTCCCCGATGAACCACCTCCACGAACAGGTCGATGAGTCGCACCAAGCCTGGAACCAAAATGGAGAACAAAGAGCTCCACGGACCAAGAAGAAGAAGTCACCACTCGCAGCTCGAGCCGAGCGACCGGCTTAACTTTCTTCCAAACAGGGCAGCTTGAAGCAAAAAGCTCTCCCGAGCCAAGCAGAAGCCGAAGCTCACGGAACCATCAAAGCAAAAAGCCTCCAAAAAGCCTCCTCCCGAGCCAGGCCTCAGCTGAAGCTCACTGAGCCAGCCGAAGCAAAAAGCTTCCGAAGGCCCCGACCCTAACCCAAGCCAAACAGGACCCGAAGGTCTCCTGACCGGCTACTCTCTGAACTCCCTTCTCCAACTCAGCACCACGAACAAAAGAAAGGATCTCCTCTTATCCTTCTACCGCTCTTCCCCCACTCCCGGCGTGACTCATGACTCATGCCCTCGTGCTCCATCCCCCGCTCAGCCGTGGGTGGGAGGGAGTTGTTGACATCATGAGTCACGGGACGGCAGGGTTGTTCTTGCTCTTCGCAGAAGAGGGGGGAGGGATGTCTCCATTGTTCGTTCCCTAACTATTAAATCGATCCGCAGTGCATCTAATCGATTTCTGAACATTTAAACAATGGAAGGTGAGCTATCTAGGGAACAAACACTTATCGACATAGCTGACTAATGGAACCTGTATGTTGTGTGCAATCGAATTCCAAATTCGTAACACGACCCCCTCCCCTTTTTACAGACTCGTCCCGAGTCGTCAAATTTTCGTGTGACCAGCATGTGTAAGTTTTCCCCGAGTACGTTCGACCTTCGGATCCCTGAGTGCGACATTTCTTTATACGTGTCCCAAAAATAAATAACCTCATGCGCTACGTAACTAACTAAACAAACTCTCAGACTCATTCGGACAACTTGACTGAAATTGCCGGCACTAAAACAAACATGCAGGTGGGGTTCCATGTATTTACAATTTTCACTCAACTTATCTATCACTTAACCATGGCCCAGGACTTGTGATCTGTGAAAGGGGAGAAGGTAAAAGTCATTTCAAAGTTCATTGATGCAGGGGAATGGATGCAGATGGTCGCAAAACACAAATGAGCATGATGGATGCACGGGCTGCCTGCAGGATAGTCCTTGCAAAACTAGATGTTCCTGGCGCACATGGTGATGGATGGACACAGGGGCAAACGCAAACAAGGGCTAGCAGGCATGGGGTCATGGCAGAGGCAGGCAAACTAGGCATGGCAAGGCAAGCCCATGCAGAACAGGCGGCTGCAGCACAACAGGCCGGCAGGTGAAGCTGGCCGGCCTCTGGTGTAGTTCCATCAGGTCTGGAGGGAGTGCGGTGGTGTCGGCTGCTCTGAAGGCGGACTCGGACCTAGCCTCCTGTCTCGTCTCCCCCCACTCTATCTCCTTTGCCTGTCACTGTCCATACCCACTCCCTTAATTTGCCACACAACACAACAAAATTTAGCCCCTCTTTATTGATATTATTTTAATTTCCCTTTTACAATTGTCTCCCTAACCCCCTTTATCGTCTTTTTCTGGCTAACCTATCCTGTCAACCTAGCCTACTCCCAACCCCTACGTTCCCTCTCTGGAGGGGAATAGGGAGAGACGAGCGTCCTGTCTCGAGGCCCAACGAAGCCTCAGAATGGCCTCCTCAGAGTTCAGCGATCTACCAAGATGAGTTCAGCGGCCTACAACGAGTGAAGGGATGGATGGTGTGAAGGGGTACATCTCCTAACTACCCTAACATTTATTACACCTGAAACTACCCCGGGGCTTTCGAAAAATGCCTCACTTTTAAGCTATCGGTTCTAAAAACCATGATTCCCGTCGCCTGTGTTGGTGTCCATTGTGAATTTGGGCCTTGCCCTCAAATTTTCATTCGTGCCCTCACACAATTTCCTGGCTGGGCAGCGTGGCTCAACTGGCAGGAACTCCCCCTCTGCCGATCTCTAACCATGGCACCCCCCCAGGCCCGCAGGCTGCCTCCGAGCCTAGCTGCTCCTGACAACACGGGGGTTGCCCTCTCTGGCATTGCCTCCCTCCGATGCCCACGTGGCGTGTTGATACCCCGGGTCCCTTTCCGAGGGTCGCCCGTGCCCACTACACTGCCCCCGTGGCATTCTGGCGCTACGGGTCCCGTTTCTGACGGGTCGCCTGTGCCCACTACACTATCCCGGCTCCTCTTGGGCCATTGGTCTACTCTGGCCGACTAGTCCGGTGCCTGGGGTGCCCACTAAAGAAATACTCAACTTTCCATAGCCACGCTCCCAGCCGGTCCATGAACTCCTGCACCCTCCAAATGGGTTTCGTGCCTTCTCTCGACACCAACAGCAAAACGACCTCTTGTTAGTAAATTTGAATAACCCACTAGCTAACATTAAACTGACCCCGGGGTCACTTGGGTGGGAATCACTCCTCCCCCCAACCAGTCATTCGCACCATGCATACCACATTCGCTCCACTCGCACACTTGGGCCCACTGTCCCACACTCATTCCTCGCACACTTTCCATTTCACAACTCACACCAACACTTTATACTGCCATCCTTCTAATTAAATCCCCTGACTAACTCGTGCTCCCTCGTCATCCCTTAAAACTCATGCACGTTCCATTTACTCTACGTAGCTAAACTACGTCTCCACTACACATTTCCAGTCTGTCCATGTCTCCGAAAATCTAAAAAATTCCCATTTCTTAAATCTGAACTAAAATCCCTCGAACTAATCCATTCCATGGGCTCCATGAGGTACAACCCATGTCCCCATGAAGCCGGTCTAACTATCACTAACCCATCCCCCTAACTAGTAGTTCCTGTGCCCCCAGACAGGGGGGTCTTCCACCCCTTGCCCAGGGAATCCTGTTCACCCGAAGCGAGGCTTGCTTTATTTTTCCATGCGCACACCAGCGCGGCAACTCGCAACCTGCGCTCTTTCCCCGTGACGTCATGGCAGCTGTTCTCGTTTCTCGCACCTCCGGCACCATCTGGGTGGGTGGGCACCAAGCAAAAAGCCTCCAAAAAGCCTCCTCCAGAGCCAGGCCTCAGCCAAAGCTCACTGAGCCAGCCGAAGCAAAAAGCTTCCGAAGGCCCTGACCCTAACCCAAGCCAAACAGGACCCGAAGGTCTCCTGAACGGCTACTCTCTCAACTCCCTTCTCCAACTCTGCCCTCCAACTCAGCACCACGAACAAATGAAAAGATCTCTTATCCTTCTCATGCCCTTCCCCCACTCCCGGCGTGACTCATGACTCATGCTCTCGTGCTCCATCCCCCGCTCAGCCACGGGTGGGAGGGAGTTGTTGACATCATGAGTCATGGGACGGCAGGGTTCTTCTTGTTCTTCGCAGAAGAGGGGGGAGGGATGTCTCCATTGTTCGTTCCCTAACTATTAAATCGATCCGCAGTACATCTAATCAATTTCTGAACATTTAAACAATGAAAGGTGAGCTATCTCGGCAACAAGCACTTATCGACATAGCTGACTAAAGGAACATGTATGTTGTGTGCAATCGAATTCCAAATTCGTAACAATATAATTAAATAATGCCGTTAATTATCTTCAAAAGGGGTGTTTTAATTAACCAAACACCTAATTCTCAACCATGCACTTCCCTGGAGTTCCCTAGATATGCAAGCAAAGTTTCAGGCTGCTAGGTTTCATGGTTTTGGAGTTATGGAGGACACACACACACACTGACCTGTGAATGCTGGCTACATCATTTTCTGGAAGCGCAGCTGTGCCACTGATGCAGTACCCCCTATTCCCAGTAAGCTGTTCCTCATTTTGCCAACCTCAAAAGAATGACAGGCTGAGTCAACCCACCTGGTGTTATTTCAACGGTCCAACAGAGGCTCAAACTCATGACCCTAAGATGGTAAGCCAGCCACCTAAACCGTTAAGCCAACACCAGGCTCTACATGTACATTATCAAAAAGGATGAGGAAAAAAAAACCAGTTTAGGGTGTTTGCTTCCTCACTTTACTCATAAGCAGTACGTTGCTGCTGGTTTGCATTAATCATTGAGAGTCAGAGCGGCACTACCACTTCTGGAGGTGAGGGCAGAAATTTAAAAAGTTAACGAGGATGTCGGTGATAACTCGCCTATTCTTCATCGAAAGACACCATGAGGTCTTTAACATGCAGCGATGCTAGTCGACGTGTCCCCAGTCTTATCTGCGTTGTACTCCTGATCCAGCTTGACTTTGAGATGCAATGCCCTACCTGCGTCACATCAGGAATAGTTTTTTGTCAGGTAAACAGTACAATGCATGTACGCAATGTGGTAAGTTAAGTGTGCACTCCACTCTGTCAGGACTTTAGCGTCCTCTTCTGAGAAGTAGAAATACCAGAGCTTTTCCTGTCTATTTGGATGAAGAATATTCCTTCAGCGGTACAGAAGCTCTTTGGTCGTATCGACGAGCTCGTTTGTCATCCCCAAGGAGGGGTAGATGTCAAAACAACAATAAACAAGACTGAAGCTCTCTGCACACTTTTGATGGAATAGGCTCAATAGAACAGAGCAACCATATCCATATCCCATGCAGAAGCAGGAAAGCAAGAGATATTTGAAGAGGAAAATGAAAACACTAAAGAGGAAACAGAAACGATGTGATAAGCAAGAGATGAGGTGGGGTATGTGTGAAATGCATTGTTTTTTTTCTACAGCCTTTAAAATCTTTACAACCTCCACCACCAAAAGTGAAGGTTGGGATGAGGTTATTATGTTGTTGATTATGAGGTTGGGATGAGGTTATGTTGGAGGTTGGGTGGTTGTTGTTTTCACCTCTCTCCATCTGTCTGTGTGTGTGCAGGATATCTCAAAGAGTTTCGGACGGATTCGGATGAAACTTGGTGGACAGTTTGGGTGCATGATCACGACGAATTGATTCGATTTTGGTGAAGATTGATCTGGATACGAGAATTATTTAATTTTTAAAGTGATTCTTCACCATTGAGTAATCGGGCCAAAAACGATAAAAAGCATGATATTTCAAAAATATATTGGGCCCGATATGTTCTCGTGGATCGGGCATTCTGTGGCGGAGGTATGCGCTCTTCCGAGTGCCCGTGTAGTTTTATTTGAATTGGATTATATACTTGAATACTGTGATTATGCTACTGATAATGACAAGCTGAGCCAACCAAACTGGGTTTGGATAACGCAAATAGCCTTCTTGGCACTTTCACAAACATTACATTTAGCAGTACTTGGACAAAATACAATGGCATTTTATGTCATCTCGACCAATCAAACTTGCCACTCGCTCTGTCAGCATTGGGTGGTATCAAGATTCAGACAAAATGGCACCTCCTAGGAAACAGAGTGTGCTCGGAAAGGCAAAAAGCAAGAGTTTAAAAGACCCCTCCCATATCCATGTTTTTTTCTCAACACTGCATGGGGTAATGTGTTCTATGAAGCCTCTCGTTTAGTATTATGAATATTATTATTTATTGTTATGGCTTTTCCTCAATTCTTTCACAGATATAATAACATCCAAGAGATCTTTCTATTTGAATGCTTCATCAGATACAGTCACATTTGTGCACACACACTCTTACCCTCTTTGAATTGTAAGTCAGATCTTGCTAATCGCGTGAAGCTCAAGAATAGAGCAGGGGAAGCATGAACTCCAAAAGCATGCACTTTTGCAAAAACACAGCAGGCATTGAGCTTCGCGAGTGCTCGCCAAGATTTCTGCTAATGGCATTTGTGGTCCATTTCATTCCTGGCGGGCTGATTGCCTCTGTGCACTCAAGCAGCGTGCCTCACTTGATAACATATTCACACTCTCCGTGCTGTCTCACGAGGTATTGTGCTGAGTCCAATCCGTTGTGTCTGCACTAACAACTTATCGATCTCTTAAAACAAACATGTTCAGCACGTTACTCACCAGGTCTCGATGTACCCGATAATGCTATTTCGTAATGCATCGGTATCTTCGATTCTGAAGTTAGCTCACCATTTATAACATAACTCTAACCTTACGTAAGTCACAAACTCTTTGGGGTTATTTGGTCCCACTGGAGTGGTTGCCTGGCAAAACCTACCATCTCGTTTGATCAATCTTGACGGAGGTCCAATCTCTCGGCTGAAGACTGTCAACCATGATCAGATTGAGGCAAACCATAAATCCAGACCGACTCGAAAGGCAGACTTGAGAAGACTCCGTTGGACCGAAACATTTCATTGCGCACCTCATTTTCTGACAAGGTAAAAGTATTTTAACACATTGAGGTCTATGATTCAAATTTTATGTTATGTCCAGTTTGGTGTTCCCAAGTGAGCGCACAACTCATGATGTCGAGATCCCAGGTTAAAATCCGAAGCAGTCATTTTTTTTTTGCTGTCAGGATGTGACTTGCCACATTTAGTGCTCACTTAGCATGCTGCCTTCCACATAACACCCAGAAACTTTTAGATGGATTTCAATATGACCGACGTCAGCAAAATTGTCACCAGTGCACAGAATTCAAGCATTTGCAATAAGAAGGCCTTTAAGATAAGCTTTTCACTTTCCAAAAGAGTTTGTGCAGCCATGACTTTGATACTGGACCCATTGGAGCATCCAGCAGGAAGTTGATAATGGATGTAAGACATCAACTCACTTGCTCACTTCTGCACTGATAAAACTCCCATCAAAATTGGCTGAAGGTTCATTTGCATGATCCATGCAAAATGTCACAAAATTAGATTCCTCTTCCTCATATGGCCCCATATGTCCCACCCCTTCACCGATTTTTGGTCAATTTGGTCAATTTTCCAATTTGGTCAAATAAAAAGATTGATGCTGTTCTTAAACATGCAGCACATGGCAGTGGGTTTACATCATTACTCAGAGTGCAGCAGTGCCATTGATGTAGTTCCCCCTTTAGGTTAGAGTCGTAATTTTTAATTTGTTCAGTCTGCAATTGACGGCTCACATACTCCATGAAGGACACCATGGGATCTTCAACATTCACCAACTTATGCTCGCAGATAGTACACCTAGTTTAACATCCATCTGAGGGACAGCACACACATTCATGAATCACCTTTCCTGGGAAACACCAGGATGACAGTTTTTGCTGGGTCAAGATTTGAACCCAGACGAGACAACTTAGAGGCAAATGTGTATACCTCTAGGCTATCCTGCCATCCATAGTCATCTATTGAAAGAGCCTGTCAACAAATTATAAAGAGGAAGCACGATAATTGGTTTCATGCTGTGGGTCCTTTACCTGAAAAGCAATCATCTGCCCTCGGTAACACTATTAATTGCAGTATTAATTGAAATATATTTGAGATGCATCATTTAAAGGGAAGGCTGGAGGAGGTCCAGTGGTGAGAAAAAAATTGTGAACCCTTTCGAAATTTCTGTATTTCTACATAAATTTGACCGAAAATGTGATCAGATCTTCATCCAAGTCCGAATAATAGATGAACAGAACCTGAATAAACAAACAACATACGAAAAAAAATCGACTTATTTATTTATTTATTGAGCAAAATGATGCAACATTCAATTTCTTTGTCAGAAAAAGTATGTGAACGTCTCGGTCAATCAGCTCAATTAAGGGGGTAATTACAGTCAGATGTTTCAATCAATGGGATGAAAATGCAGTGAGTTTGGGTGGCTCTGCCCTATTTGAAATATATAAACTTTTTTGCCACCGTCAGAGTCTGGTCTTCACCACACAGGTTTGTGTAAGTGTATTATGCCCAGATCAAAAGATTTCTGAGAACCTCAGAAAAAGAGTTGTTGATGCTCATCGGTCTGGAAAGGGTTGCAAACCATTTCTAAAGATGTTGGACTCCACCAATTCACTGTCAGACAGACAGTGTACAAATGGAGAAAATTCAACACCATTGTTACTCTTTCCAGGAGCAGTCGTCCAACTCCAAGAGCAAAGAGTACATTAATCCAGCAGGTCACAATGAACCGCAGGGTAATGTCTGAGGATCTGCAGGCCTCTCTTCCATTGGCTAATGTCAGTGTTCATGAGTCCACCATCAGGAAAACACTGAACAAGAATGGTGTGCATGGGAGGATAGTAAGGAGGAAACCACTGCTCTCCAAGAAGGACATTGCCACCCATCTCAAGTTTTTCAAAGACCACCTGGATGATTCAAAAGGCAACTGGAACAATGTTCTGTGGACAAATGAGTTGAAAGTGGAACTTTTTGGCTTAAATGAGAAACGTTATGTTTGGCGAAAACCAAACACTGCATTTCATCATTAGAACCTCATCCCAACCGTGAAGCATGGTGATGGGAGCATCATGCTTTGGGGATGCTTTGCTGCTTCAGGATCCAGATGCCTTGCCATCATTGACGGAGCCATGAATTCTAGATTGTACCAGCAAATTCTACAGGAGTTCTGTCCGTGAGCAGAAGCTTAACAGAAGGTGGGTCATGCAGAAAGACAACGATCCTCAGCACACAAGGAAATCTATAACAGAATGGCTGAAGCAGAAGAGATTTTGCATTTTGGAATGTCCAAGTCAAAATCCAGACCTTAACAAAATTGAAATGTCATGGCAGAACCTGAAGCAAGCAGTTCATTCAAGAAAGCCCACAAATATCTCTGAGTTGAAGCAGTTCTGTAAGGATGAATGGGCCAAAATTACTCCAAGCCAGCGTGCAGGATTCATTAAGAGTTATAGGAAACGTTTGGTTGAAGTTATTGCAACTCAAAAAAGTCTGGTGTTGGCTTAGTAGTTCCGGTGGCTGGCTTGGGATCTTCGGGTTCTGAGTTCAAGTCCTGTTGGCTGCTGAATCAACACCAGGTGGGGTTGACTCAGCCTGTCATCCCTCTGATGTTGGTGAAATGAGGACCAGTGTACTAATATAGGGGCACAGCATTAGCAGCATAGTTGCATCCCAACAAAATGATAGCTACCTGGCAGCCAAGATGCCAAACACAAGAAGATTGCTGTTCAAGGGGGTGCCGCCAGTTACTAAATGTAAAGGTTCACATACGTTTTTCTGACAAAGAAATTGAATGTTGGATCATTTTTTCTCAATAAATAAATGAAAAGGTAGATTTTTTTTGTGTGTGTTATTTGTTTAATCAGGTTCTCTCGATCTATTAGATTAAATTAGAAGGACTTCGATGAAGATGTGATCATATTTTAGATCAAATTTATGCAGAAATACAGAAAATTCTCGAAAAGGTTCACAACCTTTCTCCCACCACTGTAAATCGGGATTTGTACAATGTGTGTATCAATGTAAGGGAGGAAAAGTGATAGGGGGAAAAGGGTTGGGTGCAAATGTCTTTATTTTTGTTATTGAATGTGTTTTATGCAGGAGGCCAAGTTATGGTAATGATAATTGGTACTTAGGTAATGAGCCACATAAGTGCGCCAAGGTCATCATGAACTTTTCCTTTGTCACGTCCCTGGGATTATCATTGATGGTTTAAGAGAACTGACCAATGACATCACATGTGTGAAAGTTTTGTTCCTCATGGATATGTGGTCATAAGTGTAAAGTTTCACCTCGATCTGTTCAGCCATTTCAGAGAAGATTTTTGAAGATTTTTTTAAAAAAGAAAAAAACGACATGGCTGCCGAATCACGTGGCTGATAACGTCATTAAAAACTTTTGTGAACTATTTTATCCCGAGTTGACCGTCAAAAATTTTCATACTGATCAGATGTGGCGTTCTACATATGCAATTATGATGTCATAACGAAGGCACCTATGACATCATCAAAAAATCACAGTCATTCCCCATGAGGAGTACTTGCTATATGCAAAGTTTCATTTTTTTCCTTGGTGCGATTTCACAGGTACAGAGGTCCAAATTTTTTGTGTTTTCCCAACATGGCTGCCACACCACGTGGCTTATGACGTCATAATTATCATTGAAACATTCCACATGAGTAGTTGCACCATTGGTGAAATTTTGTCTCAATCCAACAAGCAGTTGTGGAGAAAAACACTAAAGTTCTGTGCAGACAGACAGACAGACAGACAGACAGACAGACAGACAGACAAACAAACAGACAAACAAACAAACGGACCCAAATGTAATACCCTCTCCTTCGGCGAGGGTAATAATTCCTCAAAGATTATCCAAAAGGCATGAAAGGGAAAAATAAAATAACAAAAATGAAAACAACAATAAGCCAAAGGTGCAGGAAACATTCAATGAGACACGAATAACCACTTATAGTACAGCGGATAAGCTCTCATATTTTAACAAATTGTGCATTTTATGAGAAAAGCATGAAATTTCTAGCATAGTTAGGTCATACCATAATGTTTATTTTCAGATGTGGAGGGAAGTCAGATTTGACCTCTGAGGGGACAGTGAGAGGTCGAATCCAAGATGGCCACGAGTCACCCGGGTCTAATGTTCAAACGTCCTTAATTTTGGAACCAGACTGCGCAAAAAAACATTTACGGTGTCATTTCCAACTAAATTGGAGATGCCCATTCATTTGGTGATACCTTTGAGAATGTCAGAATTCAAGGAAATGTATTTAGGTCAAGGTCAAGGTAAAAATATTTCAAAAAATAAGCAATCAGTTGAAATTTGCAAATGAATACCGAGTGGTGTCATTGTGGCGAATTGAGTTATTTAGCCCCTCAGAGGGTGTGCTTGAGGCGGATGTGGTCAGGTCAGGTCAGTTATGGGAGCATGTGCCAGAACAGCGCGTCGCTGCGTCCACTTTCCGCCGGTACTCCAGGGGCCTCCGTCTGGCCATCCCCCAGGCAGATGCCAGGCCCATCCCCATCTCCTTGAGATGATGGTCAACCTGCTGCAACCATGAGGCACGTGGTCGGCCCAATGGCCTCCTCCACTCATGAGACTCCCTCGCTGAGAGAATCTGGTGAGCAGGATCAGCGTCAGGAAAACGAGCCACATGTCCATACAGCCGCAACTGACGCTCACGGACTATGCAGATAACAAATCTCATCCGAGTCTCTCTCAGCAACTGCTCGTTGGACACAAAATCTGACCAGCGATAGCCAAGGATTCTCCGAAGACACCTGGTACCAAAGGAATTAAGTCTCCGTCTCAGATCCTTGGTCAGAGTCCAAGTCTCGCACCCATAGAGCAAGACTGGAAGTACCAAGGACCTGAAGACTCGCACTTTCGTCCTCCCGCACAGGTACCGGCAGCGCCACACCCCATGATCCAGTGAATCCATGACTCCCCAGGCCTGACCCAGATGCCTATTGACCTCTGACTCGCAGCCAGCAGAGACATGAATATCACTGCCAAGGAAAGTGAATCTCTGCACGACCTCAACATCCTCACCACAAACAGACACAGACAGGACAGCAGCATCCAAGATGTCACCGAAAGCCTGGATCTTAGTTTTGACCCAAGAAACCCGTAATCCCAGCGGCTCCGACTCCCCATTCAGCACCTCGAGGGCCCCCAAAAGGATGTCTAAAGTCTCCGCAAAGATGACTGCATCATCTGCGAAATCAAGGTCAGAGATCTTGACATTCCCAAACGATGCACCGCAACTTGATCTCTCTGACATCCTCCCTAAAATCCAGTCCATACAAGTGCTGAAAAGTGTGGGGGCAAGTACACATCCCTGACGAACTCCAGTAACAACTGGAAATAAGTCAGAGATGGTACCACCACACATTACAGCACTCTCAGTACCAGAGTAGAGTTCAGACATCAGATCGATCAGTTTTGGTGGCACCCCACGAAGACCAAGAATCCTCCAGAGGACATCCCGATTCACTGAATCGAACGCTTTACAGAGATCAACATAGGCTGCAAGCAGCCCCTGCCGAAACTCTCGCCTGCGTTCGGTGAGGACACGAAGGGCAAGGATACGGTCAATCGTTGACCTCTTTGGTGTAAAGCCTGACTGCTCTGGACGCTGGTGCTCAAGCAGATGGTGGCGAACCCTATCAAGAATTATCCGAGCAAAGACCTTGCCCGGCACTGAGAGCAGCGTCACCCCTCGGTAGTTGTTGCAGTCTTGGCGATCACCCTTCCCTTTCCAGAGAGGGACAACAAGGCCCCTCTTCCAGTCAGTTGGGATGATGCCTGTGTTCCAGGCAGAGCACAAAAC
This sequence comes from Eptatretus burgeri, assembly GCF_056783735.1. Classification (NCBI taxonomy): domain Eukaryota; kingdom Metazoa; phylum Chordata; class Myxini; order Myxiniformes; family Myxinidae; genus Eptatretus; species Eptatretus burgeri. Next base: position 48,399,229 of record NC_140973.1, on the reverse strand, counting down.
TGCATGCAATGACACGAGTGCAGCATTTCCACCAGTCTTGAGAAGTTCGGCATGGATGCCACAGATCCCTGGAGCTTTGCCCCATTTCAACTGGTTCACCGCAGCCCGTGTTTCCACAAGCGAAGGTGGACCACAGTTGATTCGAGGGTCAGCAACAGGGATTGTAACACCCTTGACGTCCAACTTGACAGCTGGGGGATCAGCCTGGTACAACCGCTCAAAGTAACCGGCCCAGCGAGCCTTCACTTCAGACTCCTCTGTCAAGAGCCTACCACTCTCTGCTCGAACTGCAGTGCTCCGAGGGATGGGCTTGGATGAACGTAATGCGCGAATTCCCCTGTAAGCGGGACGAGAATCACCTGTCCACAGGTGATGCTCTACCCCCTCACAGATTCCTCGCACATAGGCCTCCTTGTCCACCCTCAGTGCACGTACAGTTTTACGCCTCAGCTCCCTGAACAGCTCAGCTCTGCCATTCAGCCTGGGCCTGCGACTCTGGTCAATGGTATCCAGTGTCCCTTGAGAGAGAAAATTCTTCTTTGCCCTGCGGTGAGCTCCAAGACATCCACCGGCAACATCAAGGACGGTGGTCTTGAAGGCGCTCCACAACTCTTCAGGACCCCCCAAAGCACCCAGACCCCCCCCAAGTGTCCACTCAGCCTGTTCGCAAACTCCTCAGCTACTCTCTCATCCCTGAGCTTGGCAACATCCAGCCTCGGCTGGGATGGTACCATTCTCCAGGATTTAAGGTGCAGCTTTAGAGTTGCTACAACAAGCCTGTGGTCAGTATTGAGGAACTGAGCACTCTGGTAGACCCTGCAGTTCTGGATCATCCTCCAACGACCGTCAATGAGGACATGGTCAATCTCCTTTGCCACACCGCCAGCGTTGGAATACCAAGTCCAGCGATGAGCTTGTGGGCGCTGAAACCATGAACCAGCCACCCTAATTCCATGACCTTGCAAAGTCAAGGAACTTAGTGCTATTCTGGTTCATAGTTCCTGACCCATGGGGACCAACACACACCTCATAACCATCCCTATCAGTTCCAGTCGATGCATTGAAATTCCCCAAGACTAGAAGTGTATCTCGTCTGGGGCACTGATCAACCACAGACTCGAGTGTGGCATAGAATGCATCCTTCACGGTGAGATCACTCGCCTCAGTCTGAGCATAAACAGAGACCAGGGAAATGACACCTAAGGAGTGACGAATCCTTAATCTCATAATACGCTCGTTGACCGGTGTTACCTCAATTATCATTGGGGTCAGCTTATTGGACACAGCTACAGCAACTCGTTGCGGATGGTAACCATCAGATCGACCAGACCAATAGTAGGTGTAACCACCCACCATTATCTCGCCGCAATCCGGTCTCCGAACCTCAGAGAGAGCTGCAATCCCGATGTCCAAACGCTTGAGCTCAGATGATAACAGAGACAGGTGATCATCCTCTCTTAGTGATAGGACATTCCAGGCACCCACCCGAAGGGACCGTCTCAGGTTAACCCAAGGAGACCACCGTCCGGTGGACGACACCTCAGCACCACTCCGACACACTCTCCCGCAATCTGACCCAGGGATGTTACCCTGTGGTTTCCCTCCTATCATCAAAGATTGGGGGTCCCGAAGGCTTTGCCCCAATCCCCTCATCCGGTGAGCTGCCCTGCGAAGGGAAGCTGCACAGGAGGTCCTCCCACGGAGTGGGTTTTCAAATTTTTTTGCGTTTTTGTGTTTTGCGGAATGAAGGGTTTTACGGTAGCCGGAGTGCAAATCCTGCCACCAACCTCCTAATAAGAAGTAACCCAACTGCAGGAGGACGTCTGCAGACACAGTTGGGCACTAGATATGGATGGCCGTTGGCTCACAAGGAGCTCCTCCGCCCTTTGACAGGTTTTGTTTTTAATCCTGCTGGGTGTCCATATCCAAACACCCCAAGACCAAACACCCCAAAACACCCCAAGGATGTGGTGCAGTTATGTATTGTGTATATCCATGCTTAGACAAGCCTGGGTGTAGATGCATTATCTGTAGAGTTCTATGTTTTGTTGACCCTTACCAATAAAGAAATCCTGGATATTGACATGTATCTAAGAAGATAACGTAGATGTAAAATGTGGTATGGTAGTTGGTGCTTTCATTGTGTTTTTGTCTTTCAGAATCTTCTCTCCTGCCGTGGTGATTTCGTCGGAACCATGCTGAAGCGTCACTTCCTGATGGACCCTACCCAACCCTCTAAATCCAAGCAATCCAAGCCACCCCAGCACTAACTGGGACATTTGTGTCCTCTGCCAAGTAGTAACACATGAATCTTTGCAGTGTCCTCTCAGATCAATGAAACAGCCCATTGATAGTGGCTATGCATCCCTGGCAGAAGACCTTCTCCGGTTCCACACCCTTCAGCACATGCCAATGGACCTCCACCTGGAGCAATTGGATGAAGGAAATGGCATAGAATCCACTCTGAAGGCACACGTGGCTCAGTGGCACAAGAAATGCCGGCTAAAATTCAACAATAAGGCGTTTGACGAGTAAAGTCTGGGAGAATTGACTCCAGAACAACGAAGTACCTCTTCTGTGCACACTCAATATGCTCACAGCCATCCACAGTCCACAGAGCCTACTTGTTTCTTCTGCAATGAGCCTGCTGGTTCTGTAGATTTACATAATGCATCAACCTACAACATCGACACAAATGTGCGAAAGTGTGCCCTTGAACTTGAGGACACTGTTCTTTTGGCCAAGCTTGCAGCAGGGGATATGATGGCCATTGAGGCCAAGTACCATCACCACTGTCTATGTTCACTGTACAACAGAGCCAGGCAGGCTGCACCCAAAGGCAATGGTGGAGATGATTCTTGCCTGCATGGCATAGCCTTTGCTGAGCTAGTGGCATACTTGGAAGACATGAACATTGATGAAGGCAGTGCTCCTGTGTTCAGACTGACAGACATCGCTCAGCTGTACAAGATCAGACTGGAGCAGCTTGGTCTGACTGTAGCAAAACGGATTCACACCACCAGACTGAAAAACCGACTGCTTACTATGCTTCCTGATCTGAGGGCACATTCACAGGGAAGAGACACAATTCTGAGTTTTGAGAAGGACATTGGACCAGCCTTCATGATGGCCTGTCATCATGACAGTGCTGCCATGCACTTAATGCAAGCAGCACAGGTGGTGCGCAAAGAGATCTTTGACTCAAGTTTCTCCTTTGATGGGTCGTTCCAGGCAAATTACCAGCAGGAGGCTGTGCCACCAGCCCTCTGGGCTCTAGTCAACATGATACTCGATGGGGCAAACATCGAGCATCAGACTCAGTTGGTACATCAGACTCAGCTGAGCATCAGACTCAGCTGGCAGCCGCATCGACCTTGTCTGGGATGTATACCTACCCGCCAGCCTGAAAGCCTCAACAAGACAGAAGAGGGGAAAGGGCACCAGGAAAAGAGTGGCTCCTTCTACTGTGATGCCAAAGAACTGGAAGGACTTCCTTCGATGCGATGATAACAAAACCGAATTGTTTGCTTTCCTGTCACGCGTAGTTGTTCATCTTCATCCAGCAGAGGGCAAGGAACTGTATGCAACAGATGGAAGTGGAGTCCTTTGCTCTCCGGCTGAGTCATACTTGGCCTGCCTTGCCCCATGTTCGCAGGAGGAGGCCGACACTCGTCTACTTCTGCATGTGGCATATGCTGTGCAAAAGGGGTGTAAGAAGGTGACCATACCTCCCGTTGATACTGATGTGGTAGTACTGGCTGTAGCTTCATTCAGCAAGACAGCTCCTAATGAGCTGTGGGTTGCCTTTGGTGTCGGGTCAAGCTTTCGTTCCATAGCTGTTCACGAAATGGTTGCCACAATGAATCCAACACAGTGTCTGACTCTCCCAGTCCTTCACGCTTTCACCGGGTGTGACACTGTATCACCAAACACTGTGTGTGTGACACTGTGTGATCTCAAAAGTATCACCAAACGAATGACCATTCCAAACTGAGTTGGAAATGACACCTTAAATGTTTTTTTACACTGTTTAGTTCCAAAATTAAACGCGTTTGAACAGTAGACCCGGTGGACTGGTGGCCATCTTGGATTTGACCTCTCACGGTCCTCAGAGGTCAAATCTGACTTCCCTCCACATCTGAAAATAAACCTTATGGTATTCACTAACTATGTCAGAAAATTCATGCTTTTCTCATAAAACGCACAATTATTGTGCTTATCCGCTGTATTACTAGAAAGATAATGTACATGCATCGAGAAATATCACGTGACCTCCCATTCCTTTTTTTTTGTATACATTGTTGAGGCTTGTATGAGAGTGAACACACAATGCACAATGATGTAAGGACAAAATGATTATATTATGGGGTCAAGAGGTCAAATGTCAAAGGTCCCATTCGGTACAAATTCTGGTTGTTCATTTATCTTCTATATACACTGTGAAGGCTCATTTGAGAGCTAACACACAGAACGTACAACAAGGGGGGCATGAGACAAGAGAGGTGGGAGAGTGAAAGACAAAACAGTGGGGAACAGAGACATTAGGAGATCTGTGGAAGGTGGAGGGATGGGGCGGGGTACACGGCGTATACAAGATGGACATTACAGGGACTTTCAGGAAAGAAAGCAGGGAACTTTAAGGAGGTGGGTTTGGTGGGCCAAGGAAGGACTTTGCACGATGGAGGATTCCCTGTTGGTGACTGGCTTTGGAGGCCAGGTTTTTTCTTTTTTCAAGAAGGAAATTCAAAATGTTCTACCAACTCACAAAACTGCTCATTGCACCCTGAAGCAAAGGAGTTTTCAAGCATTATAAACTTACAGGTATGATTGTTATGTTCCATTAGATTCATTAATCCATTAGATTCATTGGATTCATATAATCCAGAATTTTACCCAATCATATATCACAGATCTTATTAAAATCGAGCAGAAAGGTGTCATTAGATAGTGATACAAAGAAATTCACAAACTCATGGTAGTCATGTTTGGTGAAGGTGCACACTTAAATATTCTGTCATAACCAATTGGTAGTTGACTTTGAGTGTGGACACAAATCTGATGAAGATGACCCCCAAGTCAGCACAGCCAGCAAGTGTAATCTGTCCTAAGCTCAGGTTATAACATGAATGATGATCTCTGCGTTAAGATTGACAAAATAACCAGAGAACTTTGAACTCTTTTTAAGGTAGCATTTAAACACACATCGATGAAAACTTGTGCCTGGTCTCAGAAAAAACATGGATCCCCCTAAATATCAGCAGTCATTAACAGCAACAGCTAACATTATATCGTAAGATTCTTAAATTGTTCAAAAGCAACTTGCCTTTTCTACCTGGAAGGCTAATTTGACCGAAGGCAATCTCAGTGCATTACAAAAGCCTGGTGTTGGCTTAGCGGCTAAGGTGATCGGCCTTGGATCCCAGGGTCCTGAGTTTGAGCTCCGTTGGCTGCTGAATTAACACCAGGTGGGGTTGACTCAGTCTGTCATCCTGATGAGGTTCGTGAAATGAGTACCAGTGTACTGGTAGATGGGCACAGCATCAATGGCACAGCCACGCTTCCAAGAAATGATTGCTACCCAGCAGCCGAGCCGGCAGAACAGAACAGTACATTCCAAAACGTCTTTTGGCATCCAATACCAACTCCACATCTGGCTTACTGTCTTCCTCTAATATCATAGCCAATGTGTGGCACTGAACAGAACCCTTTCATATCCTCTCCTGTCAAGGCTGGAGTGAAGAGAGGACAATAGTCTGGGACCAGTCATATTCCTGATCTTCATAAATGATCTCTTTAGATCTCTGGAAAATCCTCTTTATCTATTTGCAGATGACTCCACCTTCTGCCATGGCATCCCTCATCCTTCTGACAGACAGGAATCAGCCTCTTCCCTCTCTTCAGACCTTGACAAAATCGGAAGATGGTCAAACACTTCGAATATGCTTTTCAATCCTAACAAATCTCACACTCACTATCCCTCTCCGAAAGGACTGTCTGACAAACCCTCCCATATACTTTCTAAAATCGAAACAATCCTCTTGAGAAGGTTCCATCATTCGAATTACTGGACCTCACTATCATCCATGAACTTTCTTGGGCAAACCACATTTCAACGTTGGTTTCCAAAGCCAGCAGCCAACTGAGCATTCTCCATACCAAGTCCTTCATTGGCGCACATGAACTCCAATCCACCTACAAGGCCTTCATCCGTAGCTTGATGGAGTACTGCTCTCCCCTCTGGGCTGGCACCCCTGCCTTACACCTTGCTCAGCTTGATGACTTGGAAAACAAGGCCTTCAAGATTATTGGAGTCTCCCACGATGAAGCCAAGTCTCTGGGGAACAATGCACCATCACAGACAGGTCGGTGGTCTCTCTGTCTTCTAGAACCTCCTTGCTGGTCTTCACCCTCTGCTATCTTTCCATCCTTTGATCCACCAGATTTCTGCAGGGCACACATGGTGCACCAGCAACCTCCTTCTGGTGAAACTCCCTAAATCCTGAACCAATGCTCACCTCCACTCATTCATTACTCTATACTCCTGCCTGTGGAACCAACTTCCACATTCTCTTCAATCTCATTCTTCCATTCAGGTCTTCAAGACAGCTGTTCACCATGATCTCAGATCGTCTCCATTCCAAAACCATGATCTTTTCTACCCTCGTTAAACGCTCTCCCCTCCCCCGAACCGAATCCCTCCTCCTTCCAAATATTCATATTTCCTTCCTGAGAGTTTCCTTCTGTATCCATCTTGTCCACCCCATGTATTCTGTCATGCCCCTCATAACTCCCACATCCATTGTCTGCCTCTACCTTGGCCTTCAACTCCTCTGCTGTTAGTGTTTGCCCCCTCTTTCAACTGTTCCTTTTGTCCTTTTGTGTCCTGATCTGTTCAGTGTACTAATTCTAGCTCTTCCACAAGCCCTACGTATCCAACTGAATTTATTGCTCTTGTGGTATTTGTTGATGAAATGTGGCTGAACCACTGGGTTCCTGAAACCAAATTTGAATACATTCAATGGAAGTACAAGGGATGATTACCACCCAAAATGTTCACATCAAACCCACAGGAAACAAGGTGAATACCTCAATTAATCCTGCCATTTGACGATATGCCTCAAAAAACTACAATCACACTGGAATATTGCACTCACCTTTTACAAAAATTGTGACAGGCCATAAAGGACAAATACCGAGGGATGGTGACCAAAGGTGTGGCGTGTGCTCCTCCTTCATGACAACAAGCCTGTGCCCAAGGCCCATATTGTGCCAACTGCCATTCATGACTGACTGAGAGCATGTGGATCATTCCCCAAACAGTCTCTGACTCTCTCTGACTCTCTCTCGCTCTCTCGCTCTCTCTCTCATGGCTGCTGGTTGCATCATTGGTTAGGGATGCGGCTATGCCGCTGATGCAGTGTCCCTATTACCAGTGCACTGGTCCTCATTTTGCTGACCTCAGAAGGATGACAGGCTAAGTCAACCCCACCTGGTATTAATTCAGCGGCCGATGGGGCTCAAACTCAGGATCCTAGGATCCCAAGTCAGCCACCCTGTCTGCTAAGCCAACACCAGGCTTCACCTGACCCCTCCCCCAAGTCACTATTATTTGTTTCTATATTTGAAATACCACCTGTGTGGCCACCAATGAGGAACTGAATGAAGGTATGCATGAAGGAGACATACATGAAAGAGCAATTTGAAATCTTATATTTTACTGACAAAGACAACTTGAAGGTGAAATGGAGTAAGTGCATTGAAGCGAATGGATGCAAAATTGAAAAATAAAAAAGTTGATGTTACTTGGGTTCTGAGAACATTTTAAACAAACCGACATTTGTGATTATCATTCATTTGCTCAAATATTTTTCAACAACTTGAATAATCGTTTTTCTTTACAAATAATCATCATCTGGTGTTTTAAATTGCCAACATTAAAGATTGCTAACACTTTGAGATGATAGAAATATAGTACTTGCATTCTTCCACTTACACATCATAAATGTAACAGAAGTCAGGCTCTTTTTGAGTGCCTTCAAAAGGTGAATGTGTGGATGTTGATCGTTAAGTTTCGGGAACTGCATGTTCCTGGCTGCCATGTTGATTGAGGTTCTGGAGGCTCCTGATTCATTATAATGGGCAGCACTGATTTGTAATTGAAGATGCATTCGCTCACTGTGTGTGAATCAAAAGTTACAACAACGCAGACAATGCACAATAATATTGTGCACAATATTGAATTGGGCCTGTAATTTATATTTCTATTCCTGATTCGGAGATAAGACTGCATAGTTGCTGATAATGACAACATGTAATGTCAGAAATCATACCCAGCAAATAAGAACTCTCGTTGTTAGTGTAGGGCGTAAATGCAATTGGTTGTTGTTGTACAGATTGTGGTGTATTAGACAAAGCAGTAGCAATAAAGCAATATTGCACTAGCTGTAACCAAACACATGGTGGCATTCAGACATCCATTTTAATTATTTTTTTAACTCGACAAAATCAGTTGTGTGAGTTGCAGCAAGACGATTTGTTGGCCAAAGATTCTTTCAGGTGGATGATATCAATATGACACATACTCACAAAAAATAATAATAATCACACCCGTGTCAGAAGGAAACAGTTCAGTTTGACATTTACAATATGAAATAGGCAAAGCCTAGAAACAAATGAAAGCCTGTAAACAATTACCCTTTAGAATTTCCCTTGAAAACCACCCTTAGAATCACCCTTTAGAATTACCCTTTAGAATCACCCTTTGGAATTTCCTTTTAGAGTTACTCTTTAAAATTACCCTTTGGATTCAACCTTTAGAATTACCCTTTAGAATTACCCTTTAGAATTACTCTTTAGAATTACTCTTTAGAATTACCCTTTAGAATTACTCTTTAGAATTCCCCTTTAGATTCAACCTTCAGAATTACCCTTTAGAATTCCCCTTTAGAATTCCCCTTTAGAATTACCCTTTAGAATTACCCTTTAGAATTACCCTTTAGAATTACCCTTTAGAATTACTTTTTAGAATTCCCCTAAAGAATTCCCCTTTAGAATTTCCCTATAGAATTTCCCTTTATAACCACCCTTAGAATCACCCTTTAGAATTACCCTTTGGAATTTCCTTTTAGAATTACTCTTTAAAATCACCCTTTCGATTCAACCTTTAGAATTACCCTTTAGAATTACTCTTTAGATTCAACCTTTAGAATTACTTTTTAGAATTCCCCTTAAGAATTACCCTTTAGAATTACTCTTTAGATTCAACCTTTATAATTACCCTTTAGAATTACCCTTTAGAATTACCCTTTAGAATACCCCCAAAGAATTCCCCTTTAGAATTTCCCTTTATAACCACCCTTAGAATCACCCTTTAGAATTACCCTTTAGAATTACCCTTTGGAATTCCCTTTTAGAATTACTCTTTAAAATCACCCTTTCGATTCAACCTTTAGAATTACTCTTTAGATTCAACCTTTAGAATTACTTTTTAGAATTCCCCTTAAGAATTCCCCTTTAGAATTTCCCTTTATAATTTCCCTTTAGAATTACTCTTTAGAATTACCCTTTAGATTCAACCTTTAGAATTACCCTTTACAATTACCCTTGAGAATTACCCTTTACACCCATTAGAACCCACAAGCATTACCTTTTAGAGCTCTTTAGAATCCACGAGAAGTACCCTTAACAACCCTTTCTAATTATGAGTGGGCTCGTTGGTCTATTGGACCAAATTTTCATTGGTCTTCAAGGTCTTACTGCACAACTGCCTGCTGTACTGCTTGAGCATGGGTTTGCCTTTCACCAAGTCTTGATTTGCTTGGGCAGGGTGGAGATTATACGTTCGTTATTATTCTTGCCAAATGATACTACTATTATTATTGTTGTTGATATTATTTGTATTAATTAATATGTTGTTTGTTATTATAATTTTTGTTATTTATTTTGTAAATAGAAGGCCATTCCGTGATGGAAGGACATATTAAGCTGCATTGTACACCTTAACTTGGCGTGCATTTAAAACATTGGAATTATTCTGGGTTCTTTGGAGTTAATTAGCCTAATCAACTCAGGAGATCATGATGATCATTTTGGTGTATCACATTCCACATCAGAACACTCCAGTAGAACTCCACAAAAACCATGACTGACACACACACACACACACACACACACACACACACACACACACACACACACACACACACACACACACACACACACACAATAGTGTGACCACTCCTTGGCTTTTTCGCAAGATCTTGGCTATTCGTTGTTCACCTTGGCGTCTCGGTTTTCTATGGGTTTTCTTGGCATATAGGTTTTCTATTATCATCGCTTTTCCGAAACCTTGTGAATTCTTGGCTTTTTTCATTGGCTCACATTGGCATTTATGAAAATGAGGAGTGGTCACACACACACACACACACACACACACACACACACACACACACACACACACACACACACACAAACACACACACACACACAAACACACACACACAACATTCAATTGAGATTACGTTGTTCCTTGATCATAAACTGACATCTGTAGACACAAGGACAGACAGACATAAGTAAATCAATTGCTTAACTCTGCTTTTCGCTTCGCATGCGCAGGGTAAAAATGTATGAGCCCACTACAACAAATTATTGAATAAATTAGAGAAAACTGCTGCAACACAGCTTAAGACAACAATGAAGACCTGAAAAGCACACCAGGCAAAGCAGAGGAGAGTGGAGGAAAAGTGCCACATATGGTCATACTTTTAAATCTTCATGATGGCATCCTGCTGCAGAGAAGAGTGATGCGTTTCTTTCTCCATTGTATGATCCAAAACACCACAATTACCTGCAAACATCCCAAACATTGAACATCAACTGAAGGATGCACAAAGCTCAACATTACAACACAGGTATCAGTCAAAGCGTTTCCATGTTTTTTTGCAACCCAGGTCAGCTCAGGGGTTTAAGAGCTTGACAGTAGTGCAACCACATCCTTGCTTTAAAGACACAACTTTAGACAAAGACACACAACAAACACACAACTAAAGATGGCTTTAGCCATCTCAGAGTTTGTTGTATTTAATCAGAGGTTATTGACAAGGAAGATCAATGCAAGAGGAGGCCATTAGGCTCATCAAGCCTGCACCATGGTTGCCAATCTATAGTTGTTTGAAAGTGCTATATCCATTTTAAATGATGAGTGTCAAACAAGGAAGTAGCAGGGAACATTTTATAATTCGCGTAGGGTGGGGGGATGGTGGAAAAAATGTATTTTGTGCTATGGCTAATAACCCCCCTTATCTGCAGCAGATTCAGTAAACCACTAATACCACGGCACATGTACAGGCGAAAATTCCAATCATTCCCCCCACCTCCCGGATTTTTTGTTTTTGTGCCCACATAATGGGCCTGGGTACTACCAATGTGTATGCAAACTTTGGTGGAGATCGGATCAGCCCTGTTTTTTTCGATGATTTTCAGATGTACACACACTATAGAGAATTGTCTTATTTCATCCAGTTGGATGTCAATTCAGTTTTATGGAAAAGTCCCTTGAAAGTACAGTCGTAAGCTATATTTACAAAGCAGTTTTAAGAGTAGCCAGTTACTTTCTTTTCAAAATAGCTTCCAAGTGTAGCAAACTACTTTTTAGGAGTAGCTTGTATCTTTAGATAGATACTTTTTCAAGGTAGCTTCCCGAAATGGTACAGCCAGAACAAATCTGTGACTTGCTTCAGGTACCATGTAAACCTGTACTAACCTGTTTCATGGTCTGATTGGTGGCAACTAAACTGACTCCCCCACCAGGTTTCCTAGTGAGGAGGTTATATAGATAATGGACACCCAGCAGGATGAAAAACAAAACCTGTCAGAAGGTGGAGGAGCTCCTTGTGAGCCAACGGCCATCCATATCTGGTGCCCAACTGCATCTGCGGACGTCCTCCTGTATTTGGGTTACCTTTTTCTAGGAGGCTGGTGGCAGGATTTGCACTCCGGCAACCATAAAACACTTCATTCCGCAAAACACATAAAATGCAAAGAAAACTGAAAATCTACTCAGTGGGAGTACCTCCTGTGCAGCTGTCCTGCAACGAGCAGCTCACCGGATTAGGAGATTGGGGAAAAGCCTTTGAAACCCCCGTTCTTTGATGATAGGAGGAAAATCACGAGGTAACCTTCCTGAGTTGGAATGCGGTTGCATGTGACGGAGTGGTGCTGAGGTTTCGTACACCAGACGACGTTCTCCTCGGGTTAATCTGAGGCAGTCCCTTTGGGTGGGGGCCTGGCATGTCATCTCCCGAAGAGAGGATGATCACCATCTTTGCTGTCACCTGAGTTCCAGCATTTCAACATTGGTATCGCAGCTCTCTCTGAGGTTGGGAGACCGGACAGGGGTGAGATCATCGTGGGTGGTTTTACACCTGCTCGTGGTCTGGTTGCTCTGATGGTTACCATGTCCAAGGAATTGCTGCAGCTGTTGTAAGAGCGACAGCTCTTACTGAAGCTGTGTCCAATAAGCTGACTCCAATGATATAATTGAGGTAACACCAGTCAACGAGCGAATTATGAGACTTAGGATTCGTCACTCCTTGGGTGTCATTCCCCTGGTCTCCTTTGGTCTCCTTGGATGTCATTTCCCTGGTCTCTGTATATGCTCCGAATGAGGCGAGTGATCTCACCGTGAAGGAGGCATTCTATGCCCTGCTCGAGTCTGTGGTTGATCAGTGTCCCAGGTGAGATACTCTTCTCGTCTTGAGTGATTTCAATGCATTGACTGGAACTGATAGGGATGGTTATAAGACGTGTGTTGGTCCCAATAGGTCTGGAACTCTGAACCAGAATAGCACTAATTTCCTTGATTTTGCAAGAAGTCATGGACTGTTGGTGGCTGGATCATGGTTTCAGCACCCACAGCCTCATTGCTGGACTTGGCATTCCAAGGCTGGTGGTGTGGCAAAGGAGATTGACCATGTGCTCTATGATGGTCGACTGAGGATGATTCAGAACTGCAGTGTCGACTGGAGTGGTCAGTTCCTCAATACCAACCACAGGCTTGTTGTGGGAACCCTGAAGTTGCAGGTTAAATCCAGGAGATTGGTACCATCCCAGCCAAGGCTGGTTGGCAAGCTCAAGGATAAGAGGGTCGCTGAGGAGTTTGCGAAGAGGCTGAGTGGAGATTTTGGGGAATCCTAAAGAGTTGTGGAGTGCCTTCAAGACTACCATCCTTGATCTTGCTGGTGGATGTCTTAGAACCCATCAGGTGAAGAATAACTTTTACAAGGTCAGGCTTAATGGCAGAGCTGAGCTATTCAGGGAGTTGAGGCGTAAAACTGTACATGCGCTGAGGGCATACAAGAAGCCCTATGTGCAAGGAATCTCTGAAGGTGTAGAGCATCACCTGTCGTTAAGTAATTCTCATCCTGCTTTCAGAGGAATTTTGTGCATTGCATTCCCCAAGCCCATCCCTTGGTGTACAGCAGTTTAAGTGGAGGGTTGGTGGGCTCTTCACTGAGGAGTCCAAAATGAAAGCCCGCTGTACTGGTTACTTTGAGTGGTTGTGCCAGGCTGATAGACCAGCTGTTGAGTTGGATGTCAGAGATGTAACTATCCCTACTGCTGACCCTCCAGTAAACTATGAACTACCTTTGTTTGTGGAAACACAGGCTGTGGTGAACCAGTTGAAAGGAGGTAAAGCTTCTGGGATCTGTGGCATCCATGCTGAACTTTTCAAGGCTGGTGGAAATGCTGTACTCATGTCGTTGCATACAGTTCTGTGATCTATTTGGAGCACAGGCATCATCCCAACTGACTGGAAGAGGGGCCTTGTTGTTCCTCTCTGGAAAGGGAAGGGTGATTGGCAGAACTGCACCAACTACAGAGGGGCGACGCTGCTCTCAGTGCTGGACAAGGAATTTGCTCAGATAATTCTTGATAGGGTTTACCACCATCTGCTTGAGCACCAGCATCCAGAGCAGTCAGGCTTTACACCAAAGAGGTCAACGATTGACCATATCCTTACTCTTCGGGTCCCCACCGAACGTAGATGAGACTTTCAGCAGGGGCTGTTTGCAGCCTCTGTTTATTTCCACAATACATTTGATTCATTGAATTGGAATGCTCTCTGGACGAATCTTGGTCTTCGTGAGGGGGCCACCAAAACATATTAATCTGATTTCTGAACTAAACTCTGGTACTGAGAGTGCTGCGAGATGTGGTGGTTCCATCGCCGACTTATTTCCAGTAGGTACTGGAGTTCATCAGGGGTGTGTGCTGGCCCCCACACTTTTCAGTGCTTGTATGGACTGGATTCTGGGGAGGATGTTGGAGAGATCAAGCTGTGGTGCATCGTTTGGGAAGGTCAAGATCTCTGACCTTGATTTCACAGATGATACAGTCGTCTTTGCAGAGACACTGGATATCCTTATAGGGGCCCTCTACGTACTGAATGAGGAGTCAGAGCCACTAGGATTATGGGTTTCCTGGGTCAAAACTGTGATCCAGGCTTTCAATGACATTCTGGATGCTGCTATTTTGGCTGTACCTGTTTGTGGTGAGGATATTGAGGTCAAGGAGAGATTCCCTTACCCTGGCAGTGATACTCATGCCACCGCATGCTGTGAGGAAAAGGTCGATAGACATCTGGGTCGGGCCTGGAGAGTCATTGATTCACTGGATTATGGAGTGTGGTGCTGTCATTACCTATGCAGGAGGATAAAAGTCTGAGTCTTTAAGTCCTTGGTCCTTCCAGTCTTGCTCTACAGATGTGGGACTCGGATTCTGACCAAGCATCTCAGATGGAGACTTAACTCATTTGGTACAAGGTCTCTTCGGATAATCCTTGGCTATCATTGGTCATACTTTGTGTCCAACAAGCGGTTGCTGAGAGAGACTTAGATGAGATTTGTTACCTGCATAGTCCGTGAGTGTCAGCTGTGGCTGTAAGGACATGTGGCTCATTTTCCTGACGCTAATCCTGCTCACCAGATTCTCTCAGCAAGGAAGCCTCGTGATTCGAGGAGGCCAACGGGATGACCACATGCCTTATGGTTGCAGCAGGTTGATCGGCATCTCAAGGAGATGGGATTGGGCCAGGAATATGCCTGGAGGATAGCCAGATGGAGGCCCCTGGAGTGCCAGCGTAAAGTGGACGCAGCAACGTGCTGCTCCCGCGCATGCTCCCATTCCTGACCTAACGTTCCATGAACACAGTCATAGTTGGTGACAGAATGAAGGAGAAGAGCTTGGACAGGCAATTCTTGTGGATGCACAGGTTGAAAGCATATGACTTAACCAAACTGAATGTTAAGTTGTATGTTATGGACCAGAATAGCATACTTTTGTCAGTCAAAGCTGAGTGACAGTTCTGAAGACTGTCTCTTATCAGGTTGCAGGACTGTATAGAGTGAGTGGAGTTGCAGTGAAGACCATTTTCAAAAGTAGCTGAGAGAATATTCACATACACCAGATTAAGAAGGGGTCTGAATGCTGCCCTTAGAAACACCGCAACTGTGAAAGGAAAGGTGGAGGAAAGAAATGCATCTTGAACAACACTTTGCTTTCAGGCAGGGAAGTAGTTGGTGAGTAATGCATGGAAGAAGAACTTTGACATTACTGCATTTGGAGATGGCCTGCGAAGAAAGGCTGGGTGCCAAATGGCAAGAGAAAATGTCCTCGCCTCTTTTTTGAGGATAAAGTAACATTGGATAAGCAAATTATGTTCATGGTGGAGTGTCCATGGCAAAAAGTCAAACTCTTGATTGGTGCTCAGAAAGTGGCAAAAGAGCAATGTTTTGAATACTTTACAATATCAACGTTTATCACCTTGCTGACTATGAGAAAAATGTTAACAGATCTGTAGTTTAGTCGGTTTGATTTTAACCCTGTTTGGTGAATTGAAATGATGTTAACAAACTGCCAAGCAGCTGGAAGGATGCCTTCTGTGAATGATGTATAAAGATGAGAGACAGTGGAACAACCAAATCAGCGAAACATGATGGAGGATCAAGCAATAATGTTGTCGCCAACAGTGGTGGAGAAGATCGTGAGACCGGTGAGGGATATTTCTCAAGGCGGCGTGGGGAGATTGAGACAGGAAAGCAAATGCATGATAAATGGAGGTAAGCCAGGGATGGGATATTATCAATGAGGGATCAGGGATATCAGTCTTCAAAGAAAATATTGAGTTTCGTTGCTTCATCTTAAATTGAACAGCATTCACGATGGGGTGAACACCAGAGATTCAGAACACAGGGTAGGAATAAACAGCAGATACAGAGTTGCTAAAATACCACAAAGACTTCGACAAAATATACATTTCAGTTGCAATTTGTATCAGCACCTGGTGTACTTCAAGGTAAACAAGTATCGTTTTTGAATGGTGCACAAAGTCTGAAAATGACTTTTGGTGGAATTTGCCTTTAAGGAAGAGAAGTGGCAGTGACTGCTTTGCAAACTTCAATGAACCATGGCTTGAGTAATAGGATAGATGGCTTTTGATTTTACAGTATAAACTGTCTGAGAAGAGTGTGCAAGAGGATGTGAAACCATTTCCTGTGGAACCATTATTTTTCTGTGAATCATTTTTCTGTGAAGAACCAGCAAAACTGTTTTCAGAAAATCGAAGCAAAAAGCATTGCAGCAGCAATTGCATTCGGCCAACTGTTTAATCTCTAATTCTTATGAAAGAATTAAAGAAATACATATATATTTATATATATATATATATATATATATATATATATATATATATATATATATATATATATATATAGATATATATATATATATATATATATATATATATATATATATATATATATATATATATATATATATATATATATATATATATATATATATATAAAATGACCGTTTTTACAGCCATTTTTCACTGCTGTGCAGGGGTTTGGCTTTTTCTTGAGGCAATGTTTTATAGCCGGATGCCCTTCCTGACGCCAACCCTGGTCGCCTCTTATGACACACAGGGATATGGTACACCTATTCTAAAGGCCCGGTCACACCTTGACGTTTTAGCCAGCGATGGCAACGTATTAAAATGTATGTAAAACGCTGGCTTACGTTGAACTTTTGATGTTTTTTTTTAAAGATTCGGACGTATTCATAGCGACTTGGTCTTATGTATAACGCATTGGTAACGGACACAGAACGTTTAGTTGTGTTATAGATAACTTATACCAACGAATGCTGAACCTGTTGTCGGCCTACACAAGCGATGCCCAACGATAGTCTAACTTAGGCATAGCGCGTTGCACGCATCGCCGACGATGTCGTGAAGTAGCCTATTAAAAGGCTGACGCACAACGATTCGAATCATAACTGCCGTAGAAATGGAAGTGTCAACATCGCGGTCACACCTTGGCGATCTTGCCAGCGTATG
>NC_140973.1:48279328-48376828 GCF_056783735.1 Eptatretus burgeri | reverse complement strand
CTAGCTCCCGGCGTTAGTCCGAGAGGGTCATGACAGAATTGTCCGTCCGGTGGGCGACGTGCCGCGATTCGAGTTACGTGGCCGTTCGCATGCCGGCGGGCACGAATCCGCAACAATATATATATATATATATATATATATATATATATATATATATATATATATATATATATATATATATATATATATATATATATATATATATATATATATATATATATATAAAATATATATAAAACACATATATTGTTGCAGCCACGGGTACCGAGACACCAGCTTGTCACTCACGGGGATTAATCCCCGGTTGTCCTCGGAAGAGCCGGACCTCGGGCCACTGCTCACAATTTACGTTGTGGTACGGTGGGTTGTTTTAGAACCTCGAATGCCATCCAGTTAACCATGAGTTCCAGTGTCCACCATCTAATTATGCCGTTTAACTAGAGGTCACATGACTACCTGAGCAGGGAGCACGCCCTCGGCAAAGCACCAATCTTATCTTGATTAGATCTTAATTAGGGCGGCCAAGCATTTTAACCGCTGGTGCGTGCCGACTATTTTTGGTCAAATCTGTGGTAATTACCTCCCAGTCTATCTCAGTTCGGACAATGCTATACCAATGGAAGGAAAGGACAAACACGGACAGGTTGGGAGTCGACAAATGATTTGTAAATACTAAAATAAATCAATAAAAAGAACTTTTTATTTATTGAGGTAAATAAGTGCATAAATTCCAAAGCAATCAAAATGAACAGTTAATCAGGCAAATTCAATCAAAATGACAGGAAAGAGACAGAGAGCAGATGCTTATCGTGGTTGACTTACTTACAGCTAAACCCAGACAAGGGTACCCAGCAGATCATTCAGAGGGGAACAAGAGTCGTCTCGCTCACCAGAGAGAAGTCGTCTGTGAAGTGAAAACGTCCTAAAATGTGTGTGTGTGCATGTCTTGTCCGTCGCCAGCATCCAGCCTTGCCGTGCACCCACTCGCCAACAGCCTTGAAGGCCAATTGACGTCTGCGAGGGCACCGATATCGTCTATCACAGGTTTAGACCCTGGTGCTGCGAAACAGGCAGCTCCTCACTTCACGAAACTGGTGACGTCCAGTGACCCACACGGTCCATTGGTGACTGACCCGCGCCTCACTCGTTGTGACCGACCCATGCCTCACTCGTTGTCGGTGCTGCTCACACCCACACGCACACCACATGCTCGCTTGCTCAAGCACTGGAAAGGACGAATTGTCTCATTGTTGGCGCTAGTCAGACACCCACACGCTCACTTGCTGGCTTCCTTGCCTGCGCGCTTGCACCCTCTCTGGCTCGCTTACCCGCTTCTTGTTCACTCGTGCTTCCTTTCTGTCTCGCTTGCCAGCTTCCTGCTCGCTTCTCTTCCCTCACGCGCTTCCTCTCTCGCTTTCTTTCTCCTCTATTTTTAACGGACCTCTCCAATTCTTTTTATATATGCGGCCCATCTCGGCAAGCGCAGAGTCCCCCCAAGCTCACCCCGCCCCACTTGCGCACCGTTACCATGACAACCCGTGCGCTCAAAAAAGGGTGGGCCTCAGTGCTCGCGAAAGAAATATGTGCATAAATGTGTCTGTCGTAAAGAAAAAAAGCTTCCCATAAGAGAGGCGATCTATTATTTACCCTTCTCAATGCATCACATTTAAAATCCCATTAGATATGGGGGATGGTGATAATCTAAACATGCATTTAAGGAAATAACTGTCTGAGGACATGGATGTGTGGATGCATTCATCAGACCGGATTCTGAAATCCGTAACTATATGTATATATATATATATATATATATATATATATATATATATATATATATATATATATATATATATATATATATATATATATATATATATATATACAGTAGACTAGGTGTAAGTCGGCAGCGTGTAACTCATCACTTCGCCTAAGTCGGCAGCGTCAAAAACTCCCGAATTTATCTCATGTTAAATCCCTATGAATAAAGGGTCATCCCTCTGTAAGTCGTCATCTCTAAGTCGTCACTTCGTCTAAGTCGTCAGATGTTGTCTGTTCCCGCGTAATGGAAACTCAAGTAAATTACCACTCCTAACTCGTCACACGGAACTGCTGCCTCGTGAGAAGCCCGATTTCATGGAATCGTGATGCTCGCTCATTGGTTTACACCGCCAGTGATAGGCTATTTATAACTGCGTACACACGTTGATCGCACTGCAGGCAGGACAATGGCGACTAAGCGTAAGCTTACAACTAAAACCTACCAAGAAAAATACGACATTATCCAGTTTTGCGAGGAAAACCCACTGATGAAGAAAACAGCCATAGCTGAGAAGTTGGACATCAAACGGCAGACATTGAACGATATCTTGAAGAATAAGGGCACGATGTTTGGACAAGTGGAGAAGATCACGAGGCCGGTGGTAAGTGTGAAACGCGTGAAATGTGTGTCCTTTGAAGATGTCGATGACGCGCTCATCATCTGGTTTCGGCAAATGTCGGCTCAGCCAAGTATTCGGTTGGACGGTGAAATGTTGCTGCTGAAGGCACGTAAATTCGCTGCGGACCTCGGGCATGATGATGCCGAGACCTTGCCGATGCACTGGATAGACAGATTTATAGTTAGGTGGGGAATCGGCAAGGTCAAGAAGTGCGGCGAATCAGGCAGCGTGGATTCGGCAGTGGTGCACGACTGGAAGGATGGCAAATTGAAAGACATCTTGGAAAGGTATCAGCCTCGGGATGTGTACAATGCCGATGAGACTGGGCTTTTCTGGCAGATGCTGCCAGAAAAGTCTCTGGGGTTCGTTGGTCAATCCCATCATGGTGATAAGCAGGCGGAGATCCGTGTGACGTTGCTGGTTGGAGCGAACATGGATGGTACCGACAAGCTGCCTCTGTACGCCATCGGGAAAAGTAAGAATCCCCGAGCCTTCAAAAGTGTGAAGCACCTGCCTGTGGCCTACTCAGCGAATAAAAATGCGTGGATGACTTCTGCCCTGTTCGAACAATGGTTGGTGAAACTGAACCATCGTATGTCACTTGAAAAACGCAAAATTGCATTCGTAGTTGACAATTGCCCTGCTCACCCTGCATGTCAACTGGAGAACATAGAACTTGTATTCTTCCCACCTAATACTACCAGTCGCACTCAACCAATGGATGGCGCCGTCATCAGAAACCTGAAACTTCACTACTGCCAGATCCTTGCCACGCGTTGCCTGAATGCAGCAGATGAGGGAATCCCATTCAAATGGGATTTGCTGGATGCCCTGATAGCTGCCAAAACTGCATGGGGAAAGGTCTCCAATGTTACCATCGCGAACTGCTTCCGTTCAGTCGGGTTCGTCAATGCGGATCGCAGCGCCCATGAAGTTGATGAGGAGAGCGATGACGACCATGGAAACCAGTTCCGCAATGTCTGGGAAAGACTCGCTGAAATCTTTGGTTCAGACGCGATACCCTCATTGGAAAAATACATCAACGTGGACGCTGAGTTACGCAGCACCCAACAAATGACTGATGCAGAAATTGTGGATTCTGTGAAGAACGTCTCCGATGATACGGGTGACGTGGACGATGTGGACATTGTCGATCTCGAGGACTCAGAGGAGACATACATTCCAAACGCGCCTCCAACTATTCGGGAGGTATTCACGCCCTGGATGTGATGCGCCGATACTGTCTTTCAGTGGAGGATTGCCCAGACAACATCATGGAATACAATGACCAGTTTGAGTCCTTTCTCATGCACCAGATGCCCAAGAGTTTGAGGCAGTCAAACATAACGGATTACTTCGCGAAGGAGTAAAGGATCGATCGAGCTTCGTGTTGAAGTCCGATCATGGTTTTATATTGGCTTGTTTTGTACATTACCGCACTCACTTACCATAGGCATTGAGTGGTAGTCATCACCACGATGACTGTGTGTCATGTAAATTGTCACCATACCATCACCGATGGTATATGAGTTGTCTTACAGTTGTTCATTATCTTTACTTTTGATAAACTGATTCATGAATTCCATCTATGCTTGATGACTTTCCAACTCACCAATGAACCCCCACCTATGCCCCGAGGATTGCGTTTTCCTTTTGGTACAATTGCCGGCTCTCACACATACGTGTCCAGGCCACGCGTGACTTCATCCTTCACCCCACAGTCATCATGTATGTTCGTATACGCGCAAGTCGTCACATTTTTCTTGGTCCAGATGGTGACGACTTACGCCTAGTCTACTGTATACATACATATATATATATATATATATATATATATATATATATATATATATATATATATATATATATATATACATATACACACACATACACAGGGGTCTGCAAAAGTAGGTATACAGTAATGAAAAACAAAACATATGCACAAAACGTATTTTATTGATCATACAAGCATATCAATAATAACATACCAATAATAAACATATCAATAATAAACATATTAATCCGTCAAATGTTCAAACTGTTTGCCCTCGGCATTCACACACTCCACTAGTAATCCTTACTGTATACCTACTTTTGCAGCCCCATGTATATATATATATATATATATATATATATATATATATATATATATATATATATATATATATATATATATATATATATATATATATATATATATATATATATATATATATATATATATATATATATATATATATATATATATATATACCATATTAACTCGATCAGTTTTGGGAACTAAAATGACCACTACAACAGATGAGTTACATAGCATCAATAATGGAGGAAAGTAAAATGTTCATGGACGTCAAATTTTTCAGCATTATATACCTTGACCCCTCATGATATGTTAAGGGAAGAACGAGAATGACACTCACTCGAGCGCATACCCCTGCCAGGCTGACCAGTTTACGTTTGTAACCCAGTTATGAGCTGAATCTGGATGTGGATCTGAACCAAAAGTTAATCAGCTTGTTCTTATCACCTAAGGCCGAGGTCACATTTGCCACGGCGGCCGTGGGGTCTCCAAAATCTGCGGCCATAAAAGCAATTATACGGCGGCCGCAGTATTTCCACGGTCACACAATGTAGCAGTCACATATGTTTTTATTTTTCGGGTAGCCACACGGCGTATTTATAAATTGTGGAGACCGAAAATGTGGGTGTGCCGTACGGTCTTTGATTTGATGTCGCACGGTGACCTTAGGGCGTCGCTGAGGTGGCCATAGAATTTTCAAGGCAGACGCAAGGTGCCCGCAAGGGGACCCTATGGTGAACGTGTGGCCAGACAGACGGTAACGAGTGGGTATATCTACCAGTTCTTTTTTTACTGAAATAAAAATATACCAGTATATATAACTGAATATACTACAACTATAATATACCGTGGTGCCCCCAGAATCCGAACGCCCCATTGTTTGAACGAATTGGAATCCAAACAATTTTTTCGAGAAAATTTTGCCGTAAAAACCTAATACATTTATAAAAACCGGACACAACGTAGCGTTCATGTTTGTTCACGTGTCTGCCCCACCTGTTCGAGCTGCATCTTCGCGCTTTGTTCATTCAGTTTGTCGGTGGAAGTCCTCGTGAAAGCATCTCTCGTGTGTCGATCGATACTTTAGGCCTCAGTCACATTTGCTCTACGGCGAGGATACGGCAGCCGTACACCCTCTGAATTGACAGAAACGTGCGGCGGCCGCAGAGAAACTGAGGTGGCCTCAGGGTGGCCCTATGCCGTATGGCTATATTTTACAGGCCGTAAGGTTGCCGTGGAATTATAACGCGGAGTTAGTTATAACTTTTTTCATTTCTACGTTCGCCGTAGAAATTTGACAAGCCGAAACAAAAGAACTGGTAAAAAAAAAATTAACCCATTCGTTACCGTCCGTCTGGCCGCACGTTCGGCTTAGGGTCCCCTGCGGTCCCCCTGCGGTCGCCTTGCGGGCACCTTGCATCTGCCTTCAAAATTCTATGGCCGCCGCAGCGACACCCTAAGGTCACCGTGCGACAACAAATCAAAGACCGTACGGCACACCCATGTTTTCGGTCTCCACAATTTATAAATACGCCGTGCGGCTACCCGAAAAATAAGGACAAATGTGTCCTAGAGCAGCGTCCAAAGCCTAAAGGTTTTGTCGGCTAAAAAAAAAAAAAACAACTTCCGATATTTCGTCACGTGCCTTCATTAAGCCAATAGCGAAACCCTTCATAATGTATTCACGTATTTACGATATATCGTGTATTTAAGAAATATATAATGCATTTACGAAATTACAATACGATAAATGGAATAATCTTTAAATAGTAACGTCAACTTTTCGAAACTTTAAAGCAAATGTCCGAATATATTTAAAAGTTCATGATCGACGCTCTCAAAAGGCACCGTCTCTGTGAGGATGTGTAGATATGCTCAGTATTTAAGGCAATCCGGATCTTGTACATGCAAGAGCCGAGTCCGAGAGATTAAGGTTTTGTCTTCACAAGAAGAAGAAGAAGAAAAACAAGAAGAAGAACAACAACAACAACGCCGAGCTCTCTATGAGCAGCGTTCGCTCCGCGAGACGCTGCTAAAAACATATGACTGCAACATTGTGTGACCTTGACCATGTGGAGGCACTCGCAATTACCTTCAGAAAATGATTTTCTTTGTGCAGATCACCAATCTGGATGAAATTTGGCATACTTAAAGAATTTTAGACGCCGAGTCTAAATCCACTTGTTTCTACGTCGAGGATGTGACACAATTGGTCATTTTTGGCAATTAAAGATAAACCGAATATTAAAGCACGATTTTGACACAGAAATGAAGAATCAAGGTTAGACTGATATGTACGTCAAAGAAAACTCTTGTGAGGTCTTAAAATGATACAATATGTTGAAACAGAGCCCTATTCACTGTTATTAAAGATGTTTATAATTAAAGATCGTAAACCGAAGCAGTTACATATTTTTACCGGCCGAAAACGTCTGAACCGACCAGACAGGCCTTCGAGTTCACCAAGGCAACTTTTTGCTTAAAAGGCAGCCACACTGGCTATTAAAGGTAGTTACATTGACTATTAAAGGTAGTTACAGCGCCTATTAGACAGTTACATTGGCTATTACGAATTAAATCAAAGACAAAGAGACTGCGCGACTCAGCCTGATGAAAAGTAGAACCGCCACAAGAGGATTACTGTCTTAGAACTCCAGTATTTCTTGCTCTGAAGCGGTTGCTGAACTAGGCTCTTGACTGCTGCTTTTACAAAACTCAAGTCCACTATTATATGCTAACCAACCGGAATACTACTGTGTAGTAGATCACCACAGCAAGAGCAGTGTGACACCCGCATTCACAGTTCATCGTCGGAATCATCGTCAGTTCTGCTTTCATCATCCATAAGTTCCATTTCTGCACGGGTCTGTTCATCGTTGGCGCAGTTTTGACACCCACAGCACTCTGTGCAGGACAGTCCTTTTGACCGGCAAGAACACTGGTTGGTCTCGCATTTCGTCTTCTTGCAATTACATTTCGTCACCTCCAACAGTTCCTTTGGCGCTGGTGGTTTGTTCAGCCAGTGAACAATCAGTGCTCCGTTGCGTTCCACCCATCTGGGAAATGTAGGAGAAGGGGCTTCTATAAACCTCTCAGTCGCGCGGTGGTGGATCGAAGACTGATAGTTCACTCTTTTGCAATGCAGCATCAGAGCGTCGCTTGTAGGCGGCAATTTCTGTTCTCCCAGCGACTGGCTGCTGAATAGCTTGTAGCGAGCCTCATTCACAATCTTCATGGTCGGCTGATTGTACATGGCGCAGATGAATTGTTCCAGGTCGTGAATGATATTCTGATCTAGCGTGAATTCTCGACCAATGCTCCCGAAACAGGTGATGAGATGGGGACTCTTCATCATCAAGTCAAATGGGCTTGTTTTGCCCTTACCGTGGAATGCACTGGTGGTATCACTCCCCGTGAAATTGTGCATACCTATCAACGCATCGCAAACATAACTTTCCAGGGCATTACTCAGCTTCCTAATGTCAACGACGATAATGTCCTTGGGACTTCCTGTGACCAGATGGAAATTTCGCGCCCGAATCGACTTTGAGTGAGCCAATGCCAACACAAACACATCGGTGTCGAAACTCTCGATGCGCACCGACTCTTCATTCTGTCCCGCGTGAGCGGCATGTAGCAGGAGCTTCGTGTCAGCTTCGTCATGGTCACATCCAAGTTCAGGTACTGACGACACAGTTATGACACCATTCGACGCCTTGATTTTTTCACATTTGCCGGCATGACTGACGTACAACAGCATGTCACCCAGTTTTGATGGAGAGATGTTTCTCGTCCACGATTTGACGATGAACTCTATCAACGCCTCCTTGTTGGCTCCGCTCAGGAGATAATTGGCCCACTGTTTTGGAAGGGCTTGATCATGTCCGTAGATGGTTCGTACCTGAAGATCGCCCGCCCTGCCCGCTCGTCTGGCATGCTCCAAGCACTTGATGTTGATACTTGGGTAAGTATCAAACACCACGTCCAGTCTCGAAGATTGGTTATGTCATGCTTTGGCCACTACGATGTTCAGCAACATCTCTTCCAGTTTGCCGAAAGTGTTATGCAGTGAACCAGCCTTTATCGCCTGAATAACGGCCATTCCATCCACAATTGTTGCACCTTGGATAGGCCGAGCGTCCACATGGCAATCGGACCACAGTTTCAGTATATGGTTGCAGAGTTTGGCTTTGTCCATCTTAGCAATCGAACCATCACTGGATGCCAGCGAGAAAGATATGTTCGCCAGTGGGTATGCGAGCAGATCGTGGAGTGTTACATTGCTTTACTCGCCAATCAACAGCAGTCATGTGAAAAGACGACGTTCATTCGCAATTTCAACCTTCGACGTCTGCTGGTGGGAGTCGCCGACTTGCCTCGCGCCTTCGAGAAAGTTGCCAATTTGGCCTTCGAAATCGGACTGAAGAATGGGACCTCACCCAAGAGAAGCCGATCACGCAAGAATTGCACAACAGCATTCTCTCCCTTGACATACGCGTTCATCAAGTCCGCGGAAGTGGCTGGCGGTGCGATGACACCTGAACTAATATTGATGAGTTCAAGGTGAGCGCCGGAGAAAGGGTTAATCATTTGAAGTACTGTGTCCATCACTTGTACCACCACTGCTTCTCTCTTCTTCGAGCTCGACACATCCAAATCCTTTCTCGTT
This sequence comes from Eptatretus burgeri, assembly GCF_056783735.1. Taxonomy (NCBI): domain Eukaryota; kingdom Metazoa; phylum Chordata; class Myxini; order Myxiniformes; family Myxinidae; genus Eptatretus; species Eptatretus burgeri. Next base: position 48,367,641 of record NC_140973.1, on the reverse strand, counting down.
CGGGGCTCGTCGTGGATACCCACCATGGACTCACATTTCCTTGCGATTTCCGCACGTGCTGGTTGGGACAGGATCCACTTCTTCACAGCTGTGCTTTTCTGAGTGTAACCAATGATGCCGCCACTGGTCTCGCTGTCCCGATTTAAAGTCTGCTCTATGATTTGATCACACGCAACACTACTAAATCCATAACAAGTATGCCGTTGGGCAGTCCATTTGTCGTCCATGCATGCTCGATAGGTGTCAGGGTGGGAGTGCTCTAGCCCGGCCATTTCGAGCCAGTAAACAGGTAAGTACCTTGCATAGTTTAGGTGATCGTACGCAAAGTGCCAGGGCATTGACGCTCTCGTGATCGCAAGGTGTTTCGGCCAGTTCGAAGTACGAGTTGCCCGTATAAGCTCCAGTGCTAGCTCCACCATTTCCAAGTAGGGTCATGTAATGTCCACACTTTGGTGTTTGTTCAGGTCATCCCTCACCATGAGTGCTCCCAAGTATAGAACATGTAAATTGAGGTCTGAGTCACCCTGTTGGGGACCCTGGCTGGCTTCATCCTCTGTAGTTGACTCTGTTTCTGCTGTAGAGCTACTGTCTACAACAGCAGCCTGAGCAATGGAACCAATATCAATGTCCTTCATGTACACCACTTCGCTCTCAGAAATTTTTGGTGGACGATAGAAAATCATGTCTGGGTACCGTTCGTGCAGTCTTTTCTTGTCTTGTTGCCTGGTAGTTGGCCTTATCCTGACCTTCGCATACTCTGAGGAAGTCATTGAACATCTCACACAACTTCTTCATATGTATTGATTGCTTTCCATCAATGAGTCTTACCTGGATTACTTTATCACAGAAAATGTCAAATGTCGAGTCATAGTTCACTTTCTGAGTTTGGAGTTTACTTTCACTCTGTCTGTGGTATGTGTCATTCACATACTCGTAATAACATTTACGGTGATAACAAACTTCCAGCGCCACACAGTCTTTATCCTTTATAGTTGTCATTATTCTCACATCATGTTGATCTCTCCTCTGCTCAGCAGTTTCCCTCAGCTTTCCTCCATCCTGTGTTTCTGCCAGGGACAACTGATCACGTTGAGATTTTCCTTTGACTTGGATGAATTTGTCTTTTTTCTAGCATATGATACAAATTCTTGGCAGTCCACCAGCTGATTTGCCAGCCACCCTTTCTACAGAGGTTCTGAGGGATTTTCTACATATTTAGTGGTATGAGTCCCCCTCTTCTTCTCGTCCGCCCACCACCTCACTGGCTCCAGCAGAAACTGCAGTAGTGCTGGCTTCTGATTTCCTTTTCCTGGCTTCAGCGCGTTTTATATGATCCTTGTTACAAAACGACGCATAGCAGAACTGGTGACGGCCGGCATCCGCAGGAGGATCAGTCATTGGCAGCAGTTTCATGATTTGATCAGCCAGCAAACGGCATTTGTTGATAGTTTCACTATCTGTGGCGTCGCACCAAGCCTTCGCACCCTCGCATACCTTAAGCCAGCTCTTCTCCATGAATTGCCTCACTTTCTCATCTTCCTCCTCACCCAAGTGTATGAAACAACGCATATTTGGTTGTTGAAAGACCAAAAATCACTCGAAATCACACGACAACCATGGGCGCTGCCATCTTGATTTGTTGTTGCCTGGTCGTTTCCTCCACGATTACAAGCACACCACGCCCACTTCACGGTGGTAATTTCAAATGGTAATAACTGTTGGTGTGTCAACTTGTGCATATGGAAATAAGTAGGAATTTCAAAGGTGTGTTCTCATGAATGTACAGGGTAAATTTCGTTTAGATTGGTGATCTGCACAACGAAACTGAATGAACCCACCTACCTCCACATGACCGAACCATGGAAATACTGCGGCCGCTTTATAATCGTAGTGCCCGTACATTTTGTAGACCCTCCGGCCGCCGAGCCAAATGTGACAGGCCTTATCTCGTGTTTTCACCTTCATTTGTGGTTTGTTTTTTAATCATCCTGTGTTTTAATTAATAACAAAAAAAGCAATCCGATCATGTGGTGTGACGGACTGTCAGGCAAGGATTGAATTTCACAGCAAAACCAGTTGTGATTTGGAATATCCATGATTACATCAGCCCGGTGCGTTTGATGAAAGTGATTGTGGTTCTGCGGCATCGTGTTTGATGAGCTGCACTGGGGGCAGCGCTCTCGCAGAGTGCGCGAGCGATCGGAACCCAGGCCGGAGAACGAGCCTGTGTGGACCTTTGGATGTGGTGATTGTACCAGTTTACATACAATACACCACCACCGAAGGTCATTTACTCATCTTATTTTATCTTAAACATGGGTAATTTTAGTTTCAAGTGTCTTGAAAGTGGGTTTTCTTTGGGTCCACGAACGGATTAATTCACTCCATTATTTCTTATTGGGAAAATATTTTTGGGATCCGAACTTTTTGCAATCTGAACAGCCTCCTGGAATGAATTAAATTGGGATTCTGGGGGTACCACGGTATAGGCAAATACCTATACTCCGATCTCTAGCGGTAGCACACGGTCGACGCAGACTGCCACTGAGGCCGTACGTAGATGCACGGCAGGCGTAGGGGAACCGTGCGTCGACCCTGCGTTGCCCGCAGGTAGTCACACAGACCGCAAGGCCACTGTACGGCGACCATGGAAATAGTGCGGCCGCCGTAATTTTTTGGGGGTTGGGAAAATTCATTTTTCATTGAGAAGAGCTTACGGCAGCCGCACGAATAACGCAAGCCCACCGTACGCCCTATGTACGGTCGATGTGGAACACATCAACGTCATAGCTTGGCTTGTCGAATTGCTACAGCGAACGTAGAAATGAAAAAAAGTTATAACTCCGCGCTATAATTTCACGGCGCCCCTACGCCTGTAAAATATAGCTAAACGGCGTAGGGCCTCCCTGAGGCCACCTCAGTTTCTCTGCGGCTGCCGCACGTTTCTGTCAATTCAGAGGGCGTATGGCCGCCGTATCCTCGCCGTAGAGCAAATATGACCTAGGCCTAACCAACTTATCCACCAAGTTTTGTCATAACCCATCCACAAGTTTTTGAAATCTCATGCTAAATATAGTTATTGGCCCTATTACTCAATGGTGACGAATCACTTGAAAATTCCAGTGTCCGGACCCGGATATTCACCAAAATCAAATCAATTCGTCCTTTTCACACACACAACTTTTCCACCAAATTTCGTCCAAATCTGTCTGCAACTTTTTGAGATATCGTGCTTACAAACAACCAAACAAAGAAACAGACAAACAGGGGTGAACACATAACCTCCCTTCACCTTTGGTGATGGAGGTTAAAAAAAATGAGGGCTGCAGACATGACATTTTATCGTGTGTACATATATATATATATATATATATATATATATATATATATATATATATATATATATATATATATATATATATATATATATATATATATATATATATATACATGAGTAAAATGGACATACAGGATAATCTTAACTCAAAAAAATGGGTCTAAACTTTGAAAATCTACAGTATAAAACTTTCCCAAAGAGAAGTGGAAAATTTGATCGACCACAGTTGCTTTCAAATCAATGGATATCCAATTCAGGAAAACCGATAAGACTACAACCATGGGTCCTGATCCAGCACGGTTATTTGTAAACCCATTCCTGCACGTGTTTGAATCATATTGGCTGAATTATAAATGCAGAAAAAACATTTCTTACTGAATAAAAGAAAAATAATGTGGCTGCATTTTCAGGTTCAGAGATGATATATTATTTGTCTGTCAAGATGGCACCACATTTGGAAGTGAGATGTTGAGTGTGGGTATGATTATTGGCAATAAAGTATGAGAATGGTACTTCAAGCAGGCAGGGCATTGCATCGAATCGAACAACGCGCCATCACTCTGATAGATGTTAAGCTTGGGACCCATCTGCCAGCATAATCTGATGTACATTAAAGATCCCATGACACCTTTCAATGAAAAGTAAGTGAATTATTGCCAAAATCATGGCAAAATTGCAAATTCCTCGCTGAATCAGCTGCAAATCAAAATGTCAGATGTGGCCAACTGGTTCATAACAGACTTGCACCAATCTTCTAAGCTTTATGAATTACAACTAGCATTGCTCGTCTAATCCTGTTGGCATTTTGAAGAAATCAACTTTTGGTTTTTACTCTTTTTTTGGTGGGGGCCTAAAACACTTCCCTACACTCACTAAGGAATGGGGTCAGGAAGCATTTAATACAGCTACAACGGCTTCGGCACTATAGAGCGATTAAAAAAAAAAACTTTTTAAAAATCCAACTTTTTTATTTCTAAATTTTCCCAAAAAACATTTTTGGTTGTTGTTGTTGTTGTTGCCTAAAACACTCCCCGACACTCACTGATGAACCTCTGAAAGTTTGACGAAGATCCCTGAGGTCATCTCTGAGATAAATGGTGACACATGCACAACCACACAAACATCTCAATCTTACATGTATAGATTAAAAGCTACCAACCCCACACATAGGACATGGCATAAGATACAAGATACACATTATTGCTTTTGCCGCCATGCTTTATCTGAAACTCTGATCATTCCTTTATCAATATCTACTTTCTCACCAACTAGCAAACCTTCTATTTGTTTCAAACTCACATTCCAATTTGCTCTTCACCACATCACCTCAAACTTCACTAACCTCCTCAAATACACCCATCCTCTTCCCTCAATACTCCAACTCTGCCCCCCCATTTTAGTACAAGCCGGCATCATTCTCTAACGTTTGTTCATTTCCCCCTTTCTACCTCTTCTCCTCTCTGTATCCTTACTATAATTCATAGACCAGTGTGTGTTTGTGTGTTTGTGTGTTTGTCACGCTACTCCTACAGTTCTGGGCCGATTACATCCAGATTTTCTTCATAGGATCAGCATTGCCCCAGTTAGTGCATAGAGCTGTTTTATCTTTGCCGGTGGTCTTGTGAGGGCTAGGGACACAAATTATCAATGTAAATGCGTGTCATGTCGCACTGCTCCAGGTGGGGGAGAGTATTACATGTCCCCACACTTCACAGTACAGTATTCCTGTCCCCACGTTTTCCAGTGCAGTGAGGTGTTTTGAATCATCCATGCAGCGAGAGGTATTTTGAATGACACGTTTGAGCAAGGATAAAAACACAACCCCCTGGCCGCTCCTGAATGGAGCAGGCGCTTCTAATACGTTCAATTATCTCTCACCTACTCTTCCTTTTGTTTTTTTTAGTCTCAATTTCCAATATTATGTTCTCTCTTTCAACAGTTTTCTCAATATTGTAATCCCGTTTCCTTCTTATTTCCTTCATTTCTAACCCTGCTAACTTTGAGACAAAGTTATCATTCAAGACATACATTCATACACATTGGGCATAAACAACAACACAAAGACTGGCCAAGGGCAAAAATCCATAATGTAGGAACTGTATTGGTTCCCACTTCTTTCGTAACAACATCAATGGCCCAACACATCAAGGTAGAATCCAACCACAACTCCTACCATTCCACATGATCTTTATCATCCACACCATCCTCTTACCTCTTGCACCAAGTTTTATTTTCAATTGTGGCTGATGGCCAACTCCCCTCCGATGCAGATTTTTAATGCCTCTCACGTAATTGGTCAACAACAAAAAAGTTAAGATGTCCACTCCATCATGATTGGGAAAGTCTGGCATCAGATTGCAGCCAAGGTGATGTGCTGGCATGAGAAAACACCATTCAAATCTCATTTTGTTTTACATGAGTATGTGACCGCGGAAAAATGTGACACCAAACGATATACACACTTCATAATAGTCAAGTTACCCAGAGAAAACACTGCATCCCACAGCAAAATGGATGTGTAAATTGCATACAATCCAACAATAAGACCCATCCTCACAGATCCTCCTTTGCAAAAAATGCAGAAAGAAATATCGTCTTTTACTTCGCCAAAGGGTAAAAGCCAAAAACGTCGGTTCATTCTCATCGTTCACGGCAGATAAATCAACCATTTTATCGTTTTTATTCTCTTGTTCCACCCACACAGACTGCTCATTCTGTGCTTAGACTGCTCATTCTATGCTTGAATTAGCAACGACAAAATGCAGAAACCCCTCCATGCTATCTTTACTTCTGCCAGAGGTTACATTCGGACGAAACTTTGTGGATGAGTTAGGTATGTGACAAGAACAAGCTGATTAAATTTTGGTCTCCAGCCTATCAGTGGGATACAAAAAGGAAACTGTTAAGCCTGGCAGAAGTATGTGCTCTACCGAGTGCCGTTCTAGTTTTGTTGCGCAGCACACACGATGCACATCTCACTCCGTATTGTTGATTCTCCTTACATCCAACGCACAACGCCACACGTCCTTAAAAACAGTAAGTTTCTCTCATACTCTGGCTTTGGAGTGAAAAAACACACATTTCTTCCATGGAGTCCACCATTGTGAGCGCTTGGTTCTTCTGATATTTGTCACGACCCTGCAGCCTGATAATGCCTTGCCAGATATAAGTGTTTGCATGTACGTATACCTACATTACATATTTATCATCAGATAGGTTTACAGAGCTTGCTTCATTTTATCCACATTTCAAAAGTAGCTTAGGGTTAGGGACCGCAAATTTATATATTCTACAGTTCTGGGCAGTTCTAACGTTTGTTCATTTCCCCCTTTCTACCTCTTCTCCTCTCTGTATCCTTACTATAATTCATAGACCAGTGTGTGTTTGTGTGTTTGTCACGCTACTCCTACAGTTCTGGGCCGATTACATTTCGGCCGTAATCTCCTCATCGAACATATTACGTTAGTTATTCATGCCTTGTCATATGTGTTCATTATAACATCCTTAAGAATAGTAAGTTTCCTGTTTGGAATGATTTTCAATTTTATTTTTATTTATATATATATATATATATATATATATATATATATATATATATATATATATATATATATATATATATATATATATATATTGGAAAAGGTCACGAAAAATTAATGAAGGGAGCCTTCATCTATAATTATAGAACTATAATTATATAATTATAGATCTATAATTCATCTATAATTTAATTATAATTAAACACCAAGAAGAAGAAAACAAAAGAGCATTTTTATCTTTCCCTGTCTCATAACAGTGGCACTTTGACATGAGTTTCCATTTCAGTGGCACAGCTGTCCTGAGAATACCCTTTGGCCCAGAAGACCACATTCAGGAAGACACTCTAAGGATGGGCACTTACATTTAACACAAGGGGAAATAAAGAAAAAGAGAAATCAATGAAAAAAATATGAACTCCAGAAGTTCTCCAGAACCGTTTGCTCCCTATGTTCCAGAAAATGAAGCACATTGCTTTGAACTCTTGCTCCAGATTGATGGTCAGAAATAATGGGTGGTGATACTGGCCTGGCTAGTGTGTTATCAAACTCATTTGCATTGTATAACTCACCCTTGGTGCTTGAGTTTGATATTTTGGGGATGGGCTTTGGAAGAAGGGCAGGCAAAGGATGTGTGGGAGACAAAGGATGTGTTCATGGAACTGTAATGGTATTCCATCATCATTAATCTGCTCTGCAATAACATTGCTGACACACTTGGCTCCATCAGTCACCCTTGTATCACCTTGCTGAACTACCTCAGCAGACATCCTCGAGTATTGTGTGTGGGACGGTTCCCTTTGTAAATTACTGGCTGGTGATATTCCCTCAAGCACATCCAAACTTACTCTCCAGGGCTGGCCTCAAATTGTATTAGAGCTGTCCTCGAAGACAAACTCAACACTGTCCTGTCCTCTGGCATTCTTGAGAATCCTGTCTATTGCTGCATCCCTCCCTCCAATCATCACTTGAATTTATTGTATCCACCATGGAACCATTCTCAACCAACATCATGGAGACCCTGCTTCAGCCCCCTTGTATGGCCCTGATGTTCAGCCAGCTAATGGTGAATCCCACACAAGTTACAGTGGTACTTAAAGGAATGACAAGAGGCCATAATTCATAAGCGACCTTGAATCCAAGCTAGAAAAAGTAAACATAACATGGCTTCTGTCCTCAGATTACAGTGCCTAGGTATGACTAGAGGCAATGGCAACCATTGAACAACTCACCTTAATATAATCAGCCAATTCTGCATAGCAGCTGTAATGAGGTTGGAGTTATAATGTCCTTCTTGCACAGTATTTATACATCTAATTATAAGAGGGTATAGATTCTTTAGATGCCACAAAGTAGTATGGCCAGTGAGTATCATCAGATAACTTGCAAAAGAGGCGTTTTAATTAAATGGATGCATGACAGGGTCATTTCTGTCTGCTGTGAGTCACTGAAGAGATTTCAGCTCAATCACAAACAGAAATATCACCATTTTTATGACAGATATAAAACCAACCCAACGTCATGATAACATGATTCTGAAGCCAGAACAATAACAGTTCATAGAACACTATACTCCGCACAGTGTTATTTCAATTTTCCGTAAATTTTAATTTAAAAAAAAATGATTTCAATGATCGTTAAAAAAAAAATCTGAAAGTTTAGTACTATTGAAGTAGTCCAGAAGCAGTCCCAAACAGCACCCTTATATACCACCCCCATTGAACCTTCATTTGAAATTGAAGTACAGGACTGCAAAACTGGAGTATTTTGGAAGTATTCTGACAGGTGATTTGTGGACTAGTCTTGAAGTATATGATTCAATTAAAAAAAAATAAAGATTGGAAAAGTCATGTAAATAAATTACTTATGGGTTTTACCACCATTTTCCGCAGTGTCTATGACATCTCCTCATCGAACATATTACATTAGTTATTCATGCCTTGTCATATGTGTTCATTATAACATCCTTAAGAATAGTAAGTTTCCTGTTTGGAATGATTTTCAATTTTATTTGACTGTCAAGCAGGCAGCCAGAGTTAAAAAATCACAGCCGTGTCCGAAGGAAGCAGTGCAGTTTGGCATTTCCTTCTTGTGATGATAGGCAGCTTTCGCGCCCCATTGTGTCGATTCAGCATCTGCACTGCTTAAAATTGTTTTTTGATGGATGTACAGATGGACGTTATAAATATTGAAGCGGCCACACCACTTAAAAATGATCTCACTCTCCACGTAGGTGCGATCAGGATGAATTCTCAGTGAAAGTATGGTAAAAGAAAGAATTGTCTTCCTATTCATGTTCCGATTCATGTTCCAAATATGACATGCAATTTAATAACGTTGTTCCTCGATGATAAATTGCCGATCTTAAACTGATAAGACAGATGGACAGATGGACGGACATGAACCAATTGCTTAACCCCACTTTTTGCTTCACATACACGGGTTAAATATGGAGGTGCATGTTTCCATGGCATCACTTCAGTCAATATAATTCCAGGAAAGCAACTACCATGTTGAGTTGCATAACAAGTGGGAACTAGAGAGTTCATAGAACACCATACCCCACACTGGCTTGAGTGTCCATTACATCATCTGATCTAACACGTTACATTAGTTATTCATGCCTGTCGTATGTATCCATTGTGACGTCCTTAAAAACAGTAAGTTTCCTGTTTGCAATTATTATCAATTTTATTTGACTGCCAGACAGGCAGACAGAATAGAAAATATTTTCTCGCTCCTCTGGGTGACGTAATAAGGCATTCAAAGATATCAAGTTTGCCAGTAAGACCTTCTCCCCACTCCCCATACCCCAAAGGGATCAACACTCCATGTTATACCTCCAATGATGGAGCACATTGGCAAGTGGTTCAAAGAGTTATCTTGAAGGCACTCATAAATATTCAAAGTACTTAATGGAAGACGAAACCTGGCAGAATTCATCGACGGATGAATCATGTTCAGCTGCAAAAGGTTAAAAAAAAAACTATATAACAAACACATATATATATATATATATATATATATATATATATATATATATATATATATATATATATATATATATATATATATATATATCTAACACACACATACACACACATATAACTAACACACACATGCCACAGAAAGTTGAGAATCTGAACCTCAAGATAGTGCAGATTGCTACCATAGAGATGAGTGAAAATCAAGAGGATGAGATGCTCAAATTGAATTTTCCATTTCATTCACTCGCTGCTATTTAAATTTGAGTGAAGATTGTAGGCAAACTACAGCAAGGTTAATTGTAGATAGTGGTACGACAATGTGCTTGGCATGATATGCTTACAAGCTCCCATTGGATGGAAAGCAAACGGAGAATAGCCTCTGGTTCACTATTAACATTGCAGTCTCATAAGGTAATACAAACAAGCATGCATAGATAGTATAAAACACAGAAATAGTCTCTCAAGTGAGAAAAATATGAGCACAACCTGGTAGTATAATAATAATTCAGCAGAGAGAAAAGGTCACAGAGTGGTTTTGCAAAGCACTGCTATTAAGGAAACAGTTGGCAAACACCACAGCATAATAATGATCAAAGCTTAAACTGAGGAATTTTTCACCATCGCATATATTTCCCAGTTGTCAATGTGGTCTAACATCTCATTTTGATGAATTATCCAGATAATTGCAATAAAAGCAAAATTAATAGAAAACTTTTTGAAAGCACCTTAAGTAACTTTTCTTATTCTTCTTTTTCTTGCATAACTTTTCTTATTCTTCTTTTTCTTGCATAACTTTTCTTATTCTTCTTTGAGGGACCCAATTATTTTTATTGGCTTTAACGGACCCACCTTAGAGGGTTGGTAGGGTGGGAGGTTCTGACCCGTATTTCCATAACCGGCTGGCCTGACCTGATTTTCAACTGGAAGGAATTTGAAATTTGTTTGGGGTATCACTGATTAACTCACCAACTCTTCACAAAAGACAATATGGGATCATTACCATAATAATAATAATAATAATAATAATAATAATAATAATAATAATAATAATAATCTTTATTGTCTCATATGCAGGGAAATTCCTCTTCAGTGACACCATAATTTAAAACATCATGTATAAACAAAACATCAAAAGGAATAAGTGAGTAGGCAATGACAAGCACCAGCAGATTAGCATCCTTCTAATCATCTAATGGATAGTGTACAAATCTGGTCCTGGTCAAGATGTCGAACGGCCTGTGAGCTGACTCACGGATGGAGAAATTCTTGCCGGAGTGGCGGGGGATGGTGAGGATGGAGAGTCGGGAAGAGACAAATAGTGTGTTGAAAGGGAAAATCTAAAAATCTCGAAAACAGGGATGCAGACCCTTTGTAGGCAAATTCCTGTATCTACGCAGTCACACCGTAAAATTCCAGAACCACCAAAGGTAAAGCTCCAGATGAAAGGCTCAAAGAAGGAAAGCTGGAGCTTGAAGGAAAAAATTAATCATCCTTTATTACAAACTGAATTCATTGCATGAAGCTTGAGGGATGAGAGGGAAGGGAAAAAAGATTATTGAACTCACCAAAGTCAATGAAAATGGCTGGAAGAACAGAAATTATCCCACTATACAAATTTGAAAGAGTGGCGTCGATGATCCACAAATATCTATCAAAAGATAGAACAGAAGAAATTAAAATGAGGGCCAGACAGCACGTGGCAAAATAGAGAAGGATGAAGGGAGCTGGGTGCTTGCCATGGGGTAAATGAAGGATGAAGGGGACTTCGCTGCAGCACCACAGGAAGAGGCTATGCAATGAAGCTGAAGCTTGAACTATAGCTTAGCACTAAAGGTCCAGAGGCAAAGACCAGGTGTTGTAGAAAGAAAAGATACAGATCTATCCCTGGAGAGATACTGAGCTCAACCCGCTAACCCAAACCAAATGACACCTAAACAGACAGAAGGGATAAGAGCAACAATGGTAGATGATAATTAGCAGGAAGACAAGGGAGAACAATTATACAGAGAAGAGGAAGAGGATGAAGAAGACGATAAGCAGCAGAGACTGGAAAAAGAGTTAGCTAACAAAATATAGGAGATGAGGTTGATACCACCTCGGGAAAGACCACAACTATATAAAATGGAAAACAACAAACTGACAAAGAAACTAGTAGGGAGAACCAAAAGTAGCCCCCCTTGAAAGAAATAAATGTGGTGAGTTTTGCAGCAGTACTGCTCATTCACGAAAAAATAACAACAAAAACAAGAAAGATCGAAACACGATGCAGGATCTTCCAAGGAGATAGCCTTTCACCACTCCTGTTTTTCCTGGTTCTGGATCCACTGAGCAACCTCATTAATGAGCAAGAACATGGATACATCCTAACATTCAATAAGAGAACATCCAAAGAAACAAGAAAGGTGACACATCTATTGTACATGGATGATTTAAATCTCTTTGCACCAAACGAGGAAAAACTGGCAGAGCAAGTTAAATTAGTGAAGCAGAACTCCCGCAATATTCAAATTTTATTTGGCCGCGATATTCAAATGGAACTTGGCCTCGATAAGAGTGCCAAGTGCACCTTTGTTCAAGGAACACCAATGAAAACAAATAACCCAAAAATCGACTGAAATACAACATTGCTGGAGTTAGAGAATGGAGCATCATTCAAATATCTCAGAGTGTAAGAGGGGCACCAAATATGTGACAAATGCACAAAACAATTGACAAAGAATACCAAAGAACTGAAAACATATCTCTTCCAAAGAAACAAAATCAAAGCCATAAAACAACTAGCAATATCAGTATTCCAATACAACTGTGCACAAATAAACTGACCACAAGTGCAAATCAATACATTAGATATCAAAACAAAGAAACTTCTCAATATTCACAAAAATAAAGTTCCACAAAAACCATTGCATCCCACAAATGTACCTGCCAAGATGAGGAGGTCGCAGCAGCCTGATAGAGCTCAAACAAGTGCACACAGTGACAACTGTAGGATTGGCTGTGTACATGAACAGTTCAACAGACTCCAACCCAATTTATACGCAAACATGAAGACAAGCAAGCCAGAAAGAACATCTCTAAACGCACATTGCAAGAAACGTCCAAAGAAAGGTGTGAATAGATGTCACACGTGAAACTGAATATAGCCTCATCATTTGCAAAAAAGACAAAATAAAAATATCAGGTGAAATATCAACAGATATACACCAACAACTAACTGGGAAAATGATAAAAGTGTAGGAATATTAAAAAAATAAAATAATAACAAAAAAAAGAGTTGGACATACTGGACAGAGACAAAGAAGGCTCATTAGAATGGCTAATGAGAGGTCATCCCAACTTGGACAGAGAACGAATCATAATAAATGCCCAAGACGAAGGACACCACACCAATAGCTTTAAAAAGATGGCAGGAGTGAGCCAACTGCACAAATGTAGATTTTGCAAGGAAGAAATAGAAAGTACGAGCCACCTCCTCAGGTCAGGTCAGGTATGGGAGCATGTGCCAGAACAGCGCGTCGCTGCGTCCACTTTCTGCCGGGACTCCAAGGGCCTCCGTCTGGCCATCCCCCAGGCAGATGCCAGGCCCATCCCCATCTCCTTGAGATGATGGTCAACCTGTTGCAACCATGAGGCACGTGGTCAACCCACTGGCCTCCTCCACTCATGAGACTCCCTCGCTGAGAGAATCTGGTGAGCAGGATCAGAGTCAGGAAAACGAGCCACATGTCCATACAGCCGCAACTGACGCTCACGGACTATGCAGGTAACAAATCTCATCCGAGTCTCTCTCAGCAACCGCTCGTTGGACACAAAATCCGACCAGCGATAGCCAAGGATTCTCCGAAGAGACCTGGTACCAAAGGAATTAAGTCTCCGTCTCAGATCCTTGGTCAGAGTCCAAGTCTCGCACCCATAGAGCAAGACTGGAAGTACCAAGGACCTGAAGACTCGGACTTTCGTCCTCCCGCACAGGTACCGGCAGCGCCACACCCCATGATCCAGTGAATCCATGACTCCCCAGGCCCGACCCAGACGTCTATTGACCTCTGACTCGCAGCCAGCAGAGACATGAATATCACTGCCAAGGTAAGTGAATCTCTCCACGACCTCAACATCCTCACCACAAACAGACACAGACAGGACAGCAGCATCCAAGATGTCACCGAAAGCCTGGATCTTAGTTTTGACCCAAGACACCCGTAATCCCAACGGCTCCGACTCCTCATTCAGCACCTTGAGGGCCCCCAAGCGGATGTCTAAAGTCTCCGCAAAGATGACTGCATCATCTGCAAAGTCAAGGTCCGAGATCTTGACATTCCCAAATGATGCACCGCAACTTGATCTCTCCGACATCCTCCCTAGAATCCAGTCCATACAAGTGCTGAAAAGTGTGGTGGCAAGTACACATCCCTGACGAACTCCAGTAACAACTGGAAATAAGTCAGAGATGGTACCACCACACTTCACAGCACTCTCAGTACCAGAATAGAGTTCAGACATCAGATCGATCAGTTTTGGTGGCACCCCACGAAGACCAAGAATCCTCCAGAGGACATCCCGATTCACTGAATCGAACGCTTTACAGAGATCAACATAGGCTGCAAGCAGCCCCTGCCGAAACTCTCGTCTGCGTTCGGTGAGGACACGAAGAGCAAGGATACGGCCAATCGTTGACCTCTTTGGTGTAAAGCCTGACTGCTCTGGACGCTGGTGCTCAAGCAGATGGTGGCAAACCCTATAGAGAATTATCCGAGCAAATTCCTTGCCCGGCACTGAGAGCAGCATCACCCCTCGGTAGTTGTTGCAGTCTTGGCGATCACCCTTCCCTTTCCAGAGAGGGACAACAAGGCCCCTCTTCCAGTCAGTTGGGATGATGCCTGTGTTCCAGGCAGAGCACAAAACTGCATGCAACGACACGAGTACAGCATTTCCACCAGCCTTGAGAAGTTCGGCATGGAAGCCACAGATCGCTGGGGCTTTTGCCCCGTTTCAACTGATTCACCGCAGCCCGTGTTTCCACAAGCGTAGGTGGACCACAGTTGATTCGAGGGTCAGCAACAGGGATTGTAACACCCTTGACGTCCAACTCGACAGTTGGGGGATCAGCCTGGTACAACCGCTCAAAGTAACCGGCCCAGCGGGCCTTCACTTCAGACTCCTCTGTCAAGAGCCTACCACTCTCTGCTCGAACAGTAGTGCTCCGAGGGATGGGCTTGGATGAACGTAATGCGCGAATTCCCCTGTAAGCGGGACGAGAATCACCTGTCCACAGGTGATGCTCTACCCCCTCACAGATTCCTCGCACATAGGCCTCCTTGTCCACCCTCAGCGCACGTACAGTTTTACGCCTCAGCTCCCTCAACAGCTCAGCTCTGCCATTCAGCCTGGCCCTGCGACTCTGGTCAATGGTATCCAGTGTCCCTTGAGAGACAAAATTCTTCTTTGCCCTGCGGTGAGCTCCAAGGCATCCACCGGCAACATCAAGGACGGTGGTCTTGAAGGCGCTCCACAACTCTTCAGGACCCCCCAAAGCACCCAGACCCCCCAAGTGTCCACTTAGCCTGTTCGCAAACTCCTCAGCTACTCTCTCATCCCTGAGCTTGGCAACATCCAGCCTCGGCTGGGATGGTACCATTCTCCAGGATTTAAGGTGCAGCTTTAGAGTTGCTGCAACAAGCCTGTGGTCAGTATTGAGGAACTGAGCACTCCGGTAGACCCTGCAGTTCTGGATCATCCTCCAACGACCATCAATGAGGACATGGTCAATCTCCTTTGCCACACCGCCAGCGTTGGAATACCAAGTCCAGCGATGAGCTTGTGGGCGCTGAAACCATGAACCAGCCACCCTAAGTCCATGACTTCTTGCAAAGTCAAGGAACTTAGTGCCATTCTGGTTCATAGTTCCTGACCCATGGGGACCAACACACACCTCATAACCGTCCCTATCAGTTCCAGTCGATGCAGTGAAATCCCCCAAGACTAGAAGTGTATCTCGTCTGGGGCACTGATCAACCACAGACTCGAGTGTGGCGTAGAATGCATCCTTCACGGTGAGATCACTCGCCTCAGTCGGAGCATAAACAGAGACCAGGGAAATGACACCTAAGGAGTGACGAATCCTTAATCTCATAATACGCTCGTTGACCGGTGTTACCTCAATTATCATTGGGGTCAGCTTATTGGACACAGCTACAGCAACTCCTTGGGTATGGTAACCATCAGAGCGACCAGACCAATAGTAGGTGAAACTACCCACCATTATCTCGCCGCAATCCGGTCTCCGAACCTCAGAGAGAGCTGCAATCCCGATGTCCAAACGCTTGAGCTCAGATGATAACAGAGACAGGTGATCATCCTCTCTTAGGGATAGGACATTCCAGGCACCCACCCGAAGGGACTGCCTCAGGTTAACCCAAGGAGACCGCCGTCTGGTGGACGACACCTCAGCACCACTCCGACACACTCTCCCGCAATCTGACCCAGGGATGTTACCCCGTGGTTTCCCTCCTATCAAAGATTGGGGGTCCCGAAGGCTTTGCCCCAATCCCGTCATCCGGTGAGCTGCCCTGCGAAGGGAAGCTGCACAGGAGGTACTCCCACGGAGCGGGTTTTCAGATTTTTTTGCGTTTTTGCGTTTTGCGGAATGAAGGGTTTTACGGTGGCCGGAGTGCAAATCCTGCCACCAACCTCCTAATAAGAAGTGACCCAACTGCAGGAGGACGTCCGCAGACACAGTTGGGCACTAGATATGGATGGCCGTTGGCTCACAAGGAGCTCCTCCGCCCTTTGACAGGTTTTGTTTTTAATCCTGCTGGGTGTCCATATCCAAACACCCTCCTCACCAAAAAACCTGGTGGGGGAGACGGTTTAGTCGCCGACAACCCGACCATGGAACAGGTTAGTACAGGTTTACATGGTACCTGTAGCAGGTCACAGATCGAACCTGACCTGACACAAAGCCACCTCCTATCGTGATGTAAAAACTCATGCGAGAACAGCTGCACACACAAAGGCACAACAAGGTATGCAGAGCAATCCATTGGCAGATCAGCTGAAATTTCAATATCCCAGTTCCACAAAACTCATGGAAACAATAACCAAAAGCAATCATTCAAAATAAGGATATAATGCTCACGTACGACCTGATGATCGCATCCAGCTTGAACAAAGAAAACAAAGCACTGCAACCAGACATGGTCGTCAGATACAAAAAAAGGAAAAGAAGGCATTGTTAATTGAGGTTTCAGAACCCAGTGATTTTGGTCCATATAATATAATGCAGAAATCAAGAAAATGACCAAATAGGAAGACCGCAAGAATTAGGTTAGGTTAGGTATGGGAGCATACGGCAGAGTAGCACGTCGCTGCGTCCACTTTCCGCCGGTACTCCAGGGGTCTCCGTCTGGCCATCCCCCAGTCAGATGCCTGGCCCATCCCCATCTCCTTGAGATTCCAATCAACCAGCTGGAACCAAAGGCATGTAGTCGGCCCATTGGCCTCCTCCACTCATGATGCTCCCTCGCTGAGAGAATCTGGTGAGGAGGATCAACGTCAGGAAAACAAGGCACGTGTCTATACAGCCGCAGCTGATGCTCATGGACTATGCAGGAAACAAATCTCATTTGAGTCTCTCTCAGCAACCATTCGATGGACACAAAGTCCGACCAGCAATAGCCAAGGATTCTCTGAAGAGACCTGGTACCAAAGGAATTAAGTCCCCTTCTCTGATCCCTGGTCAAAGTCCAAGTCTCACATCTATAGAGCATGACTGGAAGCACCAAGAACCTGAAGACTTGAACTTTCGTCCCCCCGCACAGGTAGTGGCAGCGCCAATGATCCAGTGAATCCAGGACTCCCCAGGCCCGACCCAGACGTCTGTTGACCTCTGGCTCACAGCCAGTAGAGACATCAACATCACTGCCAAGGTAAGTGAATCTCTCCGTGACCTAAACTTCCTCGCCACAAACAGGCACAGACAAGATAGCAGCATCAAAGATGTCATTGAAAGCCTGAATCTTTGTTTTGACACAGGACACCCGTAATCCCAGTGGTTCAGACTCCTCATCCAGCACCACGAGGGACCCAAAAAGGATATCCAGAGTCTCCGCAAAGATGACTGCATCATCGGCGAAATCAAAGTTAGAGATCTTGACATTCCCAAATGATGCACTACAGTTTGATCTCTCTGACATCCTCCCCAGAATCCATTCTATACAAGTGCTGAAAAGTGTGGGGGCCAGTACGCACCCCTGATGAACTCCAGTAACAACTGGAAATAAGTCAGAGATGGTACCACCACATCTCACAGCACTCTCAGTACCAGAGTATAGTTCAGACATCATTTTGTTGGCAACCACAAAGACTAAGAATCCTCCAGAGGGCATCCTGATTCACTGAATCAAACGCTTTTACAGAGATCAACATCGGCTGCAAGCAGCCCCTGCCGAAACTCTCATTTTCGTTCAGTGAACACCCGAAGAGCAAGGATACGGTCAATCGTTGACCTCTTTGGTGTAAAGCCTGACTGCTCTGGACGCTGGTGTTCAAGCAGATGGTGGCGAACCTGATCAAGAATTATTCGAGCAAAGACCTTGCCCGGCACTGAGAGCAGCGTCACCCCTCTGTAGTTGTTGCAGTCTTGGCGATCACCCTTCCCTTTCCAGAGAGGTAGAACAGGGCCCCACTTCCAGTCAGTTGGGATGATGCCTATGTTCCATGCAGAGCACAGAATGGCATGCAGTGACACGAGTGCAGCATTTCCATCAGCCTTGAGAAATTCAGCATGGATGCCACAGATCCCAGGAGCTTTACCCATTTCAACCGGTGCACCGCAGCCTGTTTCCACAAACAAAGTTGGATCACAGTTGATTGGAGGGTCAGCAATAGGGATTGTAACACCCCTGACATCCAACTCGACAGCTGGTAGATCAGCCTGGTACAGCCGCTCAAAGTAACCGGCCCAGCGGGCCTTCACTTCGGACTCCGCTGTCAAGAGCCCACGACCATCTACTCTAACTGCAGTACACCGAGGGACAGGCTTAGACGAGGGGAATGCGAGAATTCTCCTGCAAGCAGGACGAGAATCACTTGACCACAGGTGATGCTCTACCCCCTCACAGATTCCTCACACATAGGCCTCCTTGTCCAACCTTGGTGCACGTGCAGTTTTACGCCTCAGCTCCCTGAACAGCTCAGCTCTGCCATTCAGCCTGGCCCTATGACTCTGGGCAATGGCATCCCATGGCCCTTGAGAGACAAAAAAATCTTCTTCGCCTACTACTCAAGCATGGCACAGAATGCGTCCTTCGCAGTGAGATCACTCGCCTCAGTCAGAGCATATACAGAGACCAGAGAAATGACACCCAAGGAGTGATGAATCCTTAGTGTCATAATATGCTCGTTGAGCGGTGTTACCTCAATTATCATTGGAATCGGCTAATTGGACACAGCTCCAGCAACTCCTTGGGCATGGTAACCATCAATGTGACCAGACAAAAAGTAGGTGTAACCACCCGCCATGATTTTGCCACTATCCGGTCTACGACCCTGAGAGAGTGCTGCAATACCGATGTCCAAACGCTTGAGCTCAGATGATAACAGAGATGGGTGATCATCCACTCTTAGGGATGAGACATTCCAGGCACCCACCCGAAGGGACGGCCTCAGGTTAACCCAAGGAGACCGCCATCTGGTGGACGACACCTCAGCACCACTCCGACACACTCTCCCGCAATCTGACCCAGGAATGTTACCCTATGGTTTCCCTCCTATCATCAAAGATTGGGGGTCCAGAAGGCTTTGCTCCAATCCCTTCATCCAGTGAGCTGCCATGCGAAGGGCAGCTGCACAGGAGGTATTACCACGGAGTGGGTTTTCAGATTTTTTATGCTTTTGGAATGTTTTGTGGAATGAAGGGTTTTACGGTGGCCGGAGTGCAAATCCTGCCACCAACCTCCTAATAAGAAGTAACTCAACTGCAGGAGGACGTCCGTAGATACAGTTGGGCACTAAATATGGATGGCCGTTGGCTCACAACGAGCTTCTTCGCCCTTTGACAAGTTTTGTCCCCCCCTGAAAAGTGTCAAAATTGTATCAGTGATAATTGGAGCCATGGGAATGATAAAGAATAACCTCACAAAGATCCTTAACAACATCCCTGGGAACATTATCACAAACAAACTGCAGTTTGAGGCAATCCGGGGCTCAGTGACGATCCTGAAAATAGCTTATTGATGAAAGACATTTCAGCTTTTCATTTTTCACTAATTTACAAGAAAATTCTAAAAACATGTTTTCACTTTGTCATTATGGGGTATTTTTGTGTCAAACAAATAGTGACAAAGTCGAGGGTTGTGAATACTTTCTGAAGGCACTGTAATTGTGTGCAGGATAGATGATGGCACACAAACACACACACACACACACACACACACACACACACACACACACACACACACACACACACACACACACACACACACACACACACACACACACACACACCAAAGTTCTCGGAATAAGATACAATTGCATCGGAAATGCTGATTTCCTTCATCTCAAAATATTTAATTACAAAGAAATTACAAAGAAAGAAAAAATATAATTCTCACTAATTCAATGTACTTATATAAAACAATAATGGTGGTGTGCTGTCTTGACAAAGCTTTGAGACATATCATGACTTACATATTGAAAATGAAAAGCAACACAAACATATCAAGAGTTTGGTTTTATTATTAAAGATAACCCATTATGTACATCTATCTCCTGAAACTGGCAGAAGTAATCAATAATCTCTCACCTCATCAACTGTCCCCACCATCATTTCTACTGAGATTGAACACATCCAATAACTAGAGGGGGAGCACTCGGTAGAGTGCAAAACCTCCGCCGCCAATACTGCTGGGTCACTCAAGCGAACCTGATATCCTATTCATTCAATTTGACGTCAAGAGTGCTCAGAGTTGTAGTTTGCAACTTTCCCTTTTACTTTTAACTTTTGCATACTCAATTAATTCGTCATAACTCGATTCCTTGAGACAGAAATTGATTTTACATGGGTATATCCACCTGAAGTTCCAAAATCAGCCGCAATTATCATTTTGGCATGTTTTTTTTTTTGTTGGAAATCACTTATAACATGTAGAAATGCAAAAAAAAAAAACAAAATCGAAATTTTGTTGAAAAAAAAGTTGCAAAAATTTTTTTTCTCTAACAATTTTTTTTTGGGGGGGAGGGGGGGTTGGAAATCACTTAAAACATGTAGAAATGCAAAAAAAAAATTCAAATATTTTTTCAAATTGGCCGCCATAGCGGCCATATTGGATTTTTCACCAAGTCCAAAATCTAATGGCATGATCCTTGGACGAGACCTAACCCTCCCCCACCCCCACCAAGTTTCGTCAAAATCCGTCGAGGAGTTTTTCCGGAATACTGTTCACAAACAAACAAACAAACAAACAAACAAACAGAAAGGGGTGAAAACAGTAACCTCCATCCATCTTCGATGGCAGAGGTTAACCAGTTGGTGGTGCAAAAGTTGGTGCAAAAGAGATGCATGCACGTGACCATTCACAAACAAACCTGAGCACACTCAAGCTTAGCAAAATATGTAAAAACCTCATCCCAAACTGATCAAGATGGTACTGGCACTGCCAGGTGGGCAGTGGTTTAGAAGTGAGGTCTGGCTAGATAGTTTGAATGTGGGATCAATGGAGGGGAGAAGAGTCGAGGTGGTGGAGATGATGCAGAGAAGGAGGTTGGAAGTGTTGTCAGACACCGGATGGAAAGGAGACAGGGTGAGTAGCTTGGTAGGAGGATACAAGGTATTGGCTCTCAATAGTGATATTGATTGGTAGGAGGATACATGACAAGCACGTGGGTGGGGATAAAAGGAGTAATGGCATCGGAATAATAGTATCGGAAGAGATCAGCAAGCAGGTGATCAGAGTGGAAAAATGGATGGACAGATAGTTATGGCATGGGTGGTGATACAGAGGCAAATTGTGTGTGTTACGTCAGTATATGGGCCACAAGCGGAGAGGACTGGGGCAGAGAAGCAGGAATGCTGTGTATTGTGGGATATATCGAACAAATAACCAGTCTGCCATTCTCTTCAGTACAGCAATGTCCATCTGCAGGGTTTGGTATGTTTGGATTATTTACCATTCAGCGGCGCCACAATGCAGATTGGTAGTTGGCTCTCAAAGCTAGCACGTTCAAGCAATCTTCACATGTGGCAGCTGACCGGACTATACATCTCATCTCTTTGCCCTGAACAGCTGATAACGCAGCTCATTAATCTTGCTTCATGTGGACCTGACTGAATACAGTTGGCACGTGAAGTCCTGCAGAACGATTAACAAGCTTCTGGATACCGACCATTCCTCTCCCATTTTGGTGAACATCTCCTGGTACTGTGTGCTTTTCTGTAAAAGTTTTAGAACCTTGATTTTTTTTTCCCCTGACCTCCGAATGCACTGACGTTATCACATCCAGTGAATATGTGTAGTCTGGGTAAGGCTTTACATACTTTCTCATCAACTGCTGCAGAAACTTTGCTCATGTCAATGAATCTCTCCCTATTTTTGACACCACACTTGATTTAGATGTGGCAATCAATATCACTATTGAGATCCAGAGAAAATATAAACATGTTGAAGTATTTTGAAATAACGACCAAAGAGCTGGACTCTCAGGTGCAGCATGTATTGCATGCAAAAACATGCAAGTATCCGCTTCTTCTTAGTAAGAACTCAGATTGCCAACTTCGGTAGAAACATCACATGCTAATCTGAAGCAGTTCTCCACACACGTGACACACATGATTCGGTCCTGGAGATTTGATCGCAGCTTTGGTTTTTGCCGTTCCCATGAGATGAATTTGATCAAGTTGGTTTTGCTCTCTGATGACGACAGAAGGCGCCTCCACTGTTTTATTCCGTGCCCAGGAACAATATGACTGAAGAGAACACCCGTTTCAGAGCCACAATTTACTCTCTCAGCTGTTTTAATGGAATTCTCGGCATACACATCAAACAAAACATTGATCCAACGACTTCCTGATCCAATCTGCTCCACACCTTCAAACCTGTTTCTGTTTTTCTTCGAATCTGCTCCACACCAAAAGTGCTCATATACATGACAAGTCTGTTGTTTCACTCCATCATTACGACTACTTGGGGTGCTGAAAACAAATTGGAACGGATATTTGCAAACAGCATCTCAAAGGCATCCAACTCAATGTCGATGTACCCTTGATCCGCACCATTCTGGACTGTGCTAGGACCGGGCCTCATGTAATCTCAAGTATAAGTACATAACATGTTCTGCGATAGTGAGCTTCAGCAGATACCAACTCTTGAGCTGTTATGGCCAGTATATTGTCATCTTTTTTGAGAGTGACGACTTGTCAAACCTTCTCGTCTGAACGAGGCTCACATACCTTGATGAGAGGCTCCCTGGAATTAGAATGTTTTATGGACTTGCTACTCTTATCACAAAATATGCAGACTTCGTCGAGCACCAGGAAACTACTCGACACTGATTCTCTTGATGATCTCCGTTGCTCATGCGGTGCTAAATCATCCGAGAAGCTCATATCTTGTATACATATGGGCAAGTGCTCTTTTGTATGTGAATTTATCCCGACAGTTCCTGTCATAAGATACAGTATGTTAGGGACAGTGTCAATTGACGACAGCTGCAAGATGGGTTCAAATGCATGAATCTTTGCAGCTTTTAGAAGTATAGTTCATGAAGACTGGTCTCGTGGGCTGACAAGTTCTGTTCTTGCAGCCTTGTTGCTACATATAATACAGACTTGTAATGCGGGCTCTCTCTGTGGAAAATTCGGCTTTGTCAGAATCCATTGCTGTTATCTACAGTAACACAGCCAAGTATCCCAGCATAGTATATTTTTGAATCAAGAGACGATCTGTAACTAACAGCAGTTAGAAATCGAATTGAATTATTCACGTAACCCTCCCTGATACCAGAAAATTATTTTACCATCTTTAATGTCTGTTATGGTACTTCTGCCACCATCTTTCTCAGTAACATGTGACCAAGATGAAAACAACATGGAGAACGTTTTATTAATTGAAACATACAAATTTGGTACATTTAAATAAATGTGAAAACTAAAATTGGCCATCATGCCAACTTTAACCACAAATTCAGATTACAAGCCGCCAACTTGAATTGATCCACTTTCTGGCAATAAAGCTGCCAATCGGGCACGACCATCATTTCTTTTTTTTTTTTTGCTGGAGGTACAAAGGAGTGAAAAAAACACCACGGCGTTTTGCCTCCCCCCCCCCCCAATCCAGCTCACGAACTACCCCAGCGACTTCATCAGCAGAGGCATAAAAAAAGATGTCAGAGGAGAGGGGAGGGAGGAAACACAAAAACTGCAAAGTAGAAGTTTGAGTTAGTTTTGGGTTAATTGTGGTAGAAAAGACCAGGGATAGTGATTTGGCAATAAATTGAGAAGGTGGTGCACCTGTTGACATTCTACAAGACCTGAAGACAACTCTCACCAAGTCAAATGCTGCGGAATACGAATGTCAAAACGATGAATGTGCGATACATCAGTCTAACCTCAGAGGGAGAACCTACTGCAGAAAGCGCAAATTTCAACAACGAGACAGCAAGCTTATTGTTCAGCATCACTTAATTAGTACATCCACAGCAAGCAGCTTGGTGGTTTGAAGAGTCTCTTGGCACAGAATCAAACATGAAGCCATCAGCTCGATAGCCAGTCATTTGTTTTTCACTTTCATTGCATCTCTGCAAATGTACTAACCAAAGTTGACACAGCCCTTTCCAAAGTACTGGGCGTTAGTGATTGTGGTGGGCTGGCAGAATAGCCTAGAGCAGTGATTCTCAACCAGGGGTAAATTTACCCTCTGGGGAGGTAAAAATTTACATGGCAGGGGGTAAACATATCATACCTGAAAATTAAGTTATGACAATTTTTTTAGCAACTTCAGACAAAATCAATAACACTTATCGTTGTGATATGAGACAGACAACACATAATACATTATAACATACAGACTCTCACATTCTATACAAATTATTCAACAGACTCAAAAATCAATACCCCCCCCCCACCTCCCAACCGCAATTTTCTCTTTTTGGGGTTTTTTCTTTTTTCTTATGAAAAATATTTTGCGGGTTGACAAAATTGTATTTATGTATGTGTGTACAAATATTCATACATATAATTATTCATTTAAAATTTAAGTTGGGGGTTAGGGTGAAATACTCACTCAAATGTAAAGGCCCAGTCACACCTTAACGTTTTAGCCAGCTTATGCCGATTTTTGGAAAATTTGTGTAAAACGCTGGTACACGTCGAATACGTTATGGGTACGTTTTGTATATGTTAAGACCACGCTGAAAAACACTGCCATAAGTGGTAGTATGCTGGCTTTAAACGTTGAACTTTTGGGTTTTCCTCAAATTTTTTCAGGCTTGAAATTTTACGACGTATGCCGGCGTATGACTCACACGTTCCGCTACGCTGGCCATAAGTTGTAGGCACGTTATGCGATCGTTGACACATGTTGAAACACGTTACTTGTAAGTTACTCATAAGTCGAAACACGTCGAGGTAATGTTTAGCGTACCCGAAACTTATTTCTAACCCATGAGTGACGTTTTGTAAGCACGCTACACGAACGTTGTTCACACTTTGCAACACGTTACTTGAAAGTAAAACTACTACTACTACTACTACCAGCATCGACATCACTAAATTCTCTCGAACTACTACTACTACTACTACTACTACGACTAACATCAACATCACTATATTATCTCGAACTACTACTGCTACTACTACTGCTACTACTACTACTAACATCGACATCACTAAATTCTCTCGAACTACTACTAATAACAACATCGACATCACTAAATTCTCCCGAACTACTACTACTACTGCTACTACTACTAATACTACTACTACTAACATTGACATCACTAAATTCTCTCGAACTACGACTACTACCAACATCGACATCACTAAATTCTCTCGAACTACTACGACTGCTATTAATAACATCGACATCATTAAATTCTCTCGAACTACTACTACTACTAACATCTACATCACTATATTATCTCGAACTACTACTGCTACTACTACTACTACTACTACTACTACTACTACTACTACTACTAACATCGACATCACTAAATTCTCTCGAACTACGACTACTACCAACATCGACATCACTAAATTCTCTCGAACTACTACGACTGCTATTAATAACATCGACATCATTAAATTCTCTCGAACTACTACTACTACTAACATCTACATCACTATATTATCTCGAACTACTACTGCTACTACTACTACTACTACTACTACTACTACTACTAACATCGACATCACTAAATTCTCTCGAACTACTACTACTACTACTACTACTACTACTACTACTACTACTACTACTACTACTACTACTGCTACTGCCACTGCTACTGACATTGACATCTACTCAACATGGAGTCTGGAACACTGATGGGTTCCTCTTGTGAATCCCATTTGTATTCACCAATTCCCCTAAACGCTGCCAATACACCATTATACGGTAGCTGAAAGTTAGAAACACGTTCAATAAGTTCTGTGGTCGTCTGGAAGACGTCAATCAAATTCGTCTACATACGCCAATGTGCGTTTGAGATACGTTACACATAGGTTCAAAGCACGCTACTCGTCGGTTAAAAATTAAGTTTTACGTATACTAAACATTACCTCGACGTGTTTCGACTTATGAGTAACTTACAAGTAACGTGTGGCCGACGTGTGTCAATGACCGCGGAGCGTGCCGAGAACTTATGCCAGCGTATGCGGAACTTGTGAGCCATACGTCGAGTACGTCGTAAAATTTTCAGCATGCTTGAAATTTCATGACGTACTAGACGTACCACGTAATATGCCAGCGTACTTCATTGTTTTTCATCGTGTTCCTAACGTATACACAACTTACCCATACCGTATTTGACGTGTCCCAGCGTTTTAGACACATTTTTCATAGGTCGGCATACGCTGGCTAAATCGTCAAGGTGTGACTGCAATGTTGACACTTCCAATTTTCAGGCGGTTATGATTTAAATCTGCGTGCGGCAGGTTTTTAACAGAGAACGCCACGAGTTCGTCGGCGATACGTGCAGCGCGCTATGACTAAGTTAAACTATCGTTGGGCATTGGTTGTGAACGCCGACAACAGGCTAAGCATTCGTTGGTATAAGTTATCTATAAGACAAAGAAACGTTCTGTGCCCATTACTAATACGTTATGAATACGACTTCTTCTTCTTCTTCTTCTTTCGGCTGCTCCCTTTAGGGGTCGCCACAGCGGATCATCCGTATGATCCGCACAGTGATTTGGCACATGTTTTACGCCGGATGCCCTTCCTGACGCAACCCTGGTCGCCTCTTACGACACAGGGATATGGTACACCTATTTTAACCGGGGTATACACCGGCCCAGTACACTGGTACTCATTACGCCGACCTCGGAAGGATGACAGGCTGAGTCAACCCACTGGTGTATTAATTCAGTGGCCCAACGGGGCTTGAACTCAGGACCTTTTGGATTCCAAGCCGCTGCCCTAACCACTGCGCCAACACCAGGCTACGTTATGAATACGACCAAAACTTAAAAAAAAAAACCTTAAAACTTCAGCGTACGCCAACGTTTTACGTGCATTTTTATGCGTTGCCATTCCTGGCTAAAACGTCAAGGTGTGACTGGGCCTTAAGTTTGGATTAAACACTTACTTAAATGTATTTATTTAAAATTTAGGTTAAATATTCAAAAAAAATAAAAAAAATAAAATAAAAAAGAGAAAGAGAAAGAGAAAGAGAAAGAGAAAGAAAGAGAAAGAGAAAGAGAAAGAGAAAGAAGAGACGGACACGTAGTCTCGATCCCATCCGATCCGGTTTTCGTTTTGGACGTGTCCACTCAGGCCTAATCAATGTGTGTAGGCGTGTGTGGGTATCTATGTGTGGGCGTCTATGTGTATGTGTGTGTCTATGTGCATGTTTGTGGTTGTGTTGTCTGTGTCTCTGTGTGTCTCTGTGTGTGTCTGTGTGCCTGTATATATGTGTTTATGTGTGTATGTGAGTGTATGCCTGTGTGTCTGTGTGTGTGTGTGATTGTGACTCAGTGTCTGCTGTGTGTGTGTCTAATTCATTATTATTTAAAAAATCAATTTCATATTTCAATGAATGGAAAAATGTTACATTATAATTAATTCATGATTATTTATTTTTAGATTTTGGCATGTCTATAAAACGTACATACCTGTATTCATATGTACAGTATGGCTTTGACTTCATTGTTGAAGATGGTGTGGATAAGCCTCAGTGTCTGCTGTGCTCAAAAGTTCTTGGAAATGGCTCATTGAAACCTTCAATACTAAAACAGCACCTGAACATTACACATCCTGCCCATGCATCTGATGACCGCGCTACCTTTTAGGCAAAGAGAGCTAGGTTTAGGGCTGCAGGAACACTGCCCAAACATGGCTTCGTATCTAACAAGAAACCAATGCTTGCAGCATCCTATCACGTAGCACAGCGAATAGCAAAGGCAAAGAAACCTCACGACATTGCCGAGAAGTTGAGCAAACCTTGTACCTTCGACATGGTTGAACATGTATGTGGGAAAGAAGTAAAACAGAAGATTCAAGACATTCCCCTTTCTAATAACACAATTCATCGACGTGTTCGTGAAATGTCTCAAGCTATTTGTCAAAAAGTTATTGAACAGATCAAATCTAGCCCAGCAAAAATTTCTTTTCAACTTGATGAATCCTGTGATGTTGCTAATTTTTTCACAACTGCTTGTTTTAGTCTGGTACAAATATGGAAAATAATTGAAGGATGAATTTCTCTTCTGTGAAACTCTCCAACAAACCACAAAGGCTGCTGACATAATGCAGAAAATAGAAGACTTCTTTGAAAGAAACAATCTCACATGGGACATAGTTGGTTCAATTTGTACTGATGGAGCCCCAGCCATGATGGGAGTTAGATCAGGCTTCACTGCACTTGTAAAACAAAAGGCATTGTGTGATGTGATAACATGTGATAACAATGCATTGTGTTCTTCACAGATATGCATTGGCTGCAAAAACCCTTCCTGAAAATCTGAAAATGGTTTTGCAGAAAGTTATTGAGGCTGTTAATTTCATTCGTGCCTGAGCACTGAATCACCGCTTGTTCAAAGCTTTTTGTGATGAGATGGCTCTGAGCATTCAATTATTTTGCTTCATACTGAGGTGAGGTGGCTCTCACGTGGACTTATTCTTAACCGAGTGTTTGAGCTCCGTACTGAGGGAGAGATTTTTCTTCGTCACCGGGATTCAAAGCTGTGGGAAAAGTTTGCTGATTCAAAGTTCATCGCCTCTTTAGGGTACCTCTCACATATATTTACCTATCTTAACCAAGTCAACCAACAACTCCAGGGAAAATCAGTTACCATCGTTGAAGCAGGTGAAAAGATGAAAGCATTGCAGACAAAGCACAAAGAGTTCATCAAAAATTTTTTGCAAATTTTCCAAACTTGGACGAGGTCATTAGAGAAGAACCTGGTGCATTACCTGAAATAAATGAAGACATCACAACACATTTGAACATCTTTGATCATCACTTCACTGGCTACTTTCCAGAAGACATGATACCTACAGAAAGATGGATATTAAGACCTTTTACCACTGATCTGTCAGAAATGAGAGATGACAACCCAGCAAATGAGGAGCTGATTGATCTTCAGTCCTCTGCTAGTCTTAAGGAAGAATTTGATAGAGTTGGTGTTGATTTTTGGATGAAACTTTCAGATTCATTCCCACTTCTTACTCAGCGAGCCTTCAAAGTGCTTGTTCCCTTTGTCACCACATATCTATGTGAATCAGGTTTTTCTACTTTAGTAGCAATGAAGACAAAGGCAAGGGACCGCCTGAGAGCCGATGACGACATGAGAGTGGCGTTGTCATCAACAGCTCCTCGAATACAAAAACTGGTTGACTCAATGAATCAGCAGAGTTCCCACTGATAATAATGCTTCTGGTATTTTTGTTTGATCTTGTTTGATATAATTGAACTGTACGTTTTATTTTTTTCCTTTATCAAAGTTTATTTTGTGCAAAACCTTAATCATAAAGTTGTTCCATCTTCTCTTTTTTCTGTGCCTCTATGCCGGCTATGCATTTTTTTTTGCATGGGAGTAAGGGGGTAAATAGCGAAATACATCAAGCCGAGGGGGTAAATGACAGAGGAAAGGTTGAGAATCACTGGCCTATAGGTATGCACCTGGGCATTAGTGATTGTGGTGGGCTGGCAGGATAGCCCAGAGGTATGCACACTCGCTTCTAAGCTATCTATCCTGACTTCAAATCTCGGGCCAGCTATAAACTGTCAGTCCCATTGTTTCACAGGCAGGGTGATTCGTCAATGTGTGTACCGTCCCTTGGATAGACGTTAAATGGGAATCCTGCCTCCCAACGATGTTAAAGATCCGATGGTGTCCTTCACTCGGAGTAGGTGAGCATAGCCACCCCACAGCCTTGTACAGGTGAACAAAGAAGTGATTGTGGCAAAATAAGCCACAGACTATTCCAACAAAATGGTGAAGGAATCTGCTGCCAAACTCTGTGGTTCTAAATTTGCAGACCTCACAAACAGGTGCTTCTGTGCCAAGAGTAATTGAATCCACCTGCGATTTGTCAAACATCTGAAATGTGGTTGATGACGATGACGTTTGCCTTTGTGCAATTGAATTTGAATCGACCGATTAGAATGGGTTTGTAAATTTTCCTTTTCTATAATTTACCATGATACAGTGTGCATGAATTCTGTTGCAATTATGTGAACATAATTTCTGCGCAGTAATGCGAACTGGAGAACATTTTATATGCTGATAAGATAGCTCAGAGGTTGCATTCTCAGATTTGATGTGCTTATTCTGGATTTGAATCCTGACCTGGATCTCAATTGCCACCCTGGTGCTTTATAGGTAGGGTGTTTGTAACAACCAGTGCACCATCCTTTAGAGGGGTGTTCAATGGATTTTGCTAATCTGAGTGCATCATTTGCGAGTTACGACGACTACTACAACTACAACTACTGAAACAGCAACAGTTATTCCCACCTTCTGTGTCGGAATTTGTAATTTGTTCAAGGTTCCAACAATAACTAATTTACTCTTCGCAAAAGACACCGTGGGATATTTGAAGTCCACCAACTAATCCTAGCAGACAGGATACCCGGCGTATCGGCCATCCAAGGGACAGCACAGTTTGTGATGTAACTTCCAGGGTCTGGCTGGAATTGAATCCAAGTTGCAAAGCTCAGATAAGTGTGTTCCCTCTGCACCATCCTATGAAGATGGGACCAGGGATGGGAATAAAGGTATGAATCACAAGGGGACGTTTAGCTCAACCTGCCGTGCCACGGTTACATGCCCATTTGCTAATTGCGGCCATGAGGCCAAATAGAGGAAGCGAACAACGCTGAACGTCCGAATGTCCAGGCAATGACGTCCGTTTCGGTTGGTTGGTGTCCCCCAAAATCCATGACCACCTCCCGAAGGCCCTTGATAGGCCACGTGGCGAGCCAAACGCTGGCATTCCTCCCACACAAATTGCTCACTGGCGGAATCGTATCAAAGTAATGTCAGAGGGCATGTGATCCGTCGCACAGCGGAGCCCGGATTGGAATGTCGTTTGAGCGGCAGAAGATTAAAATAATTCAGTGTTCGGTTTCATTTCACTCTGTATAATACCACACAATGAGAATTCGCTGCTTGAGTGAATTACTGATCTATAGTTTGTTAATTACAATCCTGAAACACACACACACACACACACACACACACACACACACACACACACACACACACACACACACACACACACACACACACACAAACACACACACACACACACCAAGCCAAAGCAGCATCCGGTTCCGGTCTCACGAGATCACGCCGCAGGGACTACTTTGCATTACACACACCTCAACTCTCTTCCAATATTCAATAGGTACTTGACTTATATTCAGGGGTTGACACAATTTTTAATTCGGTTCTCCAATGAGTACCAGCAGAAATGGTTTCATACTCACGAAAAACATGTTTTGTCAGCTTCGAGCACGCTCGTCAGCTTTCCCAATCGCCACTGATTTTTAATGCGCCTCTTAGCTTTGTTTGCATCTTACTCCTCGGTAAGCGGTCTCTGAGAACATACGCTGCAGACAAGAC
The DNA here is from genome assembly GCF_056783735.1 of Eptatretus burgeri. NCBI lineage: Eukaryota > Metazoa > Chordata > Myxini > Myxiniformes > Myxinidae > Eptatretus > Eptatretus burgeri. The sequence continues at coordinate 48,335,499 of NC_140973.1, read as the reverse complement.
ACTCACGAACTGCTCTTTTCTTTTTTTCCTTCTGGACGCTCCTGAGTTTTAGGCCTCCTCTTCTTCCTCTTGTCCAGCACGTTTTCCTTAAGTAAGTAGATCTAAGTAGATCTATTTTTTTTTAATCTTAAAAGTGATAAACTTACAATATAGCTTATAAATTATATTGTTATATTTTATAAACTTCATTTTGTACTTTTAAATTTTGAAATCACTTTAAATCAATTGTCAGAATTTTCACAGAAGTATCTTTCTGACACAAGCTGAGAGAAACTCCCTCTTCTTCCTCTTCGCTGGCGTGTTCTGTAATATTCACTGACCGAAAGATTCCGGTTCTTTCTTCAACTTTATTCCATATTCCAACATGGCGCCTTCCCGGAGGACAACACATTTGTTTGTTGTAAGTTCTTCTGCACCAGAAGTTGTCGAAAAATACTCCGAGGCAGCACATTGGCCTCTGCACCAGTATCGACCTTGAAATTGATGACCATGCCATTAACGTTGATCTTGGTAAGGCCTAAGTTACACTTGCTCTACGGCGAGGATACGGCGAGGATACGGCGGCCGTACACCCTCTGGATTGACAAAAACGTGCGGCGGCCGTAGAGTTTCTGCGGTGGCCTCAGGGTGGCCCTACGCCGTTTGGCTATCTTTTACAGGCCGTAGGGGTCGCCGTGGAATTATAACGAGGAGTTATAACTTTTTTTCATTTCTACGTTTGCCGTAGCAATTCGACAAGACGAAAAAACAAATAAATGAACCCACTCGTTACCGTCCGTCTGGCCGCACGTTCGCCTTAGGGCCTCCCTGCGGTCGCCTTGCGGGCACCATGAAAATTCTATGGCCGCCGCAGGGCCCCCTTAAGGTCACCGTGCGACATCAAATCAAAGACTGTACAGCAACCCCACGTTTTCGGTCTCCAGAATTTCTAAATATGCCGTGCGGCTCCCCAAAAATAAAAACATACTAGCGTTACCCGTGCACATGCACGGGATAGCAGTACAACATAGCTGGTAGCAGACGACAGACCGTACACGGGGAATGACAAAAATACGCATTGTACAAAATGCAAGTGGTACGATGAAACGCCAAGACTTCCCAAACATTGTTGGCATGTCCGCTAAGTGCCACAGCAATTTCATAGGGATCGTGTGATGGCGAGCCGAGTTTTTGGTGTGCAAGCTTGGTATTATAATAGAGATGTGACTGCTACATTGTCTGACCGTGGAAATACTGCGGCCGCCGTATAATTGCTAGTGGCCATAGATTTTGGAGACCCCACGGCCGCCGTGGCAAATGTGACTTAGGCCAAAGGCAAGCTTTCTCACGGGAGTGCACATTCAGTCAGCTGCACAATGAGCAGTTCCCTTGAATCAGAGACATCACTGTCAACACCTCCTTCGGCTCCTTGAGATGTGACTGTCCGTAACGTGAGCATTTTCTTCTTACAGTTTTTATACATTTTGGAGAAATGATTTTCGCCTCCGCATGTATAACAAGTTTGACAGAATGCCTCGGACCATGTTTATGGCCACACTTTGTACAGTTATACAGGTGTGAGACACAAGTACCTGGCGAACTTTTCTTTCTCCGATCAGAAATAGCATGGATCGCCTTATCATCAGCTGCGATTCTCATTTCCTTCAGCTGGCTCGCAGTTGCTTCACTAGCACGGCAATACGACAGTGCTTTGTGTAGCATTAGATCATCAACATTATTTTCGAAGAAGATGTGCTTGCAGTTTCACATCGCCAATTCCACACACCAAGCAATCACGGATCATAACATCTGTATGTTCCTTGTACTCACAGTTTTTAAAATCATTTTCTTCATGTCCGTGACAAACTGATCAATCGTTTCCCCCTCGTGCTGCGAGCACTACCAGAATTTGTACCTCTCGAACAAGGTGTTCTTCCGGGGATTGCAGTGGTGTGCAAACTTCTTCAGGACATCTTCGAGTTTGTTGTTGTCCTCTCCGTCACCAAAATCAAAGGTGTTAAACACTTCCAATCCATCCTCCCCAACAAAATGGAGGAGAATCGCGACTTGGACATCTTCTGTCTTGCTGTCGGCCACCGTGGCCTTCAACTACAACTTAAATCGTTCCCAGCGTTTCCAGTTTTCCGCTATATTCCCTTCAAGACAAGGTATCCAGAGGTTTAAATTGCTCCATTCTGGATAATTTACCGCTGCCACCATGTAATATTCACTGACCGAAAGATTCCAGTTGTTTCTTCAACTTTATTCCATGCCCAACATGGCGCCTCCCGCCCCGCGCCCCGCGCCCCGTCTACTCTCACAGTGGAACCAAACAATTTGTATCCATATCAATACAATATGTGACATGTTCTCCTCAGATCTATCTTTTTATAATCTTATAAGTTACAAGTTATAATATAACCTATAATCTTATAATTTATAAAGTTAATTTTGTACACTTAAATTTTGAAATCACAGTATATCAGAATTATCACGGAAGAATCTTATGTACATGTGATGAGAAAACCTTCCATGAAAAGCCTCTGTTGTGCTGGTATGCTTTTGAGCTTTCTGAGCATCTTTGAAGAACGCATTTAGTTTTTTTTTTTTACTGCGCATGAGTACCAGTTATGTGAATTGCTGCTTATATTCCATTCAACAGACAACCCCTGTACCAAGTATTGAGCTGAAGTGATCACCATCGAAAGACAGAGAATGTATGAAGATAGAAAAGACAAGGGACGAGTCCGGCCTCCATAAGGTTCACAATATGGAGTGGTGGTCAATCAGCAGTGCCATCAGTGAAGACGATCTCGTTGTGTGATCAATTTAGAGCAGTAATTGCCTGCAACCACGAGCATTGATAAAATTCTGTTGCTGAATAACACTGGACCCATTGTTTCAGATGCAATGACGTCATTGTTTCTGCATTTATTTGTTTAAGACCACAGTCATAAGAATTGGTGAAGTTAAGTACTCAGGGTCATATTCTAATTGAGAACGCTTTCAGCCAAGTTTTTACCTGCAGGCCATGCTCAGAGCTCACCACTGTATTAGTGGGGCTCAGTCGCCAAAATATTCACAACAATTGTGAATTTTGTGATTAAAGCACCAAATTTGGCACAGAGATATACTAATATATTATGAACAAAACTGGTTATTGGGGCATTACAAATTTGGCCTTTGATGGCCTTGGCAACAATCTTACGAAATGGCCGCAGTGGTTGCAATGATGTCAAAGACCTGCTGAACTCTGAGAGGATAAGATGGTGGAAATAAAGGCTAATGACCCAAAAAGCACTATGCAAATGTGACACAGACCTGCTACGAGCTTGTGTCCTGCAAGTGCATGGAGGGTTGTGTGAAGCGTTGCAAGAGCAGAAAGGCTGCACTTGAATGCACAGCCCTGTGCGTGTGCAAGGGCGTGTTTTCGCAGAATTGACACCCTGGCCTCCAATGAGATGATTAGAACCATGACTGTAACAATGATGAGGCCTGAGGTTCTGAACAGAATTATCTGTGCTATCTGATGAGGACTGCACTTGATATTAAATGCCATCATGACATTGTTTGACTGATCTATCGAATGCTTTAAAGTACTTTGTACTTTTGTTCTGTGCCACAGTAATATTTTCTTCTGCAGATGAACATGATGGATACCTCCACCTATATCTGGAGTTTCCGCTCATGATTTCGGCCTACACGTAGACATGATTGGTTAATAGAAATGTAAGCACAAAATAGTTTCATATTTCTTTGCTTTGATAATTTTCATACAACTCATCTGGTTATGCTCTTCGTGGTAATAAGGACAGGTCACCTGACTGGCTTGGTGGTCCTAGTATGTTATTGATAAAACAAGGTATTTCAAGCACAGAAAATGACATTTCTGCACCACCATGTCACCATAATATCCATTTTATAACCCAATATAGTGCAATGGCTGATTTGCAATGATTAATGTAATAATCTCCTCGGACCTGTCATTGGCTAATTACCTCTCAATGTCACTGAAACCATCTGCTTTTTCTGAATTAAGCAGTTCCTCATCGTTACCATCATAGCTTGGCAGCCATTTTGTAAGATTGCTGCCATGGTTGTCAGGGGCCAAATGGTCAATGCCCCAATATCCAGATCTGATCCATACATATTAGTCAATCTCTGTGCCAAATTTTGTGCTTTTATCACAAAATGCACAATGGCTTTGCAATGGTGTCCTACCATATAATTATTCCAACAATCATCGGACCACTGCATTCCCAAACTGTATGGCCTTCTTTCTGTATGCCTAGCGTTGGCTTAATGGTTAGGGTGGTAGGCTTTGGATCCCAGCGTCCTGAGTTAAAATCCCACTCAGCTGTTGAATTTATACCAGGTGGGGTTAACTCGGCCTGTCATCCTTCCGAGGTCAGCAAAATGAGTGCCAGCAAGCTGGTATACTATGTCGGAGTGGAGAGCTATCCAGGATTGTGCCCAATAGCCAAGGAGACTGCTTAAGCAGCACCAACGCTCTGCACAGTCCCAATCTGCTCTGGTCCCAATCTCCTCCTCCTCCTTCTTTCTGTACAGGAGACTATTACTGGACCTATTTCAGCTTGGGTTAATTTTGTGTATGCACCTATTGCAGCACATTCTAATGAAGGCATGGGGAACCTCAGGCCCACGATGCTTTTGATCCGGGTCAACACACGTTTTGATCTGGCCTGTGACGCGTTTTGATCCGGGTCACAACACGTTTTGATCTGGCCCGCGACGCGTTTTGATCCGGCCCGCAACGTGTTTTGATCCGGCCCGCGACGCGTTTTGATCCTGCCCGTGACGCGTTTTGATCCGGCCCGCGGCGCGTTTTGATCCGGCCCGCGACGCGTTTCGATCTGGCCCGCGACACGTTTCGATCCGGCCCGCGACGCATTTCGATCCGGCCCGCGACGCGTTTCGATCCGGCCCGCGACGCGTTTCGATCCGGCCCGCGACGCATTTCGATCCGGCCCGCGACGAGTTTCGATCCGGCCCGCGACGCGTTTCGATCCGGCCCGCGACGAGTTTCGATCCGGCCCGCGACGCGTTTGGATCCGGCCCGCGACGCGTTTGGATCCGGCCCGCGACGCGTTTTGATCCGGCCCGCGGCGCGTTTTGATCCGGCCCACGACGCGTTTCGATCTGGCCCGCGACACGTTTCGATCCGGCCCGCGACGCGTTTCGATCCGGCCCGCGACGCGTTTCGATCCGGCCCGCGACGCGTTTCGATCCGGCCCGCGACGCGTTTCGATCCGGCCCGCGACGAGTTTCGATCCGGCCCGCGACGAGTTTCGATCCGGCCCGCGACGCGTTTCGATCCGGCCCGCGACGCGTTTGGATCCGGCCCACGACACGTTTTGATCCGGCCCACGACACGTTTTGATCCGGCCCACGGCGCGTTTTGATCCGGCCCACGGCGCGTTTTGATCCGGCCCGTGACACATTTTGATCTGGCCCGCGATGCGTTTTGATCCAGCCCATGACACGTGAGGATCCGGCTGGTGACACGTTTTGAACCGGCTCGCGTGGTGACAATTTGTTCAGTATTTTATATAGCTAATATCACTTCACTCAAAAACAACTTAAGAATAGCAACAACAAGAATTTTCCCCAACATGGACACTCAGGAAGCAATATCTAAAGTCGTATCAGGTAAGTTACTTTAAAATTATAAGTGACGAGCAAATACCACCCGTCGCTTCACTGACGGTAACACTAAAGGGGGAGGAAGAAAAAGAGGAGGGAAGAGGGAGAGAGGGATGGCGGGGGAGAGAGCGGAAAGAGTGACAAAGTGGCGGCGAAAGGAGAGAGGAACGAGGGGGAAGGGATGACAGTGTGAGGTGAGTGGAAGGGGAGGCAGACGTGTGGTGGAGCGTTAAGTATGATTCATACTGTCTCATCAAATGATTCTGCATAGAATAGCAGTAAAGATGGAAACAAAATAATGACTGAAAACCATTTTCTACCAGTTATACTATAAACATGGCCTGGAGACAAACTCCTGTCCTGACAAGTCCGGAGACAAACTCCTGTCCAGACATAAACACCACCAGGACACGAGCGGAGACAACCGCTGCCCAGACACGTCTGGAGACAAACACCATTCCAGACATAACCACCTTCCGGATATGTTCAGAAACAGAGACAGAGAGAGAGGGGGGAGAGAGGAGATATGGGAGGAGGGTACTGCATTGTATTGGGAGTGGGTAGGGAAAGGATGGGTTAAAGAGAGAGAGGGAGAGAGAGATAGAGGTGGTGGGGGGGGGGGGGTTGGGGTTAGGGAAGTTAGCAGAAAAATATGTTATGCTTTCTGAAAAACACACACACACACAACAACACACTTGGCTGACATCAGCAATTTTTGGGGAATCGGTAAGTTGGAGTCAGTGTTCTTACCAACTCCAGTACTTACCATATACAACCCAGAAACCTTGAGTATCTTTCACTGAAAAACAACATTGCATCTACATAGACGTTTAAGGGATATGTTTACAAACATTATTATTTATAAACAGCTGCCTGTGACGGTGGAAAAAAATTTTGCGAGGTAATTTGAAAAACACGTTAATAAGGCAAACGGCTCGGAAATTGGGGGTTATTTCACTACAACTTGCTCAGAAATGATGGAGCACGAACTACTAGCTCAGGGTGATGGAGCACGAACCACTGGCTCAGGACAATGGAGCACGAACCACTCAGTCAGGGCAACTGAGAACGAACGACTCACTCAGGGTGACAAAGCATGAACCATTCATGCAGGGCAACGGAGCATGAACCACTCGCTCAGGGTGATGGAGTACGAACCACTGGCTCAGGGCAATGGAGCACAAACCACTTGCTCAGGGCGACGGAGCATGAATGACTCACTCAGATCGTCAGAGCATGAACCACTCATGCAGGGTGACGGAGCACGAACCACTCAGGCGATGGAGCACGAACCATTCGCTCAAGGCAACAGAGCACAAAGCACTTGCTCAGAACAACGGAGCATGAACCACTGGCTCAGTGTGACGGAGCACGAACCACTGGCTCATGGCGAGGGAGCACAAACTACTCGCTCAGGGTGATAGAGCACAAACCACTGGCTCAGGGTGATGGAGTACAAACCATTAGCTCAGGGTGACGGAGCACAAACTGCTGGCTCAGGGTGACGGAGCACGAATGACTCGCTCAGGGCGATGGAGCATGAACCACTCGCTCAGTGTGACAGAGCATATACCACATGCTCAGGGTGATAGAGCACCAACCACTCGCTCAGGGCAATGGAGCACGAACCACTCGCTCAGTGCGACAGAGCATGAACCACTCATTCATGGCGATGGAGCACGAACCACTTGCTCAGGGCGATGGAGCATGAACCACTCACTCAGGGTGACGGAGCACGAAGCACTCGCTCATGGCGATGGAGGATGAAGCACTCGCTCATGGCGATGGAGCATGAACCACTCACTCAGGGCGATGGAGCATGACCCACTCGCTCAGGGTGACGGAGCACGAACCACTTGCTCAGGGCAACAGAGCATGGGCTACTAGCTCAGGGCAATGGAGCATGAACCACTTACTCAGGGCAACGAAGCATGAATCACTCGCTCAGGGCGATGGAGCTTGAACCACTCGCTCAGGGCAACGAAGCATGAATCACTCGCTCAGGGCGATGGAGCTTGAACCACTCGCTCAGGGCAAAGGAGCATGAACCACTCGCTCAGGGCAACGAAGCATGAATCACTCGCTCAGGGCGATGGAGCTTGAACCACTCGCTCAGGGTGACGGAGCATGAACCACTCGCTCAGGGCGACGGAGCACGGATCGCTTGCTCTGAATGACGTGGCGTGGTAAAAGCATCTGCAGAGTGAATAATTTGCTCAGATTGATGAAGTCAATATTTCGTTCCACTATCAACAATGGGTGCACGGCAAGTGGCTTGAGTACCCATGCAAGCACTCCAATTAAATAGCTGATAAGGAATGGTTGGCCACGCTGTCGCTGGATACCATAAAGGATCCCATTAACTTTAAAGCCTGTCTTCACCATGCATGCAGCAGTTCATGAAATAAAATGAATGAACGAAATAAAATGACTTTATCCACTAAAGAGTTTCAGCTTAATTCAGAACAACCCTGGAGATATCGCATAGTTCACTCACTCGTGAAATAATAATTGCAGAAAAGCGCTATTTTTGCCTGCTCCTCTGTGCATGTCACGTGGTGCATTGGTTCAGGGTCCGCACAAACGTTATAACTTTTTTTGAAAACCCGTTTTTTTTTTAAAACCAGATTTGCTTTGATTCCCTGGAGAGAACCTCGCAAAACCTCCGCAAATATACACAGATCTGGCAGACGTATGGATAGGCAGTCCCTTGGGGGACATGGCGCAAGGTCTAGCAGTGAATGCATTAAATCATATCACTGAATGAAGCTGGTTAATTTTATGTTCCTCAATTTTTTGTTCACTCAATATAATTCTCCAAACAGTAGAAAAAGAACAACATAAGTTGAACGCTTTGAAAATTTCACATTTTCTTGTGTATGTATGGAGGAAGAAACATAGCCTTGCTTGCTTAAAGTATATAGGTATATCGGCTTGGTTATAAGACTCGTTATTTCTTTAAATTATCAGATTTCACAACATATTTTGACACTATCGATGTGTTGAGAAGGGGTGTGTTCCATGACTAATCAGCTTGTGGAGCGCTCACCAAGTGGCTCACTTGAATACTTAATAATGTTAGATCAGGTCATTGGAAGGAGCAGACCTGCATGACATGATAACATGTTAGATCAGGGCATTGGAAGGATCAGACCGTGCATGACATTATAACATCTTTGATGTGGTTTTGCTCTTGGTAAAAGTTGCAGTCGATTTAGCAGTCAAAAGTACAAGTGATTGGAAAATTTATTGCAAGAACAGTCATTTGACATGAGGGAATGTCTCAAATCACTGGAGAAGTCTCAAAATAAAAGGACATCAATAGCACAACCTTCATGTGGAAAGGAGCACACTGTCAACATCTTTGATACACCTATGGGATCTCCTGTGTCTAAAATTGTAGCTCGCCTGGTCATGAAAGAATGGGAATGTTCGATTTTTAAAACTGGGAAGGATTGGGTTTCAGGATCCTGGAACAAATATGATGATCAAATCATATACATTTACGTAATTGTGCAGTGGGATAAGGTAGACCACCTCCTGAAGCAAATGTCCCGTGTCTTTCCCAGAAACAAATTCACGAAGAGAATTGAGAAATAATAAGTTCGAATTGCGAACATACCCCATGGGAGTTCATTCGGACAATTCTCAAGTGAGCGATAACACGGACGACAGATAGTTTTGAAATTCGGTAAGATTTTTATCACGTCAGAAAAAGAAACCAGAACAACTCACAAGAGTGAGGCTAGTTTCAGATCATCATTTTCGACTTAATTTTGTGTTGGGCATCGCCCAGCGCATTTATTTATTTATTTATTTTTAATAACAGTTTTAAGAAAATGGACCAAAAGGGCCGTTTCTTGGCTCAAAGGGCCAGAATCGCACTTTGGGCTCAGTTAATGCCTGCGCATATGTGTTCAGTATATGTCTGTCAATTTTCATCGAATTCTGTTCACGAATAATGGAGAAATAGACGTTCAAATGAACTGTACACAAGAAAAGAGAGAACGCGAGCGGCGCTTAGACCCCAGTGCGGTGGAAGATCCCCACGGGGTAAAAAAAATTGAACTTTTTGAATGTGGAGGTTTGTTGAAAGCCAGATGGTTCTTTGGGAGACATCTGTGTTTGGAAAGCCAAAGCCTTCAAACAAATTGTTGGCCTGTATAATTTGTGTAATGCCATTAGCCGCAAATGGAGTGTCGTGCACACAATAACGTCCCAGGTGTAGACTGTGCCATCATCCAGGAACGTCACGACGAAGAAAATAAGACGAGTGTGGAATATTTTACTTGAGAATGGATTCACAAGCTACAAGGAGTGCACTCCCAGGCTTTGAAAAACCAATGGTGTGAGGGAAATGCAAGGAGGTGGACACGATCAGGCAGTCTGCTTTTCCATATTATCCAGGGCTGTCAAAAAGATTTGACGGAATAATTAATCGTGCACAGATTAGTGTTGCATTTTAACCAAAATGCGTGATCCACACCATCATTATCAAATTAAGACTGGATTCCAATTTGAGACAAACAGTAGTCGACTGCACCAAATAAGAAGACTGGCAAATCTTATGTAGTTAGATTAGAAGGAAATTGAAACTGAGATTAGAAGAGTCTGGCAGCATGGTTAGACAGTCAGCAATAGCTCGTTATTGTGTACAATCTGACCACAAGTTTTATCTGAGTGGCACTTGCTTCCTGGAAACAGCCCTCTCGAATAAGTTCAGTCACTCAAACTCTTGCATCCCACTCTCAGCCATGATCTTAATTGGGCAAACCATATTTCAAAGTTGGCCAACAAATCCAGTCACCAACTGGGCATCCTCCATCATGAAAAGTCCTGCCTTGGCACACCTGAGCTCTTGACCACATACAAAGCTTTCGTCCACAGCCTGATGGAGTACTGCTCTCCCTTCTGGGCTGGTGCTCCCGCCTCACCTTTCTTGGCTTCATGCTGTGGAGACGAAGGCATTTAGGATCATTGGTATCTCCCACGATGAGGCTGAGTCTTTGGGTCTGTCACTTTCTCACCGCAGGCAGGTTAGTGGTCTTTCTGTCTTCTCCCATCTCTTCTACAGCCCCCCCCCCTGTTCTGTCTGAGATCTATCCCTCCCATATATCCGCAGGGTGCTCAAGGTCCCCAAGCAACTATCTTCTGGTAAAGCTACCAAAATCAAGAATCACTGCTCACCTTCACTCTTTGATTCCTCTTTTTTCCCCACCTTTGGAACAAACTCACACACTCTCTTTAATCCCATTCTTCCCTCCATGTCTTCAACACAGCTGTTCACCACCATCCCTTATCTTCCCTCATCCAAAACCATGATCTTTTCTACCCCCACTAATTTACCCCAAACCCACCTCCTTCAAGTTCCCTGCTTTTCTTCCCAAAGTTCCCTGTCGTGTAAGGACCTGAAAGTCCCTGTAGTGTCCATCTTGTTTAACCTTTGTACCCTGCCCCATCCCTCTCCCTTCCACAGATCTCCTCATGTCTCTGTTCCCCACTGATTTTTCCTTCCCTCTCCCGCCCCTCTTGTCTCTTGCTCGCCTTGTACATTCTGTGTGTTAGCTCTCGTACGAGCCTCGACAGTGTATACAAAAAAGGAATAAAACTGAGTCATGCTAGAGCGAGGAAGTCTGTCCATTTCAGATGAAACGTTGCCTTTGACGAGGAAATGAGACTGCACCCAAATCGTATTTATTGTCAATTTGTGGAGTATAGAATTTTACAATTATTGGTTGGCTGTGCATTTCCAAATATCATTCAACACACACACACATTTGCATTCATAAGAATAGCCTGGTTTTAAATTTTTCCTCTTCTTCTTCTTCTTCTTCTTCTCCTCCTCCTCCTCCTCCTCCCTTTATAAGATGTGAGGTCTGATGGCACCAAGGTTCTGCTTTGCCTTAACCACAATACTCCTCCACCTCCCTTTGTCCTCAGCCAACTCTCTCAACCCTCCAACCATCCCTACCTTTCAGATGTCCCTCCTCACACAATACTCCTATCTCAACCGCGATCTACCTTGGTTCTTATAAAATATGAATGTTATCAGTAATGCATCAAGAGCTTATCTATATATAATCTACATACATTATAATGTGAAAGCATGTCTATGTCCAGCCACTAATGGCACTTTTATATTTTATGACGTAATAAATAAACAGCGTTTATCCGTGTTATTTGTGTTCCTGTTACAGCATAATAAGATAAATTTCATAGGTGTTGGCAGTACCCAGCCAGGATCAGGTAATGGGCACAAAAAAAAAAAAATCCACCACCAAAAATAATTCCTTTCCTGTAGTAATTCTCTGCAGACTATTGTAGTATCTTATATATTATTTCTGAGTTTGTGGTTTCGTGTAGCGCTATCTTCGACTTTGTTCTGCGCTCGAGTAACGTGATATTCGGCTTACATTATCTCAAAGACCATATGAGGTGCATGAACAAAAAAAGGAAATAAAATGGTTCTGAAACAGTGAAATCGTATTCCACTTTCTGCATTAAAGTAAAATTACTACTGATACTCTGCATCAGTTCCTTTCTCAAACACACCCACCCCAACATGTCGCACAGAGCGCGGATTATGCTAGTATGAGAATACAACTCTCATAAACTATAGTTCTCACTGTGGCACTTTTGCCTTTAAGGGGGGGGGGGCAGGAAGCGACTTACAATTTTCACCTGGACATATGCCACAGTGCAAGTGGTTTACTGACTTCTGCTGCAGACAAGAGGGATTATTAGATTAGCCACAGTACAAAATATATTTGCCTGACCTGCCCCAAATAATCCCCACAACCCCCCTGGCCCCCGCTCTCCCCCTCCCAGGCTGCTGCTGAAATGAAGTGGGTGTTTCTTTCCTTAATGAATTTAGATAATAATTGAGGTTCCCTTAATTAATTTAGAAACCATGCTTGTACTGTATTTATAAATTTCATCCAGATTGACCATTTAACACCCACCTGATTACAACCTAATTTTGAATTTCCTGCTTTTATGAGATTTTACCTTAAGAAAGCTAAGGTTTGTTCAAAGAGGGATCTATCACTGTATATAAACTTCAGTCAACAGATTTTTACACCTGCGTATCATATAAAAGGAATCCAACCCTTGATTTCTGTGTGTACTTCTGTGATAAAAGCACAGGTTTCATTTCAACAAAGCACTAATCCATTCTTTGGTGTTCCATTACAATCCAATTTTGGTGACAGGCATTCACCTGACCCTACGTGATCATGTTTCACCCTGGTCCAAGTCACGCTGACCTACACAACAGGATTTCCAGTTGCATTATACGGAGGTTTAGTGGACCACTCTATGCTCTCTGGCCTGGTGGAATCTATCATTATGAACTAGTGTCACAAAAGGAGTTTCATCACATTTTTCATCAATACCCCACATTAGTTCTGCAACTTGGCAAAGTAATACAAAAGCTTTCACCCCAGCAGACAGAAGCCTATCTTGCTGTGGAGAGCAACAAGAATGCTACTGGGATGTCACGGGCACTGAATTGGCCATGTGCCATCCCATTTACTTTCTGGCCCACGAGGGCATCTTGTTATTAAGGTAACATCCAGTACAAGTCTACTCCAGGCGGTGTACATTCACTTCCAGCAATCTTGTTCAGATTTCTTGATGTGATGCTGTTGGAACAAGTTTCGGCAGCTGTTTTCTTCTCGATGTCTTGATGGGAAAATATAACCAAGTGTTTTCATAGTCATCTCAGGCTCATGGAGGAGCTTGTCCATTAATTGCATGCAGGACAAAGGCATTATTAATGGACATCAGTGTACTTAAACTTTTCCATCAGGGTGGTTCAGAGGTAGTGCACTTATGTTCAAGCAATTGAGTCTGGGTTCACATTCCTAAACCAACTATAAACTGTCGGATTGCAGTGTCACAAGCAGGGTGCTGTATCATAGAGTATGCCGTCCATGGGATGGACATCAAGATGTGTGTCCCTTCCACTAGCATTAGCTGGTGGACGTTAAAGATCCCATGGTGTCCTTTGTGAAGAGTAGGCGAGCTATCACCGGCACCCTGAACAAATGACTAATTCATGGCACCTTTGGGCAAATGTCAAGCATGGCCAGCGGGTTTATGAAAGTACATGGTGGTGGCCAACCCCCCACAATTGCGAATAGTGTAGCAATAAAAGGAGAAAATAAGTGTAGGGGGATCTTTACACACTGCCCAAGTACTACTAACTGCCACACTTGGAAAAGACATTTTGTACTTTCTTCTTGCAGCCAATTATATTGTCCTCTAGTTACCCCCGCCGAAGGAGAGGGTATTGCATTTGGGTCCATTTGTTGGTTCGTTTCTCTGTTTGTAACTTGCAAAATCGAAGATTTTTCAAGTATATTGGTTAGTTGTTATTCAAGTTGTTATTTTGACTGTTTGTCTGTCTGTTTGTCACCTTCAGTTCACAATTATAAACCGATCTTCACGAAACTTCACCACATGGTAGAGTTTGTCATAAGGAAGAAGCCTCTTGTTTTTGAGGTCAAAAGGTCAAAAGCTCAACATGGGCTGAAGGTCAACAACTTAGGTGGGATTTCTAAAATTGTCAATTTTCATCCGATAGACTTGAAATTTGAAGAGGAGTTGCATATTTGGTCATTGAATTCAACCACCAATTGTTTTTGAGGTGAAATTTGTTTGTTGGACTTTGCAAGTATCGTGCTCTGCACGATGTCTTCTTGTCGGTTTGTTCGTCTGTTTGTTTGTTTGCACAGAACTTTCGTATTTTTCTCCACAACTGCTTGTCGGATTGAGACAAAAATTTCACCATTGATGTGACTACTCATAGAGATTGTTGTCATGATAATTATGACGTCATACTTGACGTGGTGTGACAGCCATATTGGAAAAACGGAAAAAACTTTGGACCTCTATCTCTGAAACTGCACCAAGGAAAAAATTGAAACTTGGCACACAGCAAGTACTCCTCATCGGGAATGAGGGTGATTTTTTTATGACGTTGTAGATGCCTTTGTTATGACGTTAATAATTGCATATGTAGAATGCTATATCCGATCAGTATGAAAATTTTGAGGGTCATCTAGGGATAAAATGGTCCACAAAATGTTTTTTTTGATGACGTCATCGGTCACGTGATTCGGCAGCCATATTGCTATTTTTTTAACCTTCAAAAATCTTCTCTGAAATAGCTGACTCAGTCATCACTGCCAGCATTTATAAAGTGGCAGTTCTAATTATGTCTCATTGATTACATAACACACCAGTACACAAACAACACACAAGATACACCACACACCACACAAAACAAGTCCTGGCGAGGGTCTGCAATCTCCGATTGCTCTTTTTCTTGTTTCATTCAAGTCTGTTTCATGAGACCGTCTTTTTTATATCCTTTAATTGGTTATTTTTGGTGTACAATATTGAAGCTCATGGAGGAGTGAGAACATGTAATGGATCAAGTTGTAACAGAACAAAAGGAACAGTATAAAGAGAAGTGGGAAACACACCAACAGTGGGGTTGAAGGGCAAAATAGAAGGAGACTTGGAGAAATATGAGATATGGAGAAGAATGAGGGCTAGGGGAGGAAACATGGGGTGGACAAGATAGATACAGCTGCAAACTCTCAGGAAGGAAAAACTGGAAGCTTGAAAAGAGGTGGCTGGTGGGCTTGGGAGGGTGAGTGGGTGATTAACGGAGGTAGAAAAGATCATGCGTTTGGATTGGAAACGATCTGAGATGGTGCTGAACTGCTGTCTTGAAGACCTGGAAGGAAGAATGAGAATGAAGAAAATGAAGAAGTTTGTTCTGCAGGTAGGAAAATCAGAGGAATGATTGAGTGGAGGCGAGCAGTGATTCTGGAGAAACCTCAGGGATGCGGGATGGAAGAGCACAGAAAGTGCAGAGGGTGTAAAAACAGAAAGGAGGTGGTAGAAGACAGAGACACCATCGACCTGTCTGCAGTGTGAAAGTGATAGTCCCATGAACTTAGCTTCATCGTGGGAGATTCCAATGATCTTGAAGGCCGTGGTTTCCACGGCATTAAGCTGAGCAAGGTGAGAGGCAGGGGCACCAGGCAAGAGGGGAGAGAAGTATTCCATCGAGCTGCTGATGAAGGCCTTGTAGGCGGATAAGAGTTCAGGTGTGCCAAGGCAGGATTATGCACTGTGGAGGATGCCCAGTCGGTGATTGGCATTGGAACCAAACTTAAAATTGTGGTTTGCCCAAAAAACATAATGGCTGAAGTATATACAACACTCTCCATTCTAGTTATCTCTGCCACAGTCGACCGGCTCACAATGTTTTAAATCCCGGCTCACGCAACCTGATTATCTGCAAACTCCTGCAAAGTCCATCGCATTTCATTAAACTATCATGTGAATTTTATTAATATATTCTGCCCAGTCTCCATGGCAAAAAAATGAAAGATCCTAACTATATCCCATGCGTGTTGCAGTGCAATGTAGATTTTTGCTGTTTATCGTCCATTTCCTTGGTTTTCTGGGTCATGAGACAATTTCCGAGTGCTAGCTTAATGGGAAAAAAATGACTATCTTGTCTTTTAAAAAGTATCACAAATGAGGGAAGGCATATTTCGTTTCTCTATTAACGTGCTACCTTTATTTTGGTCTGATAGCAATCACGTATGAACCCTTGGCTCATCATGATGCAAAGAACCTTGGTTTAAACCCATATACCATACATGTATGTCCATTGCCAACCAATGTCCTTGCAACTACTACAACAACATACTACTACTTCCTCTTAAAAACCACGTAGAATTACCAACTCCTTGTGGGGTCAGCCAGATAACTTTTTGTCACGTCTTTCATGAACTGTTTGGCCAGGCCTGACGCTTGACAGAAGGCAAGTAACGCAATACTTATTTGTTCATGATATCGGTGATAACTCACTTACTCTTTATGAAAGACACCAGGTGGGGGAGGATCTTCAAATTACACCACCCAATGCAACCAGACAAGACAACCCAGCTGAACATCAATCCAAAGATAGACATACTCGTCGATGGATCACTTTGCCTGCAAGACACCAAGGTGGCAATTTATAGCCAGGTTGAAAATATAACCCAGAGTAACAGGCACCTCTGCACCATCCGGTCGAGACTCTCTACATCCTCATTACATCCCACATTTTTCATGTTTTCCTACAAATTACTTTTTTAACATATCAACCTTAAAACAAAGCATTCTTCCTAATTATATTTCTCTGCAGTATTTCTCTTTCAGCTCCAGAACCTTTCATATGATCCTCATGTTTAAGCTGCTGCTGCATGAAGAAAGAGGAGCTTCGATCCAGTGAAATTAACTCTGTTGTTTAGTATCTCAGGCAATTCAGCATCAGTGAATGACTGGAGGCTTTGGAGTTACACGAGATATGCATAATGAGAATTGAGAAAGACTATAAAAGAGATGTCTAAAAGTAATCCATCTGATCCACATAACCCGATTTATCCACATCAGCAGCTGCTGGAGAAGTGAGACGAATGAATCACACACTAATCGCATGCAACAAAAGAAGATATACAGCTCAGTTTGAGGATAAGTGTGGCTTTCATAACTCGAACAAGTTCCATCTGAGTTTCCTTTTTTATATGCCTACAATTATTGTCTGTGAGATTTTCAACCACACATTGTGAGAGGTACGTAACTGTGTTCAGCTTCATTCATTGTAAAGTCAATCACAGAGTTATGTAATTTAAGATGAGACGACTTACTTTCAGTCTTTTGTTCAACTAGTGCATGCCCGTAGATGCGTGGCCGTACGTGCAAACCCTCCCCCCCCCCCGCAAAAAAACTCAAACCGCGTACCAGAAACAACAACCACACAAGCTGTTTCTTGGCTTTCACATGCCCGTACGTGCGTGGCTGTACATGCAAAAAAAAATTTATATATTATATATATATATATATATATATATATATATATATATATATATATATATATATATATATATATACTTTAAAACTGCTTGCCAGAAACAACTACACAGTCCGTTCCTTCGCGCTCGCATGGCCGTACGTGCGTGGCCGTACGTGCGTGTCCATACGTGCATGGCCGTACATGCATGGCCGTACATGCATGGCTGTACATACAAAAAAAACTAAAAAAAAATTTCAAACCGCGTTCCAGAAACAACAACCACACAAGCCGTTCCTTCGCTTTCACATGCCCGTACGTGCGTGGCTGTACATGCAAAAAAAAAAAAATATATATATATATATATATATATATATATATATATATATATATATATATATATATATATATATATATATACTTTAAAACTGCTTGCCAGAAAAAAACACACAGGCTGTTCCTTCGCTCTCGCGTGGCCGTACGTGCGTGGCCGTACGTGCGTGTCTGTACGTGCATGGCCATACGTGCGTGGCCGTGCGTGCGTGGCCGTACGTGCGTGGCCTTATGTGCGTGGCCGTACATACAAAAAAAAAGCAAACTTTCAAACCGCGTGCCAGAAACAACCACACAGGCCGTTCCTTCGCTCTCATGTGCCCATATGTGCGTGGCCGTACATGCAAAAAAAAAACTTTCAAACAAACACACAGGCCATTCCTTCGCTCTCATAAACGACGACTGGATTGGGGCATTGTGTTTATCTATAAATCCGGATAAGAAATCGAGAAATTATTAGAATACAGTAAGTCATCACTATCCAAAAGTAGTGCGTGCCCATACGGAACGTTCACATCATTCCACGAATTATCGCTTGCATTGAAGTAACAACTGCTGTGATACACAGAGAGTTAATTAAAATCAAGTTTACCTCCCTGTCTTTGCTTGCCATGACTTTCGCTGCCATTTACCATTGGCTCTACTACCCCACGGTAACAAAGGCACCGCTCGATCCCCATCGTAACCAGCACGGCACGTGACGTCATCGTCGGCTGGCCGTGCACCGGTCTACGCAGCAACGTGTCCTGTGATTGGTAACTAAATGGCGCATCAGCCACGCCTACGCAGCACGTGTCCAGTCATTGGTTGGTAAATAAATGGCCATAACTTGGGAATCACTTGTCCGATTAATATCAAACCTTGAAAAGGCACATCCTCAGGTCCCCAGCAATATACCTGGCAAGTTTCAATTAGATCGGACCAGAGGTTGTCGAGAAACAGCGGTCACACACACACACACACACACACACACACACACACACACACACACACACACACACACACACACACACACACACACACATTGCTGGAATTATAGATAGATGAAATGAGGTCAATGAGATGACAAATGAAGGGGTTGAATGCAGACTGCAGAGCAATGAGTCAGGAAACCCGTCGTTGTGAATCGTTTTTACCACCAAATTGAGATGTATTTCGTTGGCAAGCATGTTGAGTGGAGCTAAATTCCTTTACACTTCCAAAGGCCACAGGGTTTTGACAATTGGAAACAAAAAAAAGTAGTGCACTTTTTTTGATAAATTATTTTTGGAACAATTTTTCTTCAATAAATAAATAATAATAAAAATCGTCTCCATGTACATTGTACACACCTTTATCTCGTTAGCACCTCTTCATAAACAACATCACTGAGGAAACGGCGCTTCTTTATTTCCTCGTCCAGGGCAAGAATACGGAGGCTTTTAATGGCCAATTAGCGCCAACGTATTTTGCCTTTTCGCAAGGATAAACACGGAGAGGAGAGGAGAGGAGAGGAGAGGAGAGGAGAGGAGAGGAGAGGAGAGGAGAGGAGAGGAGAGGAGAGGAGAGGAGAGGAGAGGAGAGGAGAGGAGAGGAGAGGAGAGACCCGTAATGGCGAACGCGGCTGAATTTCTCTTCCCCATCGACCACGTATATGCAGCAACGGTTCCTGTCATTGGTTGGTAAATAAATGGCCATAACTTGGGAAGCACTTGTCCGATTAAAATCAAACCTTGAAAAGGCACGTCCTCAGGTCCCCAGCAATATACCTGGCAAGTTTCAATAAGATCGGAACAGCGGTTGTCGAGAAACAGCGGTCACAGACACACACACACACACACACACACACACACACACACACACACACACACACACACACACACACACACACACACACACACATTGCTGGAATTATAGATAGATTATTTACTGCATTCAGTATGAGAGATGGCTATGTTTCGCTATTTTTCTCAGAGATGGCCAATCGGATGTTGGTCAACTTTCAGAGGTTCATCAGTGAGTGTCAGGCAGTGTTTTAGCCAATAAAAAACTTTAGAAAATTTTGACAAAAAAATGTTTTAATTTTTTTTTTGTTGTTTTTAATCGCTTTATAGTACCTCGCCAACTTAGCCTCTGCAGCTCTGTGAAAGGTGATAATAAATGATCCCCGACCACATTCCTTTGTGGGCGTAGGGATGTGTTTTTTTTTAAGAATATAAAAAATTCAAAATTTTATTTCTTACAACTTTTACCATCTATATATTCCGAAAACTCTCATCTTGTATACATGTATGTATGTATGCATGTATGTATCTATGTATGTATGCTCCTGAAATACAGCCAAAACGGTACACGATAGCACAAAAAAATTTAAGGCCACTTTTCTCACCATTCTCCTGCAGTGTGCAGTATCAAGTTTTGTTCAAATCTGGCAAAGAAAACAATTATTAAAAATCAATTCCCGATTCAGTCAAGTACTCTTCGGGAGAATTTTATCAATGCAAACAACCTCAGCGGTATAGTTCGCTGGAGCTGTCTTTTTTTCTTTTTTTTTGAAATGATTATTTTATCAACCGCTGTCACAACGGGAACCCAACGGGTTCACGGGTCGCCTAGTCTATACTATAAAAGGTGCTGTTTTGTGTGTGTATGTGTGTGTCCATCTGAGTTCCACCCATTGGTTGGACAGTTCTCCTGACTCCACCCACAATTTCAAACTAAAAAATATCATACGGCCGACATGTTGGGGTTTACTGCTTTAAGGGGCTGTCACACCTTGACGATTTAGCCAACGTATGCCAACGTATGAAAATTTGTCTAAAACGCTGGCACATGTCGAATACGTTATGGGTAAGTTTTGTATACGTTAAGAGCACGCTGAAGCACGCTGGCATACGTCGTAGTATGCCGAGCTCGTCGACAAATTTTAACATGCTCAAAATTTTTTGACGTATGCCAGCGTATGACTCACACGTTCCGCATACGCTGGCCATAAGTTGTAGGCACGTTACGCGATCGTTGACACACGTCGACACACGTTACTTGTAAGTTACTCATAAGTCGAAACACGTCGAGGTAATGTTTAGCGTACCCGAAACTTATTTTTAACCTATGAGTAACGTGTTGTAGGCACGTTACACGATAGTTGACACAAGTCGACACACGTTACTTGTAAGTTACTCATAAGTCGAAACACGTCGAGGTAATGTTTAGCATACCCGAAACTTATTTCTAACCTATGAGTAAAGTGCTTTGAACCTATGTGTAACGTACCTCCAACGCACATTTACGTATGTAGACATATTTGACGTCTTCCAGACGACCACAGAACTTACTGAACGTGTTTCTAACCTACAGCTACCGTATAATGGCGTATTGGCAGTGTTTAGGGGAATTGGTTTATAAAAAATGGGGTTCACAGGAGGAGCCCGTCAGTGTTTCAGACTCCATGTTTTTTTTTTTTTTTCTACGCTGAACTATTGATGTTTTTTGAAGTTTTTGGCGTATTCATAACGAGTTGGACAAATGCATAACGTATTACTAATGTACACAGAACGTTTCGATAACTTATAGATAACTTATACCAACGAATGCTTAGCATGTTGTCGGCGTTCACAACGTATGCCCAACGATAGTCTAACGTATGCATAGCGTGCGGCAGCGTATCGTCGACAATCACGTGGCGAAGGCTATTCAAAGGCTGCCGCTCCACGATTTAAATCATAAGCGCACTAGAAATCGAAGTGTCAACATCACCGTCATGCCGAAGAAAAAAAAACAAAACATGGAGTCTGGAACACTGACGGGTTCCTCCTGTGAAGCCCATTTTAATATACCAATTCCCCTAAACGCTGCCAATACGCCATTATACGGCAGCTGTAAGTTAGAAACACGTTCAGTAAGTTATGTGGTCGTCCGGAAGACGTCAAATACGTCTACATACGTCAATGTGTGTTGGAGATACGTTACACATAGGTTCAAAGGACGTTACTCATAGGTTAGAAATAAGTTTCGGGTACGCTAAACATTACCTCGATGTGTTTCGACTTATGAGTAACTTACAAGTAACGTGTGTCGACATGTGTCAACGATCACATAACGTGCCTACAACTTATGGCCAGCGTATGCGGAACGTGTGAGTCATACGCTGGCATACGTCTAAAAAATTTGAGCATGCTTAAAATTTGTCGACGTGCTCGGCGTACTACGACGTATGCCAACATGCTTCAGTGTGCTCTTAACATATACAAAACTTACCCATAACGTATTCGACGTGTGCCAGTGTATTTGGCAAATTTTTCATACGTCAGCATACACTGGCTAAAACGACAAGGTGTGACAGGGCATGACGGTGATGTTGACACTTCGATGTCTAGTGCGGTTATGATTTGAATCATCAAGCGGCAGCCTTTTAATAGGCTACGCCACGCGATCATCGGCGATACGCTGCCGCATGCTATGCATACGTTAGACTATCGTTGGGCATACATTGTGAACGCCGACAACACGCTAAGCATTCGTTGGTATAAATTATCTATACGTTATCAAAACGATCTGTGTACGTTACCAATACGTTATGCATACGTCCAACTCATTATGAATACGCCAAAAACTTAAAAAAACCATCAATAGTTCAGCGTACACCAGCGTTTTGCATACATTTTGATACGTTGCCATACGCTGGCTAAAACGTCAAGGTGTGACAGCCCCTTTACGAAGCTTAATACATCTTGGGAAAAGTCATATTCACAATCACCATGCCCTCCCTCTAAGTTTTTCCCTTCAATGTAAAATGATCAAAATGACTCTTAAATGGATTCTGAGCAGATAGGCATCACGGGCCTTGTGAGGATAAGCCTCAATGTTTGAGGCAGCAGTCTGGTGTTTATACACCACCCAAATAACTTTGTGGCATTCTCTCAAGCAGACCTTTTACCGTGGAGGTTACGCATGTCTTTGCTATTATTTCTGACTATTTTCTCTTAAATGGCTCGACCAAGGGACCATACAACCAGTCATCATAAAAGTCTCTGTTGAGGTCTTCTGGGAATCTCACGACATTGTCAAAGAAAACATTTCATTATTTACTTTTAATAATGTGAATATATGCATCAGGAAGAAGGTATTCCATGGGTCTCATGGTCACTTGACCGATGAAATTTCATGGGGTTTCCACAAAATCCTGTAGGATTGTGAATTGGATAGGCAACTGCGATGGGCCATCACATGTAGGAGATGTTTCGATCACGGTTTCTGTGAAGTTGGTGATGGCATGATAGGGGAAGGGAAAGCGTTAAATTTGTTGTTGTTTCAATGTGGTAATAACCGTTTGCTTTTATGAGTGGAGGGGGTGGGAGGCGAGTAGGGGAGGACAGAGTTGGGGTTGGAGGTGGAGGGGGGGAGAAAAGATGGGACAGAGTTGAGCGGAGGAGGTTGAGGCTTTGGGGGTGGGTGAAGACTTTCTGTGGAGGGTGGGGGTTGAGGAGTTGTGGTGGAGGGGTTTGAAGGCTTGGAGTGAGTAAGGGATTGACACCTTAGGGTTGGGAGTGGGAGGGGTAGGACCTGGGGTTGTGGGTGGGAGGGGGAAACCAACATTAAGAAAGCAACAGAGGCAACAAGATTTTGCAACAATGTCATCTAATTGTCTGGGAATGCACAATGTCTCACAAACTGGCCTTCGAAGCACTGGATCAAAGCCTACAGGACATTCAAGAAAACAACATGCTAATGAGTGGTGTGACTGGTGTTACCTGGTGACTTCTGCAAGACGCTGCAAGTAATTCCCTGTGGCACTCCATTAAATGAGCTGGATGCATGCTTGAAAAACTCATACGTGTGGAGAGATGTTGAAAAGATGATCCTGCAAACCAACATGGGTGTTCAGCTACAAAGAGATCAAACAACTGGAGCATTTGCAGCACTTCTCCTGCAGATGAGCAATGGCCAAGTTCCTGTTGATCCTGCTGATGACCAAATTTACATCCCTGCAGACTGTGGAAACATTGCATGTACAGTGGAATAACTGATGTTCAAGGTCTACCAAAATGTAGACACAAACTGCATGAATCATCAAAAGAGACTGTATGTGAAAGAGCCATCTTAGCACCAAGGAATGATTCAGCAAACACCATCAATCATAAACTGTTAGCAAAAATACTTTGCCAAGAGCAGTCTTAGAAGTCACTGGGCACTGTTGCTGAAACTGATCAAGCAGTTCAAAATTCAACAGAATTCCTGAATCCACTGGAATCACCAGGGAGACCTCCACACAATCTTCTGCTGAAAGTTGGTGCACCACTCCTGTTGCTATGAAACCTGGACCCACCAAAGCTATGAAAAACAGACTGACTGTGAAGAGGCTAATGCCACATGGTTTGGAGGCTACCATTATTACTGGAACTGCCAAAGGAGATGTTTTACATTCTCAGAATACCTGTCACCCATAGATATGCCTTTCGATTTTAAGACACTTGAATTTTCCATCAGACTCAGCTTTGGTATGTCTATAAACAAGGTCCTGGGGAAATCGCTCAAAGTTGCTGGCCTTAACCTGGAGACACCATGCTTCTCACATGGACAAGTTTATGTGAGATGTTCAAGAGTTGGAAATCCAAAGAACCTCTTCATCCTAGCCTCAAATGGCAAAACTGTAAATGTTGTCCATCCTGAGGCTCTGCAATAATACACTGATGTCATGAAGATGCCCAAAGTTACGATGATATGGCATTTGTGATGGATTCCGACTATTGTCAGGTCAGGTCAGATTAGATCTGTGACTTGCTTCAGGTACCATGTAAACCTGCACTAACCTGTTCCATGGTCCGGTTGTCGGCGACTAAACTGTTTCCCCCACCAAGTTTCTTGGTGAGGAGGGTGTATGATATGGACACCAGCAAGATGAAGAACAAAACCTGTCAAAGGAAGGAGGAGCTCCTTGTGAGCCAACAGCCAACCATATCTAGTGTCCAACTGTGTCTGCAGACGTCCTCCTGCAGTTGGGTGACTTTTTATTAGGAGGTTGGTGGCAGGATTTGCACTCCAGCCATCATAAAACCCTTCATTCCGCAAAACATTCTAAAAGCAGAAAAAAATCTGAAAACCCACTCTGTAGGAGTACCTCATGTGCAGCTCACTGGATGATGGGATTGGGGCAAAGCCTTCAGGACCCCCAATCTTTGATGATAAAAGGGAAACCATGGGGTAACCTTCCCGGATCAGATTGTGGTAGTGTGTATAGGGGTGGTGCTGAGGTGTCATCCACCAGACAGTGGTCTCCTTGGGTAAACCTGAGACGGTCCTTTGGGTGGGTGCCTGGAATGTCCTATCCCGAAGAGAAGATGATCACCTGTCTCTGTTATCATCTGAGCTCAAGCGTTTGAATATCGGTATTGCAGCACTCTGTGAGGTTTGGTGACCAGATAGTGGTGAGATCATGGTGGATGGTTACACCTACTATTGATCTGGTCGCTCTGATGGTTACCCTGCCCAAGGAGTTGCTGTAGCTGTGTCCAATAAGCTGACTCCAATGACAATTAATTGAAGTAACACCAGTCAACAAGCGTATTATGAGACTTAGGATTCGTCAATCCTTGGGTGTCATTTCCCTGGTCTCTGTACATTCTCTGACTGAGGCGAGTGATCTCACCATGAAGGACACATTCTATGCCACGATCGAGTCTGTGGCTAATCAGTGCCCTGGCGAGATACTGTTTTAGTCTTGGGAGATTTCAATGCATCGACTGGAATTAATAGGAATGGTTATGAGACTTGTGTTGGTCCCCATGGGTCTGGAACTGTGAACCAGAATAGCATGAATTTCCTTGACTTTGCAAGAAGTCATCGACTTAGGGTGGCTGGTTCATGGTTTCTGTATCCACAGACTCATCGCCGGACTTGGTATTCCAATGCTGGCAGTGTGGCAAAGGAGATTGGCCATCTGCTCGTTGATGGTCACTGGAGGATGATCCAGAACTGCAGGGTCAACCAGAGTGCTCAGTTCCTCAATACTGACCACTGGCTTGTAGCAACTCTTAAGTTGCACCTTAAATCCAGGAGAATGGAACCATCCCAGCCTAGGCTGGATGTTCACAAGCTCAAGGATGAGAGGGTAGCTGAGGAGTTTGCGAACAGGCTGAGTGGAGATTTGGCGGGTCTGGGTGCTTTGCGGGATCCTGAAGAGTTGTGGACTGCCTTCAAGACCACCGTCCTTCATGTTTCCAGTGGATGTCTTGAAATACACCGTGGGGAGAAGAAGAATTTTGTCTCTCAAGGGACACTGGATACTATTGAACAGATGTGCAGGTCCAGGCTGAATGGCATAGCTGAGCTGTTCAGGGAGCTGCGGCCGAAAACTGTACGTGCACTTAAGGTGGACAAGGAAGCTGAAGTGCGAGGAAGCTGTGAGGGGGTAGAGCATCACCTGTGTCAAGTGATTCTTGTCCTGCTTACAGGGGAATTCACGCATTGCGTTCCTCCAAGCCCGTCCCTCAGTGTACTACAGTTGGAGCAGAGGGTGGCAGGCTCTTGACAGAGGAGTCCGAAGTGAAGGCCCACTGGGCCAGTTATCTTGAGCGGCTGTACCAGGCTGATCCAACAGCTGTTGACTTGGATGCCAGGGGTCTTACAATCCCAATTGCTGAGCGTCCAATCAACTGTGGTCCACTTTCATTTGTGGAAACACAGGCTGTGGTGAACTGGTTGGAAGAGGGTAAAGCTCATGGGATCTGTGGCATCCATGCTGAACTTCTCAAGGCTGGTGGAAATGCTGCACTCATGTTATTTCATGCAATTCTGTGCTCTGCCTGGAACACAGGCATCATCCCAACTGACTGGAAGAGGGGCCTTGTTGTCCCTCTCTGGAAAGGGAAGGGTGATCGCCAAGACTGCAACAACGACCGAGGGGTGACACTGCTCTCAGTGCCAGGTAAGGTCTTTGCTCGGATACATCTTGATAGGGTTCGCCACAATTTGCTTGAGCACCAGCGTCCAGAGTAGTCAGGCTTTACACCAAAGAGTTCAAAGATTGACCATATCCTTGCTCTTCGAGTCCTCACCGAACACAGACGAGAGTTTTGGCAGGGGCTTTTTGCAGCCGATGTTGATCTCTGTAAAGCGTTTGATTCAGTGAATCGAGATGCCCTCTGGAGGATTCTTATTCTTCATGGGGTGCCACCAAAACTGATCAATCTGATGTCTGAACTCTACTCTGGTACTGAGAGGGCTGTGCAATGTGGTGATGCCATCTCTGATTTATTTCCAGTTGTTACTGGAGTTTGTCAAGGGTGTGTACTGGCCCCCACACTTTTCAGCACTTGTATGAACTGGATTCTGGGGAGGATGTCGGAGAGATCACACTGCGGTGCATCGCTTGGGAGTGTCAAGATCTTTGATCTTGATTTCGCAGATGATTCAGTCGTCTGGTTATCGCTGGTCGGATTTTGGTTATCGCTTGATTATCGATTTTGGTTATCGATGATTGGTTATCGCTGGTCGGATTTTGTGTCCAATGAGCGGTTGCTGAGAGACTTAAATGAGATTTGTTACCTGCATAGTCCATGAGCATCAGCTGTGGCTTTCTGAACTTGTGGCTGGTTTTCCTGACGCTGATCCTGCTCAACAGATTCTCTCAGCGAGGGAGTCTCCTGAGTGGAGGAGACCAATGGGCCGACCACATGCCTCGTGGTTGCAGTCGGTTGATCAGCATCTCAAGGAGATGGGGATGAGCCAGGCATCTGCCTGGGGGATGGCCAGACGGAGGCCCCTGGAGTTCCGGCAGAAAGTGGACCCAGCGACGTGCTGCTCTGGCACATGCTCCCATACATGACCTGACCTGTAGGTTCATCCAGGTCCTCTTGCTCGAGATTCCGCAGCTAATGAAATGATTCCTTCGAGAGTCTGTAACTCCGGACAAATTTGATGTTGTCAAACTTTTCCAGAGGATTGCGTCTATCCTGGAAGATTCTCAATGCACGTCGGTGAACTGCCATATTCCTATCCTCTTCTGCCTTCTCTTTAGCGAATTCAAGCACTCCAAACACATCCATATTCATCATCCCGTTATTCGGCGATTGGCAACGAACTTTGATTGTGTGATCATCGCATGACCAGCGATTCTATATGCGTCTAACTCTTTTACGCCTTTTCAAAATTCCTTTTATCTCTTTTACTCTTTATTTTTCTCTTTCTTTGTCTAACTCTCAAAGGAGAAGTCAAATGTTGCAGACATTTTTCTGTGAGGCTCATTTGGCTGTGCCTGGATGGGTTTGAGGGTTGTGGAGTAGCGGCTGAAACCCGAATACTATCCAGGTTCCTCCGAATGACTCCATCTTTGCTCTTTACTTATTTGGGTTCCTTATGATCACTGCAATGCAGTATTTGGTCTTCCATTTTATTTCCTAAGTTCGGCCCGTAGTAATTAAGTAACTGGCACTTGTTAAGTTGGTTAGATGATTCCATTGTGTACCATTTATGACAAGCGCCATGGTATGCTAGTATTTTCATGAAGTAGATTTCATTTTTTGTATTTCGGCCTGGCCTAGTCTCTTTGATCTGAGTAAATCCACATGTATAAAAATGCTTTTCACCACAAAGGTGTAACATTTATCAATGTAAATCGCAAGAGTTTTAGCTGCTCAGCCATTCTTGCAATTGGATTGCACCGAGATGTTCATTCGGACTATCCCATGCTATATCTTAGCCCTGGTTCTTGACAATACCCTGTCTTACTATTTCTGTTACATTGTAGCGGTGAATCACATTGCCTCCCATCTGAGGCTTCCACAAGGTTACTTGCCTGTCGGTACAAATCAAAGGCTCTCGACCAGCACTCCCATGATACAGTTTGTTCTCCCTGCATTTGTAGAAATACACAGTGATTTCATGCCTTGGCATTGTCATCTTTGTCACCAATGTTTTATTTGTAAGAAATAGGAGTGGAAACTTTCCAGCATAGAAGACTAAAGCTTCATCTCAATATGCAGCAAAAATTCCGAGCTGCAGAAGTCTCTACACAAGAAGTCGCTTCCCATAATCGGCCAACCATCATTACTTTTGCAAATGCAACAAATGGCAAATGTGAGTTTCTGACCTTGCGGCCCCTCTTCTGCTCAATGCTTGCCCTTTCCCATCCCATTCGACCTCGATCATGAAGAATGATGCAAATTAAACAATCCAGCAAACATGGTGCAGTGGCTGATAATTTAATGCACTAGAAGCATCCGCTTCGCATCCCCCTCCCCGCACCCCACCACCCACCACCTCACTGGGAATTTTTATTGTGCCCATAAACTGATGCTGGGGCCTACCAAAGTGCATGCAAATTTTGGTGGAGGTCAGCTCAGCTCTGTTTTTAATGCCTCCACCGACGAAGTCACCAGAGGCATTATGTTTCGGGTTGTCCTTCCGTCCATCTGTGATAGGTTTTCATTGCCACGATAAGTTAAGATTAAGAATGGCTGAAGTGATCCAAGGAAAACTTGGTACAAGTATGGAGAATGATGCAAGGACAAACTGATTAGATTATGGGGTCAAGAGGTCAAATGTCAAAGGTCCCATGAGGTACAGATTCTGTGTTTTTAAAAAAAAAATTATATACACTGTGGAGGCTTGTATGAGAGTTAACACACAGAACGTACAACAAGGGGAGCAGAAGACAAGAGGGATGGGAGAGGGAAGGAAAAAACGAGTGTGGAACAGAGACATGAGCTGATCCATGGAAGGGAGAGGGATGGGGCATGGTACACAGGGTAAACAAGATGGACACTACAGGGGCTTTCAGGTCCTTTCACAACAGGGACTTTTACTGCACTAACTTGTGAACTAGTGATGTGATTTTGACCAAACTTGGTAAAAGTATACATAATGATGCAAATATGAACTAATTAAATTTTGGAATTAAGTGGTCAAAGGTTGGAGGTCATGTCAGGTAATTCTTACATGTACCTTTGTTTTACGATAAACATGCTCAAGACTTTTGGTACGGCTCTCGTACATCTCAAAATCATCCAAGAAAACAGTGCTGGCCTGACCATAAAATTTTGCACCTGCAATTTTCAAAAAGAAAAAACACATATGCAACAAGAAAGAGAGCAATCAGAGATTGCAGACCCTCACCAGGACTTGTATTGTGTGGTGTGTTGTGTGGTGTTTGTGACTGGTGTGTTATGAAATTAATAAGAGACATAATTAGAAGTCACTTCATAAATGCTGGCAATGATGACTGGTTCAGCCATTTCAGAGAAGATTTTTGAAGGTTAAAAATAAAAACAATATGGCTGCCAAATCATATGACCGTTGATGTCATAAATATTTTTTGTGTGCCATTTTATTCCTCGATGACCCTCAAAATTTTTCATACTAATCGGATGTAGCATTCTACATATGAATTATGACGTCATAACGAAGGCACCTATGACATCAAAAATCACACTCATTCCCCATGAGGAGTACGTTCCGTGTGCCAAGTTTCAATTTTTCCCTTGGTGTGGCTTCAGAGATAGAGATCCAACGTTTTTCCAAAATAGCTGCCACACCGCGTGACCTATGACATCATAATTATCATTAAAACATTCCACATAAGTAGTCACATCAATGGTGAAAAATTCATCTCAATCCGACAAGCGGTTGTAGAGAAAAACATGAAAGTTCTGTGCGGACAAACAAACAAAGCCAAATGCACCACCCTCTCCTTCGGTGAGGGTAACAAGGTAGTAACCGCAAAACAACATACGTAACCACACACTGTGCAGAACATATTCGGGACTGTTGAGGTATAACTGATTATTTGTGGCCACTTTGGTGAAATATCTTTGGTTAATTCTCAATTCTTTCTGTGATTTCAGATGTACCGTGATGAACACACACACACACACACACACAAACACACACACACACACACACACACACACACACACACACACACACACACACACACACACACACACACACACACACACACACACACACGCCAGCCTGCACACACACACACACACACGCGCGCGCCAGCCTGCACACACACACACACACACACACACACACACACACACACACACACACACACACACACACACACACGCGCGCCAGCCTGCGCACACACACACACACACACACACACACACACACACACACACACACACACACACACACACACACGCACACACACACATGCACACCAACACGCGCGCCCCCCCACACACACACACACACACACACACACACACACACACACACACACACACACACACACACACACACACACACACACACGCCTTCTATACCGGTATATAAGTATATAATAGTTGTATTTTCTGACTGTCTGTCCATAGATAGAATGGGTCTCACCGGTAGTATCCCCATCATGTTGCAAACCGTTGATATTCTCTTGGCAAATGGAGATGCAAGAAAACATTTTCAAACCTCCAGGGTAGGGGGTTTCGGGTGGGAGGAAGACCCCAATTCCCTCGATGTAAATGTGTATCATATAGCACCACCCGGTGGCGGAATTACAAATCATCTTCTGACTAAAATACGCAATTTGGTGTCTGTCTGTCTGTCGAATGGTGTTTTTGACCGCGATGCATTCGGTGGTTGGGCCTGTCACATTTGCTCTATGGTGAGGATACGGCGGCCGTACGCCCTCTGAATTGACAGAAACGTGCGGCGGCCGCAGAGTTTCTGCGGTGGCCTCAGGGTGGCCCTACGCCGTTTGGCTATCTTTTACAGGTCGTAAGGTCGCCGTGGAATTATAACGTGGAATTATAACTTCTTTCATTTCTCCGTTCGCCGTAGCAATTCGACAAGCCGAAAAAAAAACTGGTAAAAAAAATAATAATTAACCCATTTGTTACCGTCCGTCTGGCCGCACGTTCGCCTTAGGGCCCCCTGGGGTCCCCCTGTGGTCACCTTGCGGGCACCTTGCATCTGCCTTGAAAATTATATGGCCGCCGCAGGGCCCCCTCAAGGTCACCGTGCGACATCAAATCAAAGACCGTACGGCAACCCCACGTTTTCAGTCTCCACAATTTATAAATTCGCCGTGCAGCTCCCTGAAAAATAAAAACATATGTGACTGCTACATTGTGTGACCGTGGAAATACTGCGGCCGCCGTATAATTACTCGTAGCCGTAGTTTTTGGAGACCCCACGACCGCCGAGGCAAATGTGACCTCGGCCTTACTTATCCAATCGTAAGCGAACTTGACAGGAGGACTAAGGGACACACAATGGAGGTTGTCACGATTTAACTTGCCACACTCCCAACGGCGGGCGGGGAGGTTGTTGCGCCTTGCACAAACTCCATACTGAGGTGCAGAATCGGTTGTCATGGCTTTCATGGAGCACACCTTCCGGACGTAAAAATTATTAATTATTACAACCATAAACGTTTCAGCCAATTCTGTCCAAAGTGCAATTACATTTTTAAACAGTCGCCATTAAACTGAAAGAAGTTTCGAGAAAACTCGACGTGATTAAGGCATTATTTACTTACCGCATCTCCCTCAGATGAATGCATCAGTCGTCTCGACTTGCTAGGCCTCAAGGTAAGCGGCAACGATCCCAAGCCAAACAAAGCGGCCTTTACACATGAATGATGAATCCCATTGCCTGTTGGATTTTCCCAGCCATGATCAGATTATATGTGGACTGTATATGGATTGTTTATAACATATATTGGGGCCTCATATGTGATTTTACCCAGCCATGGTTTCAAGTGTGATGGGATGTACGATATTGTCACCGACACCCTTACAGGCCAATTGTGACCTTTATTTGATGCAAAACAATATTCCTAAAGTTTGTTAGCATTTTGATTCGCATGGTGTGCTCCATTACCAATCAGCTTGCTATCGCTTGCCAAGCCAGCCATTCCTTATCAACCATTCCGCTGGAGTGCATGGACCGCATGGTGCGCACCTACACGTGATCGCCTTCCCCTTCCTCTCCACTCCTCCTTTCCTCTTCCCTCCCCTCTGGTCACTCCTGCAGGGAGTGGGTGTTTCTAGTTTATCTAAACTCTAAATTCCTTCTGCACAAGGTGTGGGTACCTCTGTTGGTGTTTAATGGAGTAAGGATTGCTGAGCATGGAAAAATGGACAACTCATCGGACGTCATTTTGTAAACAACCCACCACGGAAACAAAAATGACAGATGTCGCTGTCGCTGATGAGCGATTCATGAAAACTACGCGTTTATTGAAGCAATTGCCTTGAAAGTTTTATAATGCTCATGCGAAATACTAAATTCTATAGTCTGTGGTATTTATGCTGTGCAGAAGTATACCAACTTGAGTGATCACATGGCCTATCAGACATTTGGTGATCTGTATGTTTGCAAAATATGATCAAATACAGATTAGTTTCATGAATATAATTTGAAGGACATTCATATGGAAATACAGCACTGTATAGTCCTCGAGAGTATTAAAATCAGGATAATTTCCTTGACTGATAGCATAGCATATACCCATGGTACACTGCACACAACGCACGTGCCAGGCGAGCACTCCCCACCATGCGCTAAACAAGTTGACAAACTGTTTCCATTGTCGGAGCATCTGCTCTCGGCACGGAGTCGGCCCAGAGCCAGTTGAGCCGTCAGACACACACGAGATCCAGGAGACTGAACACATTTACAAATGGAGCATAGTACCAATGTTATGGTGACAAATGAAAGATTTAAATGATCATTACATGTATTCAGATAAATTCAGTTCAAACATGTCTCATGTGAACAAAATAACCGCAAAGATTCATTGCATATTTTCAGTTTGACATGATACAGTGATATGACATGAGCCCCCCATCACATTGACTCAATTATGGCTGAAATTCAATCCACTGGTTTCTTTTACTGATTATTCAAGCCGTGGCCACACACAATTTTCCTTGTGAATGCATTTTATCAGTCGTAAGAGTGCAAACCTTTGGCAATGACTCGGTGGAATGCCTCATGCTAAGTACACATTGGATTCTGGGCCTCATATCTACCTATCACTCTCCAGGCTCGCAATGCGCAAGAGACCAAGGCGGCCCTGCCACGCCAAGCTGCACACGAAAGCCGACCCTCACGTGTGATGCTGAGCGCAGACACACTGGTGAGAAATTGTTGCGCTCAGTGTCAAGCGCTGCAGTCGAAGCTCATTCCGCCTCGATGGCCAAAAGAGAAGCTTCTCTGCCCTCTGCTTCTGGCTGTACAGTTCAAACCTGAACCGTACTCAGTGGAGTGCATACCTCTGCCAGGCTGAGCAGTTTATCTTTTGTATCCCACTGATAGGCCAGAACTGGATCCGAACCTGAACTAAAATCCAATCGGATTGTATGCCAAGTCGATGCATCCTTGGTGGTTGTCGTAATACAAACTGAGATGGTTTCATGCTACACAAATGGCCGAAACACCCTAAGTTTACCAAACATTGGACAAGGTTTGTCCGAAATACCCAAGTGTGCGTCAGGCCGACAACATGTTCGCTTTTGTGCTCGGAACATGTCACAGACCACTGTTGTGAAACAACAGAGATGGATAGATGTTGTGGTTATGTTCCACGATTGAGAGAGGATGCCATCCCCATGATTAAGTGGAAGAAACAGCCGTGCTGGACACTGTATGACCATCTCTACTGAGCTACCAGCACATGCAAACGGATGATGTGAGCGGTGAATGAAACACCTGTTGCCATTGCTCGGCTAACTCTCTTTGGGTTAGGTCATTCCAGGCACCCACCTGAAGGGACCACGTCAGGTTATCCCAAGTTGACGACCATCTGGTGGATGACACCTCAGCACCACTCTGCCACTCCCCACTGTAGTCTGACCCTGGATGTTTACCCCATGCTTTTCCTCCTTTTTTTCCTGCTGTGAAGGGCAGCAGCAGAGGAGGTACTCCCACCGAGTGGGTTTTCGGGTTTCTTTGCATTTCTTGTGTGTTTTGTGAAATGAAGTATTTTATGGTGGCCGGAGTGCAAATCCTGCCACTACCCTCCTTAAAAAGAAGGCAACTCAACTGAAGGAGGATGTCCGCAGACATAGTTGGCACCAGATATGGATGGCCGTTGGCTCACAAGGAACTCCTCTGCCCTTTGACAGGTTTTGTTTTTAATCCTGCTGGGTGTCCATAGCCATATCCCCTCCTCATCGTAGCCCTCCCCTGGCAGTTTATTGGGATGCTCTGGCACGGGACCACAGAGCAGATCGGTGGGAGCCTGTGGCTCCCGCCCATACATTAGCAAAGCTGGACTGCAGGTGGTATTTCCAATCTCCATGCTGACTTGTTCTGTCAGCCATGACTAAATACAGGAGATATTGCCGATTTTGACAAGAGTCTGCACTCCTCTTTTAGCAATTGGCTTTCAAAATTTAGATCTTGGTCCATGTGCAGCTCTTCTTGAATCACGTGCCGACATGCAAAACCTTCCACGAAGGCCTGTGCCACAACCTTTGCTTCCTGGTTGCGAAGTGCCTAGGCCTCTGCCGATTTGGTAAAGTAATCCATGATTACGAAGATGTATTTATTATCTTGGCAGGTGCCAGGCAGCAGTCCTAGTATATCCATAGCCACACATTCAAGGGGGGCCCCCACATGATGTAATTGAAGAGGGGCCCGTACCCTTCATGCCGGTCCCTTTTTCACAGTATAGGCGTCACATGCTCCACACCAGTTCTGTATGTTGCACCCCATATTCTCCCAATAGAACCCCTTAAGCTTTCCAGATGGTCTCCGGTGGACTGGAGATGTTGTTTTTGTCCTGCCCAAATGACTGACAGGTGGGTGCTGTGCCACTACTAGCCAGGATGGTTGTTTTGAATTTATCTGAGACCATTACTTGCCAGGAAGTTTTTTCAGATTGAATCTCTACCCATTTGCGGAACAAGATGTTGTCTTTCAATTTGAGGGTCTTCCACTAAGCCCAGTATTCCTTCGTTCGTGCTCTGAGGGGGTGACTTCCTTACCACACGGTCTTTTACTGACCTGGACCCACTCGTACACCAGCCCCAATGCAGGATCTTCCCACTGGGTCATGCTCCAAGCCAAAGTTACAACTTCCTCGTTGGCAGTTCCTGGCAAAACCTGCCCTGTCACACGGGCTTCATGGACGAGCATCTTATGGAAGGGGTCTGTAAATTGGTCCCTGTCCTCATGCCTCACACGGAACTTACAATTTTGCCCCAGACAAGGGCGTCGAGAGAGTGCATCGGCATTCCCATGAGCCTTTACTGGCTCTATGGGCTACACTGAAATCGTACTGCTGCAACTTTTCCAGCCACTTTGCAATTTAGCCCTAAGATTCCTTGAATCATAAGAGCCATTGCAAGGAGGACTGGTCAGTTCGAACCAAAAATTTCTGCCCATACAAGTACGGGTGGAAATGGTTCATGGCAGATAACATAGCCAATAATTCTTTGAGAGTGACACAATCATTTTGTTTGGGCCAACTCATGGCCCAACTGTACTATGCGATCATTCTTTCCACGCCCCTGTCTGAGACAAAACTGCACCCAACCCTTCCCCGCTTGAATCAGTTTCTAGGGTAAATGTCCCGTCACTGGTGGGATAAGCTAGAATGGGTAAGGATGTCAAACCCCCTTCAGTTTGAGGAAAGCATCGTTGCACTCCTGTGTCCAATTAAACCACGTCTCCTTCGACGTAAGCCGGTGAAGGGGCCTGGCTAACTTGGCAAATTTTGCCACAAAACACCAGTAATCGGAGCAGAGTCCTCAAAAAACCCGCACCTCTCTGAAGTTACGAGTTACGGGCCACTCCTCCACCACCTTGATTTTATCTGGGTCGATCTTCACCCCATTGCAACCTATCATGTGACCGAGATAGACCACTCCTTTGCGAACAAAGTACACTTGGCCGGGTTCAGTTTCAACCCTGCCTGTCTGAGGCACCCAAACACCTGGTCCAAATTAGCTCTGGCCTGGGAGAATGTCTTAGCATGCACCAGGACATTATCCAGGTACACCAAGCATGATTGCCATGGCATTCCACCAAGTACATGCTCCATCAATCGTTCAAAGGTGGTGGGGGCATTACACAAACCAAATAGCATCACAGTGAACTGATATAGTCCCTTACCTGTGGAAAATGCCATTTTATCCTTCCCTTTCTGATCCATCTCCACCTGCCAATACCCACTTTTGAATTCCAAGGTTGAGATGCATTTAGAGCTGGCAATGGTATCGAGGGTATCATCAATTCTCGGCTGGGGATAGGAGTCTTTGAGTGTCACATTGTTAAGCTGGCGATAGTCCACGCAGAAACGTGTGGTCCCATCCTTCTTTTTAACCAACGCAACTGGTGACATCCAACGGCTTCCCGAGGACTCAATGATGCCTGCACTAGCATCTTGTCTACCTGCTCATCAACTTCCACCCTCTTGCTCCAAGGGAGCCGTCGGGTGGGTTGACGAATAGGCCGGGCCTCACCGGTGTTGATCTGATGTTTCACCAGGCCCATATGTCCAATGTCCTCGGGGAAACAAGGAGAAGATTCCTAAATGCTGGTTATTTTGTGTTAGGCCTTCTGCTGTACCTCCTCTCAATCTACACTACTTTTTATCATCTCACAAATGGGATCAGGCCAATTCCAAACATACTCTAGAGACCCCCTCCGGGGCCGGTCCGCCGGACTTTTGCGTCCCTCACCTCCGTGACATTAATAACTGGGGTGCAGTCTGTCACCTTCGTGCCACATCCGATAGTGCGTGGTTCCGTACTAGTATTAATAACCATGATGGACACAACAGACCTGTCAGCATTTACAAGGGTGTGGCCGACAGCTAGACTTGGGATTGGTCATCCCACCAACTGCTTAACTAGACCTGCCAGGTCTAGTTGGCCAGGGTTCCTGCCAGGTTTAGCGAGCTTGCCATTGTGCCGGGTCTATCGCCTCAACACCCAAAGGAATGGTCATGGATTCGAGAGCCTCAAGCTCCACTTTGTCATCCATGCTCACGCCCCCGAATGGCAGTAGAGGGAGGGTCCCTGCACGGAGCTCTACAATGCCGTGACAGGTTACCCATCCGGCCACAGTTATAACACCTCACTTGGTAAGGTGCACACCTCGGATCTTTAAAATTACCCCCCCCCTGAAGTTCCACGTGGCAGCGTCATCAGAGGCACCCGCCATGGTCTGGACCATGCAAATTGGCGGTTCACCATAACATGAATCATCGCCTCCAGGTCTGCCCCCCTTTTGGGGGTGGGCCTCCTCATGGACCCATTGCCATGCAGAGGGCCCACCTGCCTTACCGCCACTGGTGGAGCTCACTGCCCCCCTCCCCCCGGGTCAGGGCCCCGGCGCTTCATAGCGTGCCGCAGCGTCAACCGCCTCGCTCATGGTGAAGGGGCACCACATATTCAGCTGGCGCCTGCACTCTGTGTCCGACAGGATCTGGAGGAAATGGTCCTGTGCCACATTTTCCTGCACAGATGGCTCCATGTCCAAATGTGCGATCCCCACTGTGTGGCATATCTAGTATGCCAATTCCCAAATGGTCTCCTGGGGTTTTATTTTTCAACATGCGAGCTGGGCTCAAACGAGCTCTCTCTGCTGCTCAGTTCCAAATAGACTCATTAGGGTTGAACGGAGGCCTGCCAACATAATGGCTCCTATGGGCATAGTGGTCAGAACCTCTGCCGCCACACCACATAATTCCGCAACAAGGTGCATCCCCCTTCCTCTGGACTCCAACCATTACCCCGACACGCATGATCAAATTGCACCAAGTACGCCCTCAGATCACTCTTGCCATTGTATGGCGCAATCTGCATCATGCGGTTACCTGAAGTCCAAATCCCACATGCCGGTCCATACGGGCCGACACTGGGGCAAACCCTTCAGGTCCCTGCGGTGTACCATGCACGGGACTGTCTCCCATCTATCCACCTATCAACTAGCCCTGTCCGAGTCGATGCTGGTTCCACATTCACCACCGCACTCCATTCTCACACACCTAGGTGCACTCGCCTCCGGCACACACTCCTTCACATGCACACTCCGCCAATTTTGCAATCCAAGAAATCCCGGGTCCCGCATTACTCCCATTCTAGTACAGCAACAGTTCGCATCATGCAGGTGCGCAAAATCACCGTTCCTTACCTTTTCCTAACTCACCTCCTTCAGGCTCTCCGGGACCTGGATCCTCTTTGCTTGGTCTCTGAGGATGACATCATGCTGGAGAGGAAACGCTTGCGTGCATAAAACCATTTCCTCTTAAAATCCCCATCCCCCACCCCATTTGTTTGCTTCTTAATTTCACTTATTTCATTTTTTACTTCATCTACCTCCTCTTTCATCCTTGTCAATTCCCAATGAGCCCCGCTACTTCCTCTTCTAACTCTTTCTTTCCCGTCTCCAGATTACATTCCTTATTGTCTATATGTTCCCTCATTGCCCTTTCTTTGATCTCCATTGCCTCGGCCATTTCCCAAATTGTCTTTGTCACCTCATCCTGTTGAGCTTCACACTCCTTTTTTTTACTGCTCCCAATTCCCCCTTTGTTTCCTTTCGAGCCTTTTTAAATTCTTTTATTGTGTCTGTTTTCTTGAATCTCCTCTTTTAATTAGTTTTGTCCAAGTATCAGTCATTCTATCCCTTGTCTGAGTCCTTCGATCCTTGTCCCCACGGTCCCCATTTCTCCCATCAGTCTGGCCTTGCATTTCTTTACCTCCTCCCATACTGCCAGCATTTCCCTGCCCACTGCTTCGTCCAACTCGCATCTCATCTCACCCTTGTTCGCGTCCATTCTGCTGCTCTTCACGTCCAGTCTGCTGTTCATCGCTTGCATATCACCATCCATCGCTTGCATATCAGCCCTGATTCCACTGCCCATCATTTGTATATTGGCCCTGTTGTTTTCACTCATCCTATCCATTCTTCCGCTCATATCATTGCTCAATGCTTCCATTTTGTTCATGAGTTGATCCATTAAAATAATCATGTCAGGCTGTTGTGGCAGTGCCTGTCTGCCGTTCTGTGCTGCAGGCGCTGCGCTTTCCGGGGGATGGAGGTGGGGGTTGTGTCCTACTTGTGCAATTACTTCCTACTCACCCTCCACTACTGTTTCATTCGGGTCCTGGGTCACTCGTTATTTACATTATGTGCATCGCCCACCGGGATCTGCCCATGTTGGTCCGCCATTGTCCCCACAAATACTTAACTAAAATTTTGTTGACCGACTTGTAATTTTGGAGGTGTGTGAAGCATACTTCAGGCCCTATCTCAATCCTGACACCAAATTGTTACGGTCTCGGGGCTCGAGCCTACTCCAAGGGGGACTCCCCGGTTTCTCTCGAATTCACCCAGACCTGAGTCCACCGGGTGCGAATAACTTCCCCCACAGTGGGTTGCGACGCAACTACAATGCAACTACAAACGCCAATCGAGTGACCACGAGTCCCAGTGTCCGTCCAGCTAACAACCATTTAACTAAGGGGCCCGTGGCCCCCCCAACCGTGGAACGCACCCTCAGCAAATGCGCTACTTACGTTATCTGGTGATCTTGAATGTGGCCAAACTCAACCGCTAGCATACACCAGACCCTGCAAACTGAACCGTCAGGAATCTCAACCTTCTCAGCTATCTACGTGCGGACAATGCTAGACCAATGGTGAAAAAAATGGACATGGACAGATCGTAAATAGATTCAACAATAACAGGTTTATTTGCACAAGGGGAGGGAAGGGAAGATAAGGATTTTAATGGCACGGAGAGAGATGAAGGTTAAGTAATTTGTACAGCAATGAGATCAGAGAAAGAGAAAAGAGACACAGAGAAAACTTAACAAGCGCTTTACCTTCCAGAAACACAGTACGTGGGCCCAAGCATTCACAACTAGCGAAAGTGCTAAGAACGAGCAGCACGACCTCAGGGAACTGAGTGTCTGGTGTCCGTTGATGTCATGCCTCAGGGAACAGAGTGTCTGGCGCCCATTTAAAAAGAAACCAACAAACGACCCTTGGAAGAGACAGAAGGTGAAAATGACGATTGAAAACAGCCTAAACAAACAACCATTGAAAGAGAAAAGAAGAGCAAACGACAATTAAAAAGAGCCTCAAGGCACAAAAGACCATTGAAAAGAACCTCCAGAGCAAACGCTCCAGGGTTCGCTGTTTTACAAGACCGGCCTGAAAGCTTCGAAAATGTGCGCATCCTTGGGCAGGGCCTGTGCGCAGAATGGCGTTCTGCCTCCCTTGCCCTGCCCATTCGAGTTTCTGTAACGAATCCTCTCAATCGGGGCTTCCAGCTTTCATAAGAGTCAGACCTCGCTTGCCATCGCTTCAGGCGAGCGAGCATTCAGCTGGTTCAAGGTGCGCAGCAACAAAGGCACGCAAGAACGATGATGGGGAAAACGACATGGAGCCAATGCATCTTTGGTCAATGCTGGCCAAACATTACCCGGGCTCGTGATAGCCATCATGAAGGCTTACAATGGGGTTAAGGCTTGAGGGTTGTGGGATGAGGGATCTCCTTTCGAGTGGGGAAGATTGAGGTTATGTAACTGCGCTTAATGTCTTCATTGCCTTACGTGCATGTTGGAAGAGATCGTGTCAAACTACAGTCTGCATTAAATAAAACTACGTGTCCTTACGTGTGGTGCAAGGAGAGAGCAAGAGAGAGAGAGAGAGAGAGAGAGAGAGAGAGAGAGAGAGAGAGAGAGAGAGAGAGAGAGAGAGGAAGAGAGAGAGAGAGAGAGAGAGAGAGAGAGAGAGAGAGAGAGAGAGAGAGAGAGAGAGAGAGAGAGAGAGAGAGAGAGAGCAAGAGAGACAGAAAGAGAGCAAGAGAGAGAGAGAGAGAGCAAGAGAGAGAGAGAGAGAGAGAGAGAGCAAGAGAGAGAGAGAGAGAGCAAGAGAGAGAGAGAGAGAGAGAGAGCAAGAGAGAGAGAGAGAGAGAGAGAGAGAGAGAGAGAGAGAGAGAGAGAGAGAGAGAGAGAGAGAGAGAGAGCAAGAGAGAGAGAGAGAGAGAGAGAGAGAGAGAGAGAGAGAGAGAGAGAGAGAGAGAGAGAGAGAGAGAGAGAGAGAGAGAGAGAGAGAGAGAGAGAGAGAGAGAGAGAGAGAGAGAGAGAGAGAGAGAGAGAGAGAGAGAGAGAGAGAGAGAGAGAGAGAGAGAGAGAGAGAGAGAGAGAGAGAGAGAGAGAGAGAGAGAGAGAGAGAGAGAGAGAGAGAGAGAGAGAGAGAGAGAGAGAGAGAGAGAGAGAGAGAGAGAGAGAGAGAGAGAGAGAGAGAGAGAGAGAGAGAGAGAGAGAGAGGCGAAGAAAGAGAAAGAAAGAGGAAGAGAGGAAATTCACGATAAAAACGAGAGGGAAATTAATGATAAAGGGAATGTAAGGAAGGGATCGGCACACACATGCATCAAATGGCTGCCAATGCCTGGCCGACAACCTTCCACGTGCAAAAGAAAAATAGGGGGTACATCCTAATCTACCCGTTCCAATGCAATTTGGATCCCACTGACCCATCTAAAGGTAAGGGACTACTCCAAACATTTATTACGGAAATAACTATGCTGAAGGACCTACGTGTCTTGAGTGCACATTTACAACAGCAGTTTCTCAAAACCACAACTCCATATATATGTGTGTGTGTATATATATATATATATATATATATATATATATATATATATATATATATATATATATATATATATATATATATATATATATATATATATATCTTCTTCTTTCAGCTGCTCCCGTTAGGGGTCGCCACAGCGGATCATCCGTATGATCCGCATAGTGATTTGGCACATGTTTTACGCCGGATGCCCTTCCTGACACAACCCTGGTCGCCTCTTACGACACAGGGATATGGTACACCTATTTTAACCGGGGTATACACCGGCCCAGTATACTGGTACTCATTTCGCCGACCTCGGAAGGATGACAGGCTGAGTCAACCCACTGGTGTATTAATTCAGTGGCCCAACGGGGCTTGAACTCAGGACCTTTTGGATCCCAAGATGCTGCCCTAACCACTGCGCCAACACCAGGCTATATATATTGTTGTGAATTCGCGCCCGCCGGCGTGCGGACGGCCACGTAACTCGAATCGCGGCACGTCGCCCACCGGACGGACAATCCCGTCGTGACCCTCTCGGACTAACGCCGGGAACTAGTCACGGGTGGGCCCTTTCGGCCTCACCACGATCGTGCCAATCGGCCCCCCACGTGGGATAGGGTTGCTCGCCAAATTCGACCTACCTAAGTACCCACACGGAGGGTAGACCGGGCGATCGCACCTCGCCGCAGGTCGACTTCGGACACGGGCCACTTTAAGCGACCCGTTCCGTACTATCGGGATAACCGAGCGGTGTTATCGTCAACCTGGACGGTTCGATTAATTATCGGGCGTTTTAGCCCACGACCAACCCTTTACGTGAAGTAAGATGGAGATTCAATTAGAGAAAAGACGAAGCGAAACGGGAGAAACAGTTCAACATAGAGCACATTTATTTCGCGGCAAACGGAAAGCACACATATACAATTATACACCAAAAGCAAATGTAAAAGAAGAAGAAACACACAATAATGCACAAAAAGCAAATGTAAAAGCAAAACACAATGCAGAGCTAACCGACTACCGAGCACACGGCAACACTTATACAGTTTTACTTCACAGACGGCGCCGACAACACATATACTCAAAGCAAAAGAAAAAGGGACCACCCTCCACTATGAGGGGGGCAGACGGGCCTGGGGCCGAGACCGCGTCGAGCCTACCCGTCTGGTGATGAGCCGCAAAATGGCGGTGGCGCCCTGACTCTGCGGGCCTCGCGGACAGTGTCTGGTAGGGGGTGGGAACGGGGCCCCCTTCTCTCACTATCTCAGCGCGGGGGGAAACAGGAGGGGGTTGTTGATGCTCGGGGGAAGGAGGATATCTCCCTGGCTCGGGTCCCGCGACGAGCGTCTCCACCACGACCTCGGTCGCGTTGCCGGCCTCTCCTCTCCGCAGCTCCCCGACTCTGACACGAGCACCCCCTCGACTGCCTTCGCCGCCGCCACCTCTCCAACTCTCCACAGCTCCGTCCAACTGCCTTCTCCGACTCCTCTCTTGACTGGCTCTTCCCAACTCAACTCCGAACTCACTGTTTGGCGAGCGAACGCGGCCCTTTATAGCCCCCGGGGCTTCGCTCCTTCACCTTCGACCCTTTACCTCTGACCCTTCACCTCCGGCTGGCTCCCCATTGGACAGAGGAAAAGTGGGCGTGAATGCTTTTTGATCCATGAATCTGCATATAGCGATATTACTCCGACGCACCTGGAGGCGGGGCCAAATCGCCCCATGCTCACTGATAGGACGGAACAGAAGTGGGCGTGAGTCGTTTTTGATCCGATTGCTTCGGAAAGGCTGGTGTTTTCGCACCCCTGCTCGGTGCGCGCCCTGCACGAGTCCAGCATCGGTGCCCCCAAGCGGCGCGGAAATGGCGGTGATGCGATGGTTGCGAGGGCGAGTTGTGACGGTAAAGGTCGTGGCTGTTGGCGTTGTTGTTGTTGTGAAGCGGCGTTGCGGCTGGTGGTTGTTGTGTGATGGCTGTTGAGACGTGGTTGGTGGTGGTAGTAATGGTAGTAATGGCGGCTGGTCCATAATAAAGATAGTAAAAGAAAAACGGCTATCTAGAAGGGTCGCAGCCCGAATGAATGACATTTATTCCCTCTAAACAACTGGTTTGAGCCTAACTACACATATACTTACAGAGATATCTCACCTAAGGGACCTGAATGGTGGTTTGCGAATTTCGTCAACCACAACAATATATATATATATATATATATATATATATATATATATATATATATATATATATATATATATATATATATATATATATATATATATATATATATATATATATATATATATATATATATATATATATATATATATATATATATATATATATATACATATGTATATATATATATATATATATATATATATATATATATATAAAAAAT
Source organism: Eptatretus burgeri (assembly GCF_056783735.1). Lineage (NCBI taxonomy): Eukaryota > Metazoa > Chordata > Myxini > Myxiniformes > Myxinidae > Eptatretus > Eptatretus burgeri. The sequence continues at coordinate 48,290,731 of NC_140973.1, read as the reverse complement.
AGATAGACACACACACACACACACACACACACACATCAGATGCACCTCCTGACTTATGGTGAGCATCGCCATGGATTATGTCTCACAGGGTAAAACCGCATAATCCGCAAAGAACAATCATCCATCTGCCACCGAGACAATTGTTCCCACTAATGTAAACCATTCAACCAGAAGGCACTTGATGTGATTGGCGGGTAAATCGAAGAATGTGGAGTGTGACGAGCACTCCCCCAATCTCCATTGGACGTAGTCTTGCACCAAAGCATCACCTCCAACCCAGAGGCCTTGGCCCGGCGACTCTGCCAAACAGACAAAGATCTGGTGTAGATATATATATATATATATATATATATATATATATATATATATATATATATATATATATATATATATATATATATATATATATATATATATATATATATATATATATATCTATATATATATATATATGTAAATAACTAAAAATAGGCAGCTCAAGAGATATTTGTAGAGAGAGTAAAAGTACTCTGAGCCGAAAATAATCGTAAAATTATGTATTAAAACCCTAACGTTTCAGAAGACCACTATCTTCCGACCTTAGAGGTAAAGAAAAAGAAGAAGAATTTTCAAACACCGCATGTACAGCTGCAGAGACGTTAACTGTTCTTATGTCCAACGGGAACAGTTGCGTGTCACGATTGGGCTGTAAGGGGGACCAATCAGCGTGAGGTTTGGGACGGATTTAATGAAGAGAGTGGGTTTGGAGGGTGGATTTGCTTCCGGATTGGATGTTTGCGTCACATGTTCGGTGTCACGTGTTCCATAGACAAATATATATGTATACTGTGTACACACACACACACACACACACACACACACACACACACACACACACACACACACACACACACACACACACACACACACACACACACACGATGTTAATTACGTCCTTGTGCAACTTTGAACTTTCATAAATTTTGATGTACACATGATAGATACAAACTTTAAATGGTGCATGAAAGCTGAGTTCATCAATTCTTTACTCAATGCAGTTTAATTGTTTGGACTTCAACATAATCGCCATCTTTCTTAATACATCCTTCAATCCAGTTTTCCAATTTGTTGAAAACATTCTCCAGTTGCTGCTGAATAAATTCCTGAATTGCATTTGTGATCGCAGCCCTAACTTCATCCAAAGAACGTGGTTTTGATGAGTAAACAACATTTTAACAGAGTCCCATAAAATATAGTCCAATGGGTACACGTCAGGTGAACGAGTTGGTCAAGCAATTCGTCCTTGCCTACCGATCCTCTTGTCTGAGAAAACATCATTCAAGAATCATTGCACATTCGAATAATCGTGGCAGAGAGCCTTGTCTTGCTGGTACAAGGTTATATGTGAAATCATTAATCGTCGTAGTTTGGGAACCAAATGCATTGGTTGTGGTGGTTGACTTTTCCACTCATGTACAAGTTACCTTGTCAGAAAATGTCAACTCATCAAGAAACCCAGGGGAAATTTGGATTTAACAACAGCATTAATGAAAACATTAGCATTCACAAAACTTGATGAATTATGCTTTTATATGCCATTTACAGTTTGTTTCTCTCATGTTTAAACGGAAGATCAAGAAGGAACCCGAAAGAAGTAAAGAGCAAAGATGGAGTCATTAGGAGGAACCTGGATAGGATTCGGGTTTCAGCCGCTCCTCCACTACCCTCAAACTCATCCAGGTGCAGCCAAGTGAGCCTTACAAAAAAAATTCTGCAAGAATTAATTTCTCCTTCGAGAGATAGATAAAGAAAGAGAAGAAGAGAGGGTGAAAGAGAAGAAAAAGCAAGAAATTAGAATGAATAAAGAGAATTGTGGGGGGAAAAAATAGAAAAACGGGTGAAAGGAACAAAGAACAAAGATGGGAAGAACCCAGACAGATAGATTTCAGCAGTTACTCCCCAAGCTCAAAAGCAGCAACATGTACAAAAAACATGTAATGTGTACATCAAATGTTATAAAATTTCAAAGTTGCACAAGGACTATGGATTTTCTCTTGCCATTATGTTGATGTGGATGGAATGATCAATTTTGACATTAAAGGTACATCTACTGACCCAAGCAACAAAAGCATATTAAACACTATACCAATTGTGAAACCAACAGGATAGAGGAGAGCCAGCCTCAGATCCATAAATTGTGATCCAGAAGCTTTGCAATGATTACTTGTTTTCATTATACCAGAACAAAGAGAATTGGTGCATTTTAGAATGATTTGTGCAACTTAATACAAGTCCTCTTCAAAAAACTTGAACACAGGAGGAAGCCATTCGGCTTATCAAAACCTGCACTATAATTGTCAGCTGATGGTTGTTTGTCCATGTTCTATCCATTGAAATGCTGAGCATCAAGCAAGGAATCTGCACATATCACTTTTAAAGTCTTTGATATAACAGCCAGGGTTCGAACCACCAACATCCCAGGCTAAGAGCAGACACTCCAACCATTACATTACAAAATGTGGTTCCTACAGGGAGTTTGATTTGTTTTTTAGTGATACTTTGTATACTTACTTGGTCGATTAGCAGCTCGGCCTCTATGGGACTACTCTCCATTTCTTGAAGGATCCTACTGATGGTGCAGTCACTGTGGAATTCGAGAGGCTATTCCATGGTTCCATGAGGCAATTCATGAAAAAATAATAGTTTGTCATATTTGTTCTACTGTATACGTGCTACGAGTCAGCTCTCTCAATCTATGTGTGCCCTCTGAATCGAAACAGTGCTCTCAAGAAAAGATCAGGAGAACAATGATTGTAATAATGAAGATATTTCGATGTTTCAGTCAGATCGACATTTGCTCTCCTTTCTGCAAGAGATTCCAAATGCATTTTCCAAAAACTTTTCAAAAAAGTTTTTCAAACAAATATGCGTTTTCAAGAGATTCCAAAATGTTAACATCCCGTTTTCAAGTTAGTCTGTTCAGTGGTGCAGGAGTGCATGAACAAGTACAATAATTGACCCACTTCTATGAAATCTTTAGTTTTCTTTTGATAATTCCCCACTTTCACGAAAAAGTAAAAACACAAGTTGGGGTGGCGATCCCAGCTTAGCAGACCATTACCATGTACACCCCAAGTTCACCAAGTTTCAACGCATTTTGTCCCACAAACAAACATATGCGTGTGTTTCAATGTATTCTCCCTATACCGATGATTACTTTAGTTTTCATTATACTACAATAGAGAATTGGAACATTTAATAGAATGAGCTGGGACTTGTGTAGATATACCCTCTTCCACCAGGAGCAGGTCTCCATTCTGCACGATACACATTTACAGGGACATCGTCCCCCCTTTCTCCCTAACCTCAGCGACTATGAATCTTTTTTAACACCTCAAACTTTTCTGGGCACACAGCATGTACAACCATCAGGTTTAAACTCATTCTGTCCAGAGGAATTTGGAGTGCATACAAGACAAACCATACAAGCCAAATTATACACAGTTTAGTACTAGCAAGCCCATGAGACCAAGGTCCACTTCTTGTTGCATTGGTTGAAGCTAATTTTTTTTATTTTGAAATTCTAATAATGAAACAATGCATGCATATATGTATGTATGTATGTATGTATGTATGTATACATACATATATATTATAAACAAAGACCAACCCACATCTCTCACCTGTGAATGGAGGGAATAGCCTATCAGCTCTCACCTAATCAAATAAACCCTGGTGACTCGGATTATATATTAAATTGACACCTCCCACACTTCTCTTGTCGAAGAAGCTGCATAAAGCAACCCAAGAAGGCCTACACAAGTAAGTGCTTTGCTGTTTCAAACCTTTCCCAGAGTTCCTCCACAGCTATAAAGATGCTCACACATAGTACACACATGAGAATCCCAATGCTACATACACATGCAATCTTGTGTAAGAGCTGAAATAGAAGCAAAGATTGAGTTCCTCAGTTTGGCTGAAGGTCTACTGCTGGATGGTAATGTACTTAAGATGTCTGAACTGGAGGGTGCATACATGAGCATTCGATTTGCAAAGTGTCACAAACCCAACGTGCACTCTCAAGCAACTGAAGAAAGTCATCCGGGGGAGATACCTCGTGTAGAATTCAACAAACTGAAGCTTTAAATGAACCTGAACATGTGAACATCAAGAGCCAAGGGATGCTGCAATTCACCTGATGGAAGAAAGCAATCATGGACTGGGCACAGACATGACCATCCAATAAAATGCAGCTTCGATGTTGAGAAAAGCCATCAGCAAAGTTAAGAAATGGATATTTACTGGAACGTTCACAGATGCAACACGCGGTCATTTGCCACCACATATTTACATCTTCTATCATTGGATACTACAAGAACCAAACATCACCCTATAAATTGTTGAGAAATTGGCACAAGTCAAAAAAAAAAAACGCCACCAGACTATCAGAGGACAGTGACAGTAATTTATCTGATATTCGTCATTGGAACTTGGTTTTGAAAAGTTAATTTCAACAGAAGGAGTGAACTTTCCTTTCCAGAACACAAGTTACAGTTTGGAAATCGATGAAAAATTGGCTGAGTGGCATGTGATAGAGTGAAATTTATCCGAGTTTCACTTTGAATGCCTATTCAGGGGTGAAAAAATAAATGTGCCTGTGCTATTCTGTGAAGTGTGCTGAAAGTGGCTGAGATGAGGCTCATTTTACCAACAATAATCATATTGTTACGAATTTGGAATTCAATTGCACACAACATACAGGTTCCCTTAGTCAGCTATGTCGATAAGTGCTTGTTCCCTAGATAGCTCACCTTTCATTGTTTAAATGTTCAGAGATCGATTAGATGCGCTGCGGATCGATTTAATAGTTAGGGAACGAAACAATGGAGACGTCCTTCCCCCTCTTCTGCAAAGAGGAAGAAGAACCCTGCCATCCCATGACGTCAACAACTCCCTCCCACCCCGTGGTTGAGCGGGGGGTGGATCACGAGGGCATGAGTCACACCGGGTGCGGGGGAGGGGGTGCAAAGGATAAAGAGGAGATCCTTTCTTTGTTCGTGTGGGAGTCCCGTGGCAGAGTTCGTAAAGAGTCCCGTTCTGAGTCCCATGTGCAGAGTTTGTGTGCTGAGTCCCGTGGGAGGAGTAAGCTTTTTGCTTCGGAGAGAGCAGTCGTTCAGCAGGCCATCGGGTCCTGCTTGGCTTGCTTGCCTTGAGGCCTTCGGAAGCTTTTTGCTTTGGCTGGCTCAGTGAGCTTCGGCTGCTGCTTTGTTTTGGAAGGAACTTGAGCCGGTTGTTCGGCTCGAGCTGCGAGTGGAGGCTTCTTCCTCTTCTTCTTGGTTTGTGGAGCTTTTTGTTCTCCATTTTGTTTCCCGGCTTGTTGCGACGCATCGGCCTCTTCTTGGAGTTGGATCCTCGGGGAAGCGACTCATCGACAGGAAGGATCGGCGCCTCATCTCACCGGCACGTGTTGAGAAGCGCGGGAGGATTCGCGGGAGCTCGGGAAGGAACGCGGCTCACGGCGATTTGGATCCAGCTCGCTCTCGCTGGAGCCTGGGACCGGACAAGTTGAAGACCACACGAGGTGGAGAGGTTCGAGTTAGGCTCCGAGTTTCAGCTCACCTGTCCTCCGAGCTGGAGCTCATTATTAAAGGCCTCAGCCACCATTTCGTGTGTGTGTGTGTGTGTGTGTGTGTGTGTGTGCGCGCGCGCGCGTACGTGTGTCCGTGGGCCAGTCGAATCAGTCGGAAGTGCTGTTAAGTGTAAATGACTGTACATAATAAGTAGACGGTTGTAGTTCTTTTGTCGTGCTTTTGTTGTTTATTTAATTGCATACGTGTTTCATTATAATAAATGTCCTTGTGTGAATGTAAACCTGCTCGTTGCGTCCATTCCCTCATTGACTCAACATTTCGTGTGTTGGGAGTTAGAAAGCCGTTGGTTTGCCGTAATAGGGTGACATTTGGACCGACGGTTCTCGGCGATTACGCCGCTCGGAATCGTGCACGGACAAGCTCTCCTCGGCTGTTTGTTCCGTACAAGTTCCGTCGAGGTTGGAATACCCCGGTAGTTGGATCACGTGGGTATTTAGGTAACTTGAAGATTGGCAATCGACCCTACCCCACGTGATCTGCCGATTGGCGTATTTCAGTTCTTGTACAAGAACCCGTCGCTCGGAGTTATCCGGGCGGCGATCTATATTCCGGGCAATCGGTCAGGTCGACTCGACTTGCGGCTCCGTTCAGAGCGGTCGGTTGGCGGCCGACCCCCCGGCCCGTAACAATATTATCTAATTTTACAAACATTATAGACATATTTTGAGTAAATACCGCCCACTGACCACGCGTTTCAAAATTTCAAATTTGTCCGCCATTACGCGACAATCAATATTACACACAATACAATTTTACCTGAATCATTGAATTTGAAATCTCTTACCCCAAATTATACATTTCTGTCATGACCTTCTTTGCAGGAAAAATACAGGTTTGCCTCAATCTCCATCAACAGTTAAAGGGAGATTTTTTTCTTGTCCGCCATTACGCGACCATTATGGATTTCTGGAATTATTGCTGAAATATTGAGGTGAGTGAATGTTTTAAGTATTTGGACATTAAAACAGATAAAATAGATGAATTCGACTGACTTCACAAGTCTATGAGCAATAATGTTCAAATATTTATCTGACAACCATTTGGAGGGAAGAAAATTTAATTTTTTATTCATGTCCATCGAGAAATATGAAAATTTGCCAAATATGATACTATCGTGTCGCAACATCCTGGCCTAACAAGTGGAACGGATTGTCATAGTAAGTGTCCATGATATTTAAATGTTTATCAGTCTGGTTCCTTTCCTGAGTTGTGTTTGTCTGAATTGATAAACTGTTTTTTGCCTTGTGTTCCATATATGCTCCAGTTTATGGAATAGTTAATGATTTGATAATTTCATGAAGTTCATTTTTCATAATTTTTGGTCAGTTTTGGAATGAAGTGGCTCCAACTTAGCTGCGACAGGCCTTGACAATGATGGACTGTACCTGCCCCCGATGTCATTCGAGTAAGATATGTGCTCTTTGCTATTGATAATGTTGATTTCGCTGAGGACACCCCTGATGGTAGACGAACACTCCATGCCACTGCCATGGCACAGTGATGTCAACCAGAAGATGAGGTTCCATAACTGGAACTCACTGGTCCAGCTATGAGACACTCCATGAAGGAACTGCCTAGCACAGTTACAACACTGTTAGAATGTCTGCAACCAACAGCTAAACCACACAATCCTGTATATGCATCATTCTGTATACCTGATGGCATAGTGCCACTATCTGCTGTCTTCCTGATATTGCCTGGCTGCTGGAGTGCACCCTGAGTAGATCTCACCACAAATTGAATGACGAGCATCCGGTTGATGATGCATTGCCAGATGAAGATGTTGCTGCTGTTTATGGAAACATCCCTACTTGGTCTGCATACCATTCCTTGATATCTGAGAAACTGTCTATGACATGAGATGGCTCACTGACACTCATTGCTGCCCCTGCACATGAATGACTGATGACTGATGGTGCATATGCAAGCCAAAGGCATCAATGCCAAAGTAGTAGGCCCAGGTCACAAGACTGTCATCTCTCTTGACATGGGACTCGACAAGCCAACAAAGCAGCTAGAGATGGCTCGCAAATATCTATCATATCGTACGACATCCGGTTGAACTTTACATCATGATAGCATGGCTACGCTGCATTGGGAATTCCATGGAAAGCAGTGGAATTGATATTTGCTGGACCAAAGCACACCTATGTGGCACGATAACAGTTAAGCAGATCCTCTCATTGAAGCATATGAAGAGAGGAGCAGAAGTACATATGATTACCTTGCAGGCCTTGTTCATACCGTCTCAGCAATTCTTCTTCTCGCAAAAGCCAGACCTGTTCGCAAAACTTACAACTGCAGCAGAAGATCTGAATAGGTTATTCAGACCTTGGAATGACATACTTAGAGAAAGACAGCAAACACAGTCAAGAATGGTGCAGGCAATCGAGTCAGAAAAAGTAATAAAATAAATCACTCAGTTTGAGTCTGAGTATGCATCTCAACCACTCTCATCAGTGATGCATCGATACATGCAGATGGTTATGGAGATGATACTCTTCATCAGAGCTGTCAGAACCAGTGATTGGGAACTGCACCGAGCGGCACTTGAAGCATTTACCAAACACTTCATCGCTCATGACAAACTTGTCCATGCACGGATGACCTCACTGTATCTGGTAGATATGGCAGAAATGCAAGAATCCGAGAAGGACATACACCAATAATTTGTGCACGGCAACTGGGTTGTGAGCAAGAACCGTCGTGTGCCATTCTGTGCAATTGGAGCAGATCATGCCTTGGAGCATATCAATCGTGCCATCAAAGTAGATGGAGGACTCATAGGAATCACCATGAACATGAATGCTTGCATAAAGTTCTTTGTCAGGTCAGGTCAGGTATGGGAGCATGTGCCAGAACAGCACGTCGCTGCGTCCACTTTCCGCCGGTACTCCAGGGGCCTCCGTCTGGCCATCCCCCAGGCAGATGCCAGGCCCATCCCCATCTCCTTAAGATGATGGTCAACCTGTTGCAACCATGAGGCACGTGGTCGACCCACTGGCCTCCTCCACTCATGAGACTCCCTCGCTGAGAGAATCTGGTGAGCAGGATCAGAGTCAGGAAAACGAGCCACATGTCCATACAGCCGCAACTGACGCTCACGGACTATGCAGGTAACAAATCTCATCCGAGTCTCTCTCAGCAACCGCTCGTTGGACACAAAATCCGACCAGCGATAGCCAAGGATTCTCCAAAGAGACCTGGTACCAAAGGAATTAAGTCTCCGTCTCAGATCCTTGGTCAGAGTCCAAGTCTCGCACCCATAGAGCAAGACTGGAAGTACCAAGGACCTGAAGACTCGGACTTTCGTCCTCCCGCACAGGTACTGGCAGCGCCACACCCCATGATCCAGTGAATCCATGACTCCCCAGGCCCGACCCAGACGTCTATTGACCTCTGACTCGCAGCCAGCAGAGACATGAATATCACTGCCAAGATAAGTGAATCTCTCCACGACCTCAACATCCTCACCACAAACAGACACAGACAGGACAGCAGCATCCAAGATGTCACCGAAAGCCTGGATCTTAGTTTTGACCCAAGAAACCCGTAATCCCAATGGCTCCGACTCCTCATTCAGCACCTCGAGGGCCCCCAAGAGGATGTCTAAAGTCTCCGCAAAGATGACTGCATCATCTGCAAAGTCAAGGTCCGAGATCTTGACATTCCCAAATGACGCACCGCAACTTGATCTCTCTGACATCCTCCCTAGAATCCAGTCCATACAAGTGCTGAAAAGTGTGGGGGCAAGTACACATCCCTGACGAACTCCAGTAACAACTGGAAATAAGTCAGAGGTGGTACCACCACACTTCACAGCACTCTCAGTACCAGAGTAGAGTTCAGACATCAGATCGATCAGTTTTGGTGGCACCCCACGAAGACCAATAATCCTCCAGAGGACATCCCGATTCACTGAATCGAACGCTTTACAGAGATCAACATAGGCTGCAAAGAGCCCCTGCCGAAACTCTCGTCTGCGTTCGGTGAGGACACAAAGAGCAAGGATACGGCCAATCGTTGACCTCTTTGGTGTAAAGCCTGACTGCTCTGGAGGCTGGTGCTCAAGCAGATGGTGGCGAACCCTATCGAGAATTATCCGAGCAAAGACCTTGCCCGGCACTGAGAGCAGCGTCACCCCTCGGTAGTTGTTGCAGTCTTGGCGATCACCCTTCCCTTTCCAGAGAGGGACAACAAGGCCCCTCTTCCAGTCAGTTGGGATGATGCCTGTGTTCCAGGCAGAGCACAAAACTGCATGCAACGACACGAGTGCAGCATTTCCACCAGCCTTGAGAAGTTCGGCATGGATGCCACAGATCCCTGGAGCTTTGCCCCGTTTCAACTGGTTCACCGCAGCCCGTGTTTCCACAAGCGTAGGTGGACCACAGATGATTTGAGGGTCAGCAACAGGGATTGTAACACCCTTGACGTCCAACTCGACAGTTGGGGGATCAGCCTGGTACAACCGCTCAAAGTAACCGGCCCAGCGGGCCTTCACTTCAGACTCCTCTATCAAGAGCCTACCACTCTCTGCTCAAACTGTAGTGCTCCGAGGGATGGGCTTGGATGAACGTAATGCGCGAATTCCCCTGTAAGCGGGACGAGAATCACCTGTCCACAGGTGATGCTCTACCCCCTCACAGATTCCTCGCACATAGGCCTCCTTGTCCACCCTCAGTGCACGTACAGTTTTACGCCTCAGCTCCCTGAACAGCTCAGCTCTGCCATTCAGCCTGGCCCTGCGACTCTGGTCAATGGTATCCAGTGTCCCTTGAGAGACAAAATTCTTCTTTGCCCTGCGGTGAGCTCCAAGGCATCCACCGGCAACATCAAGGACGGTGGTCTTGAAGGCGCTCCACAACTCTTCAGGACCCCCCAAAGCACCCAGACCCCCCAAGTGTCCACTCAGCCTGTTCGCAAACTCCTCAGCTACTCTCTCATCCCTGAGCTTGGCAACATCCAGTCTCAGCTGGGATGGTACCATTCTCCAGGATTTAAGGTGCAGCTTTAGAGTTGCTACAACAAGCCTGTGGTCAGTATTGAGGAACTGAGCACTCCGGTAGACCCTGCAGTTCTGGATCATCCTCCAATGACCGTCAATGAGGACATAGTCAATCTCCTTTGCCACACTGCCAGCGTTGGAATACCAAGTCCAGCGATGAGCTTGTGGGCACTGAAACCATGAACCAGCCACCCTAAGTCCATGACTTCTTGCAAAGTCAAGGAACTTAGTGCTATTCTGGTTAATAGTTCCTGACCCATGGGGACCAACACACACCTCATAACCGTCCCTATCAGTTCCAGTCGATGCATTGAAATCCCCCAAGACTAGAAGTGTATCTCGTCTGGGGCACTGATCAACCACAGACTCGAGTGTGGCGTAGAATGCATCCTTCACGGTGAGATCACTCGCCTCAGTCGGAGCATAAACAGAGACCAGGGAAATGACACCTAAGGAGTGACGAATCCTTAATCTCATAATACGCTCGTTGACCGGTGTTACCTCAATTATCATTGGGGTCAGCTTATTGGACACAGCTACAGCAACTCCTTGGGTATGGTAACCATCAGAGCGACCAGACCAATAGTAGGTGTAACCACCCACCATTATCTCACCGCAATCCGGTCTCCGAACGTCAGAGAGAGCTGCAATCCCGATGTCCAAACGCTTGAGCTCAGATGATAACAGAGACAGGTGATCATCCTCTCTTAGGGATAGGACATTCCAGGCACCCACCCGAAGGGACCGCCTCAGGTTAACCCAAGGAGA
>NC_140973.1:48261828-48274328 GCF_056783735.1 Eptatretus burgeri | reverse complement strand
GTGCCCATCTTGAATTGTGCTGCGACAACAGGATTGAATTATGTGCAGGACCGGATTTACTTGCTTGTGGGCCCTAGGCCAAACCTTATCAGTGCCCCCCCCCCACCCCAAATTTTATATATACTGTATATATATATATATATATATATATATATATATATATATATATATATATATATATATATATATATATATATATATATATATATATATATATATATAATATATAATATATATATATATATATAATATAATTGCAAGTTGTCTCCCCACTTTCATGCGAGGTGGGAGAGATGGGGAGGGGTTATTTATGTCCATGATCTGAAGCTGGGCATATTGCAGAGCATGGTAAAACATTTAAGGTAAATACGCGACTTTCATAATATTGTAATATTGTAATGTTAGAAAAAAAGAATTACAACATAATGTAACACATCAATAATTTTTAATCAAATTAGTTCCATATCAAGTACATCACAGTAAATCAAGTTCCATATCATGTGCATCTTACACATAGGAATAATGGAAAAATTCAATGAAACAAGCATAATAAATTACAATGAAATATAATGCATACAATGCATAATAAAAAGCATACAATGAAACCGATCAGAGAACCCACAAGTCCCCAGTGGGCCCCCAGTTACTGGAGGGCCCTAGGCCAATGGCGTATGTTGCCTATTGGAAAATCTGGCCCTGATTATGTGTGGACTAATGAACTATAGTGACTTGTGGACATTAGGCATCTCTAAATTTTATCATTTCCACTATCCTGTACATGTATGGAAGTGGGGAGGGATAATGCTAATATCGAGTCTTGAGGATGTCTTTGTGAAGTTTTCCAACTAATATGCAGAAATCATCTGAAGGCTTCTTTTACCATGCCCTTGGTCTTCTTGTCTCTCTGAAAGGCAATACACAAATACATATCGTGTATAGCTGTATCACTGCACCACCTCCTGCACCACATTTTGGACCAAACGTGGTACATTATTCATCTCATAAGGAAAAACAGTTTATTCCTAGTTGGTAATGTTATGCGAGTGTCAAAGAGGCAGTGCTCTCGAATGACATTATAAATATCGTGTTCGACCACAACGTACGGATTCAACCCTACATGTACACTATAGGGGACGAGATGAGCGCGACATGCGTGACTGCCAATGGAGGTTACATTTACAGCATATAATCACAACACCGCATTGAATGTTGTCATTATCTCTTGATGATGTACATTGTGTAAGCACATTCGTGTTGTCTGCACCCGTATGCAGGCACCGAGCATTCCTTTGTACAAGACCACAAAGCACGGCCGTGTGTATTTGCACAGCGCGTGGGTGTGACTGTGGGAGCCATGCGCCATCAGTATGCAGCGTCTGCATGGGCACGCGTGAGCTATACTCACATATATATATATATATATATATATATATATATATATATATATATATATATATATATATATATATATATATATATATATATATATATATATATATATATATATTGCAAAATAATCTCACACCCTCCAGTAAAAAGGCTGCAGTCATTGGGTAAAATCTGTCCATGCAATGCAACACAAGACCGGCTGGTCAACTGAAAAACACAACCATGACATAAGGACAAGAAATGCACAAAACTATCCATTTTAGCTGCACGGAAGGACACGCCACGTGATCTGCGGTGTAAACCAATTGTGCATTCAGGTGTGTTTTCCCATTTATATGGGTTATCGCCCCACTGCAAAAACACAGATCTTGCCGACGTCACAATACCCTGCTTACGAACCTGGCATGCATGACTGCTTTCGCTCGAGATGCATTGGATTTACTTACTGTACCGACAATGATGCGTTTCCAGTGCTTCTCTTGGTAGCACCTTGCAGGAGTCGAAACGTGACGTCAGCTTAATAATGTAATTAGCACGCTGCTCAAAAATCAAAAAGGAAAATATCTGAAACTCAAAGGGCTGAGCTCTGCAGCTCTTTCTTTATTTTATCTCTCTCCATCACCGTCTTTGCTTGGACGTATACAAACGGGCGGTCTGTACTAGGCCGACAGAGACCATCCACCATTCGGAGCCATTTTAACACAATTATACAGACACCCACGATGGGTTTAATCGACAAGACTGCAAAAGCACTCTTTAAAATACAGGCAGACGAAAATCCCATCCATTTGCAGGCAAATTATAGCACGCACGGGAATGTTGGAATATTCATGCATCGATCATGGAGCCTTCCCGCCAAAAGTGCTGTGCGCATGATCCGCACACGTTGTTCATCTGCATTCCCGCTTCGTCCGACTCCACCTCGCGTCCAGACGTTCCACGCGAGGCGCCTCGTTTTTGGGGAATCATCTCACGTCCGCACCATCATTGCGAGCCGCCGTGGCTCTGTCGAATTATTTTGTCCGAATTGACTAAAGCGCGCCAAACGAGTCAACAGACGTGTGCGGCGAGCACGTGCAGCGATTTTTATATTTATTATTTCCCTCATTTCCTGCTTTATCCGCCAAGGAAATCTGGGTGGAAATAAAGAAATAAAGAGAGAAGGCGGTGTGTCATTTTGCCATACATGGACAAAGGCTTGGGCTTGGCGAGGCTCCCGCGGGCGCACTGCGCAGACTCGGCGCTCTCCGTGGTAGCGACGCCACTTCGACACGACGTGCGACGCGATGCCATTCCTAGCGGCCACGTCGCGGCTCGACAGGACGAATTAATCTCGAGATTAACAAAACAACAAAAAAAACAGCCCTGGGAACGCTGAGGATAAGCCCGAATCCGGCAAAGAGACCGATCAAGGAGCTTTAAAAAAAAGGTCTCGTTGGTTTGCAGGGGGAGCGATCAGGCATCATGTGGTGCAACAAGCCCCCCAGATGAAGGCGGCGTATCTGCACGGAATGCCGTTTTGGGTCGCTGTCCGGGTCTTCCGTGAGCCTGACCGTTCATCGGGGCTCGCGGGTGGATTGCACGGGATGGTGGTACGGGAGCGAGCGCGCTAGGAGCGTGCACCACGTGCCTATACATGCTGCCCCTCTCTCCCTGATGGCGAACGTGAGCGACGGCGCAGGGCAAGGAAGTTCTCATCTTGGCGGCGAGACGTCGGGCTTGGTCGTGCCTTCGGTGGGCAAACTCGCGTCTCTGGGTCTCATCATCTTCTCGAGCCTGGCGGGGAACCTACTACTCGCGTTTCACGTGCTCAAGGAGAAGAGCCTGCACCGGGCTCCGTACTTTTTCCTGCTCGACCTGTGTCTGGCGGACGCGTTGCGTGCCGCTGTTTGCTTCCCTTTCGTGTGGGCGGCTGCGAGTCGAGGCTCCGTGTGGCCGTACGAGGCTCTCGGTTGTAAGATCATCGCCTTCATCGCCGTGCTTTCGGCCTTTCACTCGGTCTTCGTGTTTTTCTGCATCAGCATCACGCGCTACATCGCCATCGCGCACCATCGGTTCTACACGAAGCGCGTCACGCTCTGGACGTGCGTGGCGATCATCTGCACTGCCTGGACCCTCTCTGTGGCCATGGCTTTCCCGCCAGTGTTTGATGTCGGCACGTACAAGTTCATCCCGGACGAGGACCAGTGCAACTTTGAGCATCGCTACTTCAAGGTTAATGACTCATTAGGGTTCATGCTCATGTTCATGGTCATCATACTGGCCACACACGTGGTGTACCTAAAGCTCTTGTGCTTCGTGTACGAGCATCGCAGGATGCGCCCTGCGCAGCTGGTGCCGGCTGTGAGTCACAACTGGACGTTCCACGGGCCGGGAGCGACGGGACAGGCCGCAGCGAACTGGATCGCGGGATTCGGGCGCGGCCCCACACCACCCACATTGGTCGGGATCCGTCAGAATGCGGGTGCACACAGCAAGCGCCTCCTGGAACTCGACGATTTCAAAACGGAAAAGCGAGTTGGACGCATGTTCTACCTGGTGACGGTGACGTTCCTAGTTCTCTGGTTCCCCTACATCGTCGCCTGCTTCTGGAGGGTTTTCGTCAAGGGACCATCCCTGCCACGTGGCTACGTGGCCACCTCTGCATGGATGACCTATGCACAATCGAGCGTTAACCCCGTCGTTTGCTATTTGACCAACAGGGAGCTGCGGCGCTCGTTTTGGACGAGTCTGGCACAATGCCGTAAAACTGCTGCCATGCCCCAGGAGGCATATTGTGTTGTCGGTCGACCGTGTGAGTGAATATGTGGTACAAGCCAGAACAATGGGATACAAGCGAATTTAATGTCTAGTTATAGAATGTATGTGTGTTGGGGGCGCAGGAGGGTTATGTGGGGAAAAAGAGAATGAATTATTGAAAGTGAATAAGTAAAAGTTTGATTTACAAGAAAGTGAGAATTTAAGAACGACGATCATTCAGCCGATGAGTCAAGAAGTGTGTAGTGAGCCAATGAGAGCGAGAGAGAGAGAGAGGGGGGAGGGGGGAATGACTTATTGAATGACTCGAGGTGAATGAGTAAAAGGTGATTAACAAGAAAGTGAGTTGGTAGTAACAGTGAGCATTCATCTGTTGAGTCAAGAAGTGTGCCGTGAGCTGTGAGCCAGAAATATATATATATATATATATATATATATATATATATATATATATATATATATATATATATATATATATATATATATATATATATTGTATATCTGTGTCTGTGAAAGAGTAGTTTGTATTGTGAGTGAGTAGTGACAATGAAAGAGGTATTGACCAGCTGAGTTGCTTCTGAAGTGGAGGTTCATCAAATGACAATGGAGTGAATGTGTGGATTGTGCCAGTGAATAAGAGATGAGGTATACGAGCTGGGAGGTGAGTGATTGCACGATTAGATGAATGAAGTAATTGAATGCCACTCCGTTGGTGCTCGACGCCGTGCCTCCTATGCATCCTGAGCATCCGAGTCGGTCCACCACGTACGTGCCCTGCAGGGTGCGCCGCACTCCGGGCGCTCCTTGCACCACAACGAGAGGTCACGTACGTTGTTTTCCAACTCCCTTCCTTTCGATTTTGGATTCGAGGGATTCTGACACCTTGCGTGCATCATGACCGAGACACATGGATTATTGCCACCATGGACGAGTACTGGGTGTGAGCGATAATTTTTATATGAAGTATCCAAACAGGGCTGGTTTACTAACAAATGTGTATACTAAATGTAAAAGTTGACTTAACTCGGTGCATTTTCTACCTTCTTTTTCATTGGATTTCCTTACATGCCCAGTGATGCTTAATATCACTATGATTAATTGGGAAAGGGGGGGGGGTAACATTCAAACTGTCGTGCCAAAATGCATGAACAGGTGGGCCATGGGCACTTACCTTGCTATCTCCATAGTGTGCCCTGGTCACATTTTTGGCACCTATGGAAAAGAACTACAATATATAACAGGCCTCTGTTGGACCATTCCTATCACAATACGATGTGCACCTAACGATCCAGATCCACACTACAGGTATGTAAAAGTTAGTATCTGACTCCCAAAATCCGGTGGCCACCTGTACATACAATGTAAATACAGCTTAGCCTACAAACTACTCGGTGTCCTCGTTTGGCTATAGATAAGCTATTTTCGACATTCTAGTGCGGCAGTTCCCTACGATGTAATTAAATCCTGTAATTTGATGTTCCAATTACTGTGAAAAGGTGAGTGAAATGTCCAGGTGAAAAAATTGAAACATATTATTGTACGATTTAAGCCGGCTGAAGTTGGACTTTGCTTCGAGTGCTGCTCAGCAGAGCCGGTGTATAATATATTGAAGTTGTACAGCTTTTGGATAACATATGACATGTTTGCTTGTAACATATAGTCCGTTTGTTGTACTGTTAAACACCTTTGCACTCTTTTTTCAAATGTTGAACCAATGTATTGTTACTTACGTGTTGGTGGAAACCCCTTTATACATAAAAAACAGGATAATTAATTCATTGTAGAAAATATTTTTCTAGTACTTTTACAGAACAATCCCTGATTCCGACCACTTTGTAAGAGTATTTTGGTAAGAACCGAATGCTGCACATTTGGAATACTGCGTTACGTATATAGTATGCACTGGAGCGCAAATTGCTGGACTCACTTTCCCATTTACCATTGTTCAACGAAAGTGCATTTTTTGGAACTGACATCAATACGTACCTTTGTGCACTGTAAATGCAGTCTGAAATAAACCTGTTGGAGCCGTTCTTCTTTCCTCTCAAATTAACATTCCACCTGTTCACCTGTTTGTAGCCCTCATGTGCAAAGTGTTCAAAATGTTCTTCGAAAGAGCTGCTGCTTACTAGACTCCATGAAACACCAAAATAAATAAATAAATAAAGCATAGATCAAGGTGTCTGAATGAATATATATATATATGCATATATGTATGTATACAGGGTGTCTCAGAAGTCGGGACTCACAGGGACAAACCCATATAACCACCCCCGAGAAATAAAGAACATTTTCATGATGTGTTTCATCTGTGGAGGAGCAAGGACAACCAGTAAGTAACTCACATGCTTTCCTCTGGCTTCTTCCGGAAACATGTAACAACACCAGTTCCACATTCTCTTGATGGGGAGGTGTAGTGAGCCATCAAGGAATATTAATTCCTGAAAGAAGTTAAACCAACATTAGGAATGTGTTTGTTTAACTCTAAGAATATAAAGCCTATATTTCCCTATGAGCCCAGATTCTTGAGACACCCTGTACAGTATACAGTGTAATTATATATATATATATATATATATATATATATATATATATATATATATATATATATATATATATATATATATATATATATACAGATTATATGTACTTGGGTATTCAAAGATTTCCAAAAAAAAAACCTTGGTATGTTTTAGACTCTTAATCACATATTTATTTGCAGTGATGTTGCTGTTGCTCTGTCTCCAGGCCCATATTGTTAAAAAGAGACGACGTACTTTATCGTGGATCATGGTATATGGGAATTGATACTTGGTTTACTTTGAACCAAATGGGAAATCCGACATCATGAGGCATGGTTCAGATGGGCGAACAAGTGTGTGTGTGCATATATATATATATATATATATATATATATATATATATATATATATATATATATATATATATATATATATATATAATTTGAAGTTTTTGTTTGTTTGTTTGTCTGCAAGCGCTAATCTCCTGAACGATGAAAGATAGGAGGAAACCTCTGACACAAAAAATGCCGGGACGGGCCCCGGGAAAGTTACAGGCTCGGTGGCGAGGCCCCTCAGCCGGGGGTGGGGGGGGGTGTTTCCTCACCAACCCACTTAGGCCTAAGTCACATTTGCTCTACCATTGGTTTTATTTTTTTTGTTGCTCTACCATTCTATAAAATATACAGGTTTTATTGTACAGTACTTACAATAATTAATTTGTCATTGTGTCTGAATGTGCTCCATCATTCTTCTGAGTCGGTGTTTCTGCATAGCATCGCGGGCGAGGGGCGAGGGCGGAGGGGAAGGGACGGAGGGAAGTGCGAAAAATTTATCAGGGGTAAAGTAACTTTCGGGCGACCCTGTATGTATATATATATATATATATATATATATATATATATGTGTATATAGTTGTAGATTTCCCACCCGTCGGCGTGCGAACGACCGCGTCTAACCAATAGCGGTCCCTTTGCCCACCGAACGGACAATCCAGTCGCGGCTTTCCAGATCAACGCCGGAAACCAGCCATGGGTGTGTTTTTAACCACACCACAACCTTGTCCGCACTCTACTCGCGCTACATGGTCCGATCGCCAAATCTTCGATTTACCTTATTATTCGCGTGGGTGGGTTACCGAGAGATTGTACCTCAATGGGACCGCTTGGAAACGAGCCACTTAAGCAGCTCGCTTCCTTTTGGGATAACCGAGCGGGGTATTATCGCGCAGTCCTATTGGACCCGATCACTTTACCGGCTATTTAAAAACCAACTATATTCCGAGTCCAAGATGGGGCAGTTCAATGAGGGAATGGACGCAACGAACAGGTTTACATTCACACAAGGACATTTATTATAATAAAGCACATATGCAATTAAACAAGGCAAAACACGTATGCAATTATACAAGCAACAAAAGAACGACCAAAGAACTACAACCGTCGACTTATTATGTACAGTCACTTGCACTTAACAGCAGTTCCTACTTATTAGATGGGCCCACGGACACACGTACGCACACACACACACCCAAGAAATGGTGGCAGAGGCCTTTAATAATTAGCTCCAGCTCGGAGGACAGGTGAGCTGAAACCCAGAGGCTATCTCGAACCTCTCCACCTCGTGTGGTCTTCAAGTTGTTCGGACCCGGGCTCCAGCGAGAGTGAGCTGGATCCAATCGCCGTGAGCTGCGATCCTTCCCAAGCTCCCGCGAATCCTCCCGTGCTTCTCAACACGTGCTGGTGAGACGAGGCGCCGATCCTTCCCGTCGATGCGTCGCTTCCCCGAGGAACCACCTCCAAGAAGAGGTTGATGAGTCGCACCAAGCCGGGAACCAAAATGGAGAACAAACAGCTCCACGAACTAAGAAGAAGAAGAAGCCACCACTCGCAGCTTGAGCCGAGCGACCAGCTCAACTTCCTTCCAAGCAAAGCAGCTCAAAGCAAAAAGCTCTCCTGAGCCAAGCAGAAGCCGAAGCTCACGGAACCATGAAAGCAAAAATCCTCCTCTTGAGCCAGGCCGCAGCCGAAGCTCACTGAGCCAGCCGAAGCAAAAAGCTTCTGAAGGCCTCAACCCCAACCCAAGCCAAACAGGACCCGAAGGTCTGTTGAACGGCTACTCTCTACTCCCTTCTCCAACTCTGCCCCCGAACAAAAGAAAAGATCTCCTCTTATCCTTCTCCCGCCCTTCCCCCACTCCCGGTGTGACTCATGACTCATTCCCTCGTGCTCCATCTCCCACTCAGCCACGGGTGGGAGGGAGTTGTTGACATCATGAGTCACGGGACGGCAGGGTGGTTCTTCCTCTTCGCAGAGAGGGGTAGGGATGTCTCCATTGTTCGTTCCCGAACTATTAAATCGATCCGTAGCGCATATAATCGATTTCTGAACATTTAAACAATGAAAGGTGAGCAATCTAGGGAACAAGCAGTTATCGACATAGCTGACTAAAGGAACCTGTATGTTGTGTGCAATCGAATTCCAAATTCGTAACAATATATACATATATATATATATATATATATATATATATATACATACAGTATATCCTCAATATATATATATATATATATATATATATATATATATATATATTTATACATATATATATATATATATATATATATATATATATATATATATATATATATATATATATATATATATATATATATATATATATATATACATACATATTGCTGTGGGTTTCCGTTCTCGCCAAATTGTGGTTGCGCGCCCACCAAAGGCCGCAGTCCAGTCGTGACTTTCCGGACCAACCCCGAAATCCAGTCACAGATGCCTTAACGCATCATAAACTCGGCAATTATTCTGTCCACGTGCTCCAGGGTGGATTGCCGAATTATCGATTTACTTAATTATTCGCGCGGACAGAAATACCGGGAGTTTATACCTCGACGGGACTTGTACGAAAACGAGCCGCTTAAGCTTGCTCGTTTCGTGTGTGAAGCCGAGCGGTTTTAAATCGCCAAATCCCGTCGGACCAAATTATCACTTTTATCGGCCTTAATAGCCAGTTAACATCCCGAGCGCAACGTGGCGGTCAATGGCAGAAAGTGACGTAACGAGCAGGTTGACATTTAAACAATGGGGCATTTATTCACAATAATGGGGGGAATGAGGGAAGCACAAGAAAGCAGATTTAAACCGAATATATGGAATGCAAGTATGTACAGGCAAAGGCACTTAAACAATTCACGACTTACTAGACGGGCCCACAAACATATATGTATACACACACACACCCAAAGAATTGGACCAATGGTCTTTAATAGGACCTGCCTCGGACCTGTCCAGCTAATGTGGTCTTCTAGCTGACGAGCGACCCAGACCAGCGTCGCGAAGTGGTCCGCAGAACCAGGCGCCAGCGAGACGCCTCCAATCTGTGCGATGCAGTCAGCGCGGACCCAGCCAGAGATGTGCACTCGACAGACTCGTCGCGCACTCAACAGACTCGAAGCGCTTCGAGCCCACCAACGCAAGCATTCGTTGCGCCTCCTTCATTGTCCCCCGAGATGTGTTGGCCACGAGCAAGATGAGTGCCCAGATGACCACCAAGGCCATGTACCGAGATGTGCTCCTTCCTTTCTCTCTCTTCTTACAACACCGCAGCCGCATATCTATTCGCCTCTTTGGGGGGGGGGAGGTGGGAGGGGAGAAAAGGGGGGGAGGAAAAACGTCTCTGCCTCCTCCGTTCTTGGTCTGAGGTGGTGAAGTCCTTGATTGGCCAAGGGGGCCCACTCCTCCCATCCTGGGCGGAGTCCCGCTCTGAAGTGGTGAAACCACTGATTGGCCAAGGAGGCCCACTCCTCCCATCCTGGGTGGAGTCCCGCTCTGAGGTGGTGAAACCCCTGATTGCAAAGTCCTTTTCTTCCAGGAATGGCTCTATGCGTTCCGCCCCTCCCCAACTTGGGCGCTCCGTCAAGCGAACCGCTGGGTGGGGGCTTAACCCTTCACCAAGTAAGCTCGCGGGGGACGCTGGGATCTGAGGGGTTGCAGCTGTGGTTTGTTGCAGGAGATGGGATATTCTAATTACAAATCGCAGCGCATTCACACATAATTACCCACTAGACTCGGGAAAGGGTTATCTATAAAACACGTACTTACTGAGATAACTTAGCGAAAGGACCTGAATGTTGAGTGTGATAGTTTTCCAAATCCACAACAACATATATATATATATATATATATATATATATATATATATATATATATATATATATATATATATATATATATATATATATATACATACATACATATATATACATATATATGTATATACAGTGGGGAGAACAAGTATTTGATACACTGCCGATTTTGCAGGTTTTCCTACTTGCAAAGCACGTAGAGGTCTGTAATTTTTTATCAGAGGTACACTTCAACTGTGAAAGATGGAATACAAAACAAAAATCCTGAAAATCACATTGTATGATTTTTAAACAATTAATTTGCATTTTATTGCATGAAATAAGTATTTGATCACCAACCAACCAGTAAGAATTCCGGCTCTCACAGACCTGTAAGTTTTGTCTCGAAGAAGCCTTCCCATTCTCCACTCATTACCTGCATTAATTGCACCTGTTTGAACTCGTTATCTGTATAAAAGACAGCTGTCCACACTCAATCAATCAGACTCCAACCTCTCCACAATGGGCAAGACCAGAGAGCTGTCTAAGGACATCAGGGACAAAATTGTCGACTTGCACAAGGCTGGGATGGGCTACAGGACAATAGGCAAGCAGCTTGGTGAGAAGGCAACAACTGTTGGCGCAATTATTAGAAAATGGAAGAAGTTCAGGATAACAGTCAATCCCCCTTGGTCTGGGGCTCCATGCAAGATCTCACCTCATGGAGCCTTAATGATCATGAGAAAGGTGAGGGATCAGCCCAGAACTACATGGCAGGACCTGGTCAATGACTTGAAGAGAGCTGGGACCACAGTATCAAAGAAAACCAGAAGTAACACACTACGCCGTCATGGATTAAAATTCTGCAGCGCACGTACACAAGGTCCCTCTGCTCAAGCCAGCGCATGTCCAGGCCTGTCTGAAGTTTGCCAATGACCATCTGGATGATTAAGAGGAGGAATGGGAGAAGGTCATGTGGTCTGATGAGACCAAAATAGAGCTTTTTGGTTTAAACTCCACTCGCCGTGTTTGGAGGAAGAAGTAGGATGAGTACATCCCCAAGAACACCATCCCAACCGTGAAGCATGGAGGTGGAAACATCATTCTTTGGGGATGCTTTCCTGCAAAGGGGACAGGACGACTGCACCGTATTGAGGGGAGGATGGATGGGGCCATATATCGCGAGATCTTGGCCAACAACCTCCTTCCCTCAACAAGAGCATTGAAGATGGGGCGTGGCTGGATCTTCCAGCATGACAACGACCTGAAG
The DNA here is from genome assembly GCF_056783735.1 of Eptatretus burgeri. Lineage (NCBI taxonomy): Eukaryota > Metazoa > Chordata > Myxini > Myxiniformes > Myxinidae > Eptatretus > Eptatretus burgeri. Next base: position 48,262,246 of record NC_140973.1, on the reverse strand, counting down.
CACACAGCGAGGGCAACTAAGGAGTGGCTCCGTAAGAAGCATCTCAAGGTCCTAGAGTGGCATCGTCAGTCTCCAGACCTGAACCCAATAGAAAATCTTTGGAGGGAGCTGAAAGTCTGTGTTGCCCAGCGACAGTCCCAAAACCTGAAGGATCTGGAGAAGATCTGTATGGAGGAGTGGGCCAAAATCCCTGCTGCAGTCTGTGCAAACCTGGTTAAGAACCACAGGAAACGTCTGATCTCTGTAATTGCAAACAAAGGTTTCTGTACCAAATATCAAGTTCTGTTTTTCTGATGTATCAAATACTTATTTCATGCAATAAAATGCAAATTAATTATTTAAAAATCATACAGTGTGATTTTCAGGATTTTTATTTTCGATTCCGTCTTTCACAGTTGAAGTGTACCTATGATAAAAA